>NW_024426008.1:7956222-8126201 GCF_017311325.1 Ursus maritimus
CCCGGCTCACGGTCTCAGTCTGCTGTTTTGCGGGTGCCGTCCGCGAGCCCCGCCCGCTCTCCCGTGCAAGTGGCTACCGCTTCCCGGCGCCCGAACGCGGCGGCTCCCTCCCCCTTCCGTTTATCTTCCGATATCTGTGCACGGTTTCATGGCTCCCTGCTTCGTACCTCAATACTCAGCGCTGGAGATGTTCATTTGTAGAGATCCAGATGCGTCTTCCTGCGTCTCAGGCTGGTTCCGTGGTTGTTTAGGCTGGTCTGGTACCTATCCAGCTCGACTCGGGGGACCGGCTGAAAACGGTGTCTCCTACTCCTCCGCCATCTTAACTCCTCCTCTCAGGACATCTCTTTCTGATTGTAAATCTCTTGGCTTACGTAAATTATCTCCTAGAGGCAAAGGAAGAATGGTAAAATGTTAAATACCATAATTATGCAAGCAAAGATACTAGTCTTGAATCAAATCAGATGAACTCTGATACATATTGCAAGAGTGCCTCAAGAGACTAAGATAGTAGTTTCTTTGTCATGACCACTAGTAGGGATGGGTAAGTAGCTTTGGGATACTTCTGATTCTGGCTGAGGGTACCCCCTGAATGTTCTCCCTGGATCCTCTTCCTCCTCTACAACTCTGCAGTGTCTTCAGCCATCTCCCAACAAGAGCAGCCAGGGATGACATCAGGAGAGCTCGCATGTCCAAATAGTGCCGTATATGTCTTCTGGGGTGGCCTTCAGAGTTGAGGCCTGTACTTACTAAGGTTGGAGACTGTGGGCAGGGCCTTGTAATGGAGGTGGAGGGCTCATGCCTTTTTTTTTTTTTTTTAAAGATTTTATTTACTTATTTTAGAGAGAGAGAGGGAGAGTGAGTGAGTGCACAAGCAAGGGGAGGAGCAAAGGGAAAGGGGAAGAATCAGCGGACTGTGCTGAGTACAGAATCCGATGCAGGGCTCGATTTCACAGCCCTGAGATCAAGACCCAAGCTGAAACCGAGAGTTGGATGCCTAACTGACTGAGCCACCCAGGTGCCCCAGAGGTGGTGCTTTTGACTGGTAGGAGAACCTATGAAAAAATGCGTTATGGTCTGACAATTGATCTTTTGATCATGTGTGAAACAGAAAGATTCTTGCTTTCATAAATTTTCATAATATAAGCCCAGCAACTCTCATGTTCATACATTAACTTAAAAATTTTTAAACAAATCTGCTCTGGAGCATATCCTGAGATGCTTCTTTCTCCACCTAGGCCCACCCACTTTGAAATATCTTTTTCTCTGGTCATTGTCTCCAGTGTTGTTGTTATTATTGTTTTTTGTTTTTCTGTTTTGTTTTTTTTTTTCTTTTTCTTTTCTACCCTCTTTTCTCTGGTTTTGCTGTGAGAGTCAGGGTAAGAGTAAAGGGATGGAAAAGGCGTTTATGGGGTCTGACGCTGGCAATGAAACCTGATAACAGCAGTCAGGGATCCTGCACTCTGATTTATGTACCACTAAGATATCTCCTGAACTTTGTTAAAATTATAGTGTCCTATCTCTAGGACAGAGATAGTGTCCTATCTCTGTTGCTGGTAACCAACCAGGCAGTTAGTGGTGACAGAGTGAAGAATATACCCAATCATGTTGAATGAAGAAGATGATTATTACATTAGGTACTAGATTCCTTCAAAAAGGAAGGCAGAAGAGAGGAGGGATTTAGGAAAGCATGAAGAAATCCGTGCTCAGGAACAAAGTGATGTCTGTGCACAGTAAAATCTACTCAGCTGCTGACATGTCCAACTTTCCAAGTTCCATGAAATGACATGGGATTCCTTCCCCCCTTATTTTACGCACAAGATTTACCATGCTATGCAAACTCTTCTGAACCTTGCTTTTCAGCTCATTATTATATTTTGGAGGCTGTTTCAAAATACTCTATATAGAGCTGCTTTGGTCTTTTCAGTGGTGCTATAATATTTTGTTATTTTGAAGTACTATAATAATTTAAAACATAATCCTCTATTATTGAACATTTGAATTACTTCTAACATACAAATATGGCCTTTTAGGGGGAATGGTCTAAATAAAATTTTGTACATGCATCTTTATTTTTTATTTGTAAGTGTATTTGTAGCAAAATTTCTTGGAAATGGAATTAGAGGGTCAAGGGTATATTAATATTTTAATTTGGAAAAATATTGCCAAACCATCTTTCATTATGAATGTGCCAGTTTACACTTTGTCTACTTACACAGGGATGCCTGTTTCCTCACTCCTTTTGCCCCCCTGGATATTACCAAGTGTTTTGATCTTTGCCAATGGGATAGCTAAACCATGGAATTTTGTTATAGTTTTCTTTCTCTTTTTTTATGTTTCTCTTATTAGTAATGATATTTAATATCTTTTCAAACATGTAAAAGCCATTTTTATTTTCCCTTTTCTTGAACTATCTCTTCATGTCTTTTGTCAATTTGTGTTTTATCCCTTAAAAAGATAATCAGTTAATGGTTTATCTATTTTGTTTGTTCAAAGAACCAAATCTTGAATGTAATTATTAGTAGTACCATTCTTTTTCTGATTTCCAAGACATTGATCGCTGTTTTCAGCTGCATTATATGTTCCTTCTGTGTTGATTTTTAAAAAAATATTAAATGCAGCAAAACTGGCAAAAATGATGAAAATAGCTGGTGGTGGGGATGAATATATGGGAGTTTATTATAACATTTTTATACTTTTGTGTTTTTTAAAAACATTGTAGAATAAATGAATACCCAGATCAAGTTCTGTGCAAATTAATTTAAAAACCTAACAAAGTAAATGATTTTCTGGGGCACCTGGGTGGCTCAGTCATTAAGGGTCTGCTTTCAGCTCAGGGCGTGATCCCAGCGTTCTGGAATCAAGCCGCACATTGGGCTCCCTGCTTGGCGGGTAGCCTTCTTCTCCCTCTCCCACTCCCCTTGCTTGTGCTCCCTCTCTCGCTGCCTCTCTCTCTGTCAAATAAATAAATAAAATCTTAAAAAAAGAAAAGTAAGTGATTTTCTTGAAACAATATAAATTAACAAAAGACTGTTACTTTCTTCTTGTTGTCCTTTTTTCCTTTTTTAAAAAAGAAGGTATATACCGTGTTTAAAAAATAAACTTTTAATTTAAAAATTTACATTTACAGAGAAGTTGCAAAGATGTACAGAGACCTTGTCTACCCTTTATTCACTAGCTCCCATTGTTAACATCTTAAACTTCTGTGGTGTATTTGTCAAGACTAAGAAACCCACAGTGACACATGACTACTAATTAAATAGCAGACTTTATTTGGATTTTACCAGTTTTTCCTGGAACTTTTGGTTCCAGGACCCAATCCAGAGTGCTACATTGCATATGGTCGTCCTGACTCCCTAGTCTCCTCTGGTCTATGACAGCTTCTCAGTCTTTTCTTATTTCTCAAGACCGTCTCAGTCTCTGGCCAGATATCCTGTAGAAGCTTCCCCAGCCTGGTTTTGTCTGATGTTCTCCCCATGATTTGATGGGGGTTATGGGATTTTGGAAAGAAGAGCAGAGAGGAGAAATGCCCTTCTTATCGTATTTTTTCAGGGCACTCATGATATTGCCATAACATCTACTAGGAGTGTGAACATTCACTGACCAGTATCTTCATTGCCCATTTCCCCCTTTCCCTATTCTCTTCTCTGGAAGTGAGTCACTAAGTCTAGATCCACAGCCTCTTATGGAAGGATAGTAGTGGGAATTAAGCTCTACTTCACAGCACTTTGAGACCTCCCACTGCCCTTACACCACTTGTCAAGGGTTTTAGCAAAACTCCTCCCAGTTTTAGCTGGTCTTCCCAGACTGGAGCAGCTCACTTCCCAGTGTATACTTGTTGGCTCTTTTGGGGTTATCCTGTTCTCAGGTCTTTAGATGCCGTTTTGCTTAGACAGATTTTGTGGCTATTAGTGGTGCGTCCCTACCCATTTATATTTTAGTATTCATGATTTGTTGTAATTGTTGCCCTCGAGCGTTTGGTTTGTCATCTGTCTAGTTCCTTTGTTTTCACATGGAGATTCTGAGAGATCCGAAACAGGTGCTGCTGCTTCCCTGTGCTTCAGTCTTCTAAAGTCCTTTACTTACGGCTTTGGATGATGATGTGTTACTCTGTGTGGATATTCTACCTGGTAGATCTTTATGTATTGTAACCTTTACACGAGAAACTTTTTAATGCTGTGAATCCATTTTTAAAAATATTGAGATCATAACGGCTTCTTTTCCTCCCTCACCTCCTCCCTTCCTCTCTCCCTCCTTTTCTTTTTTCTTTTCTTTTTTTAAAGATTTGTTTATTTATTTGTCAGAGAGAGCACAAGCAGGGGCAGCAACAGGCAGAGGTAGAGGGAGAAGCAGGCTCCCCAGTGAACAAGGAGCCCGATGTGGGACATGATCCCAGGACCCTGGGATCATGACCTGAGCCGAAGGCAGCTGCTTAGCTGACTGAGCCACCCAGGCGCCCCCTTTTCTTTCTTTTCCTTTTTTCCTCCTGTCACCTGTTTCTTTCTTTCTCATTTCCCAGCTTTGCTTTTGCCAGCTCGGAATCACTGTGTTTTAGAGGTAGGTCTTATGTAATGCTTGTAATTGGGTTTTGTTTTGTTATGAGTAACTGAGAATATTTTGAGTATATGTGATTATTCCATTTATAATTATTAATGACGATTTTTTGGACTTACTATGGGATTGTAAGTTATGAACTGTTAAGGTTTTCTTTATTGATTTGTTTCTCATATACTTTCTGGTCCGTTTGCTCTTTGCTTGGTGTATATTCATATGATGATAATTTGGAAGTTTTGTATTATTTTTCTGTATATCATGATTACCCTTAGAGTTATAGTCTTATGTAATGTTTTTAATCCTTGCTAGTGTGAATAGTGAAAAATAACCTTTCCTGAGATTTTTGTCTAGACCTTTCTTCTTTTTGCCTCCTCTGGTTTTAGCTGATTGTATTATCTTTTTCTGTTTTCCTAGGAAGTGTTTACTTTAAACTTTTCAATATACTTATAATTCTGTTACTGGATTCATCAGAATTAAATGATATATTTTAATTTCTGCCAATGTAATTGCATCCCATTCTTATTTTTTTCCAGCTGTTATCTCTAAACTTTTTTTGTTAAATGGAATCAGAAGAAATAGATATTTTTTATAGATTAAAATGACAGAAAAAAAAATAAAATGACAGAATATTGGCTGTTTCATGGTTGATATTATTGAATGACTACCCAAAGAACTATTTCTTTTTTTTTGTTGTTTGACCAAAAAGGTTTTATTTTTAAAATTTTATTTATTTTCATTTATTATTGAAGTATAGTTGACATACAATGTTATATTAGTTTCAGATGCACAACGTAGTGATCTGACAATTGTATACATTATTCAGTGCTTGCCATGGTAAGTGTAGTTACTGTCTTTCGCCATGCAATGTTATTACAATATTATTGACTGTATTCCCTGTGCTATACTTTTCACCTCTGTGACTTCTTTATTTTATAACTGGAAGTTTGTACCTCTTAATCCCCTTCCTCTGTTTCACCCATCTCTACACCTACCTCCCCTCTGGTAACCATGAGGTTGTTTTCTGTATTTAAGAGTCTGATTTTTTAGATTCCACATGTAAGTGAAATCATATGGTATTTGTCTGACTTATTTCACTTAGCATAATACACACTAGGTCCATCCATGTTGTTACCAATGGCAAGATTTCTTTATTTTTTTTATGGCTTTTTTATACCATTGTGTGTATGTATATATATGTGTGTGTGTGTGTATACATACATCAATATGTATGTATCTATGTATATGTGTATATACATATATGAGTATATATATATGTATATACATACAGATGCATACCCACACACATACCACATCTTTTTTATCCATTCATCTATTGATGGATACTTGGGTTTCTTTCAAAGCTTGGCTGTTGAAATAATCCTGCAATAAACATAGGGGTGCATATGTATTTTCAGATAAGTATTTTTGTTTTACCCAGTAGTGTATATACCCAGTAGTGTGATCCTGGATCATAGGGTAGTTCTATTTTTGATTTTTTGAGGAGCCTCCATACTGTTTTTCACAGGGGCTGCACCGATTTGTATTCCCATCTGCAGTGCACAAAGGTTCTTTTCTCCACATCCTTACCAGCACTTGTTATTTCTTGTTAAAAAACTATTTCTTTAACTTTAAATTTACTTACCTGAAGTATGTCTTGATTTTTACCTCTCTGATTCGTTACTTCATGGCATGTGGTATAAACTTTCAATTTGTAGTTTTAAATCTGCTTTTATTTAGGAGAGCTATCTTGAATCATATCTTTGATTTTCTTTCTTCTTTTCTTCAACTGCTTTCTCTTTTCATTCAAAAATGATTTGAATTTAGGATCTTTTTTGTTTTATACCTGAAACTTCTATTTCCTCTTCATTTTTTTTTTATTTTTCATTTTTCATTTTTAAAAAAAAATTATTTATTTATTTATTTTTTTGACAGAGGGAGAGACAACCAGCGAGAGAGGGAACACAAGCAGGGGGAGTGGGAGAGGAAGAAGCAGGCTCCCGGCAGAGCAGGGAGCCCGATGCGGGGATCGATCACAGGACCCTGGGATCATGCCCTGAGCCAAAGGCAGATGCTTAACGACTGAGCCACCCAGGCGCCCCTCTATTTCCTCTTTAATCCTGTAAACCTCTTTATTCATATTAATTTTATTTTATTCCCCTTTTCTCAGTCCTATGTTTTCTGCAGTATCTGTTTCCTTTTTGATGTTTCCATACTAGCTTCAATTTCTGTGATTGTTTCATTTTTCCTCTTCCACTTCTTCCCTAAGCATTGGATGCTTCCAATTTAATTTTGTTCTTAAATCTCACCATTTTTTTCTTCCTCTTGTATGTTTGTATCTTTTATTTGTGCTCTTGTTTTAAAATGACATTTATTTAATTCTCTGAGATCCTGGGTATGTGTTTGATATTTCCATCTGTGTCACTGTAACATTTTTTATGATGCACTTTTTTTTTTTGCCATTGTTTTTTCTGCTTCTTTTCTTTTGTCTTTTACTATAGTATCTTTGATTAATTTTTTTGCTACTTCTTTATGTTATCCCAGTGTTTGAATAAAGAACCAGGTTTGAAGGTGTTTTATGTTGGCAGTGTTCTGGAGGAACAGAAGGCCTTGCTGGTGCACATTGAAGCTCCTTATGATTTAAAGTTTTGAGTGTCAGCTAGTTGACTCTCCCATCTGTGAGAATGACAGAGTTTAACATCTCAAACTTCAGAATATCTTCTCTTCTGTATCAGCAACATACTAATGGAGGAATGACAGCAAGTCTATGTGTTTCTTTTTCTATCCTGGCCTCTCTTGTTATTCCTCATTGCTAGAAAGGATCCAGGGAAACTCCCATCATCACTGCATGTTTTATCCTGTAGCTTCTACCTTTGAGGGCACCACCTGCTTTTGGTCTGTGCTGTCTAGGTGCAGTTGTTAGCATTGTTCTGTGCTATCTTGTCTGATATTCATAAAATTTGGGAACTCTTCTTTCTTGTATAGTTTGGTTCTCAATTATAGATGTATCCATGTTTCATCCAAGTTGAGGTTTGCCTTTCTGCCTCTCCAGTGCCTTGTTGTTTTTAGGTAATTTCAAAGAGGGATAGAGGGTAGAGACATCTTAATTTTGCCATTTTAAAATTGGAAGTCTCTGCATCATTCACTTTTGAAATTTGTCATGTGAATTTAAAATGGGCTTCAGAGGAAATTCAGAATTATTCTCCTAAACTACTTCAGACAGAGGTAACCATTCAGAATTAGAGTTATCAATAAAGTAGGTCATTTAATTTTTAATGTAAGTATGATCTGTTGGCTAATTCTGGGATAGCCTAGCACACTTGAATTAATGAAGTGTAAGGAAATATTAGGTATTTTTTTTTCTTTTGGAATAAGTCATTTCAGGAAGTCATATAGACTATTTACATTTATAATCAAGTTAAATTTAAAAGATTTCCAAAAGATTTTAATTTTTAAAAACCGTATCATACTATGATACCTAAGAGACTGCCTGTTATGGTGCTGATACTTTTAAAATTTGTTCATGAACAGCTTTTAAAAATGAAGCTGCACTAGAGTTGTGAGAGGTATTTAAGACTGTCCAGCTTAGCTCTCATATTTTATAGATGAGCGAATTGAAGCTTGGAGAGCTTCACATCTCATGCGTGTCAGAGTGAGTTTTAGAGGAGCAGTGTTCCTAAATTCAATTGCATATAATGGCTTTATGTTTTTTGCTATATCTGCATGTTATTTTAAATATTTTTTACACAATATTTTTCATTAATCTTAGTCATTGTCTTATCAAAATAAACTTACTTAAATAAGAAATTTTGTGTAAGTACTGGTACAGATCCCAAGTATTTGGTAAATATTAACTTGCAACCCCATGCTGTTTCTTTTATATCCAGCTCTCTGAAAATCTATTCTCTGATTTAGAGTCTGACTATTCTAGCCTTTGATCACCTTGGCTTCTTAGTTCTTATGTGTCCAGAGATGAGATTTTGTGGGCAGAAATGCTTTAAAACCTCTCTATGAAACTGGGTTATCTTTAATTTTTTCTTTGTCTAATAAATAATTTCATTTCGACTTTTCTTTTGAGATACACTTTTCTCTCTTTGGTGGTATTCAGTCCTTTCACTGTGGAGCTAGAAAGACATGTTGGAATTCAATTCCCTTCATTTTACTTGTCAAAGCAAACTTGTCAGAGGGTTGACTTGGCAACAGTGTCTCACAGCCTTGGACTAGGACCTGGGTTCAGATCTCATCTTCTTATAAGTCTGTGACCATCAAGAATTTATTAAGCCTCTTTATAAGTCTTACTTGACCTATTAAATGAGGATAATAATATTTGCTTTAGAGGGGTTGGTGAGGATTGAAGAATATAATGAAGATGAAAATGCTACGTTGGGTGTTATCATAACTGATGGCTTGTTGAACACCACATCTGAAACTAATGATGTGCTATATGTTGGCTAATTGAATTAAAAAATGCTAAGCATGATGCTTGGTAGATAATAGTTGATCAACGTGGTGCTATTATGACTCATTACTATTGTTATTATTATTAGTGGTAGTATTTATATTTAATGGTGGTACTACTACTGCTACTGATCTCAGAGTTAGGGTGAATCATTTAACCACACCAGGTTAGTAAACCCTCAGGTCAAAATACCATTTTAAGAGGCTTACGCCCTCTATTTGACAATGGGTTCTGTAGTTAAAAGTACCAAAAGTGACCAAAAAGAACCACCTGTTTACTCAATCTGAAGCATACCAAAGTCAGTATTGCATAATGTGCAACTGTTAAATGGTATGGTTCAAAGTGTCTACAAATATATCCTCAACGCTCTGTGCATCAGCTTGGAAATTGTCACAGACCCTAGAGAGGTAGTCAGGTATTTAACAGTGAAGATATAGGCTCTGGAGCTAGACTGCTTGATTTCAAAACCTGAGGCATCCACTTAACTAGCTGTGTTACTATAGGCAGGTTACTGGAATCCATCTGTGTCTCAGTTTCCCCATCTCTAAATTAGGTTTGATAACATTTGCTTCGTTAGGTCTGAAAGATAAAGCATGTAGATTAGGTTCTGGCTCTGTTTACACCTGTCTCTTTCTCCAGTCTTGGAGGTAGTGGTTTGTCCTGTGTCCTCCCCTCTCTATGGATCCAAGAAGAGTTATTGAATTTTCTTTCTTTTCACCTTTTTACTTGTTGTTAGGGTGGAATGGCAAGCCCAAATCCTTACATATGGAACTTGAAACTTAAGTAGTATTGAATATTCAAATAAGAGAATATTATATTCCTGTACACGCATGAACACACACATGTATACGAAGCATATAGGCACACCTCTGATCTTAACGAAGTTACTCTGATTGCAACAATGTAAAACCAGTGGTTAGGAGTGGTATGCTTTGATGAAGTGTCAAGGGGTCAGGAAGGGCCTGGAGAGGGGAAGACTCAGGCATCTCAGAAAAGGTACAGAAGGCCAAGAACGAATCTCAGTACCCCAGTTAGGGTACAATGGGGGTAGGTGACATGCAAAGAAGAATGAGAATGGAGTACCAAAGGTAATGCTAAAATGAATAATTCCTTCCATTTGCAGAGGATGTTATCCTTTCCCCAGCAGTTCATCTCCATTTAAATCTTACAGTGATACTAGGAGGTGGAGACAGTGGGGAAAAGGAAGTGGGGAGGGGATGGGACATGGAAGGAAAAACTCTTCTCCCTCACCATTTCTTGAGTCTCTGCTGGTACCATCAAGGAGATTGGGGCCTGGGTGATTATGTTTGAGCTTTTCTTAAATAGTGGACATTTATGAAACACCCGGTGTGGTTTGAGGAAGGAAAATTTGAACTGTCATATGTTTTTCATATTTTATTTCCTATCCATGATCATCAACTTGCCATTTTCAGAGAGCAAATCACTTTATTTGAATTTCTGCCTAAGGGGGTATCACATGAGCATCAAGACTCTGCATTCCCAGTTGTATGAATAGATTAAAATAACCCTTATCCATCTGCAGCCTGTTGCCTGCCCTATTGTTAGCTTATGCAATGATATCTCATAACATATAAATCTTTAGGGAAAATTGAGGCTGTGGTCTGATGCACAGAAGTATTGTTACCTCCTTTTCCATTTGATCTTCTCATCCAGGGGCCATATGGTAAGAAATGGCACGGCTCTGGGCCAGTTAAACCATTCTCTTAGTAGTCTTAGTGGCCTCACTGCAGAGGTTAGTATAATTGAATCTGCTGTTTTAATATCAAGTACTTTAAAATGTTGATAAGAGTATCCTTTCTGCCTTGGTGTTCAAAAATCCCTTAGTAAGTGGTCATTAAGCCTGCTTCTCTGCCTTTCCCACTCTCTTCTTTTCCAGGACACTCTCTTGGCACTGGATGATAGAAATATCCCAAAACCTTTGTACACTTCAGAAATATGCTGTACCCCGAATAAATTTCACAAAGAAAATGTTGACAGACTGTGCATCAGGCCCATAAAATTCAAACCTAAAAAAAATTATGGGCCTGGGTCAAAGAAGCTATTTCCAAGAAAACAGTTGGACTCCATGCAAAGGATTTTTGACACAGAACATACTCTTCTTTTAGACAATCAGTGGGAGACTAGCTGGTCCCCAGCCATGCATAAATCTGTCTATGTGCAATTGGTAGCAGTTCCTAATTGAGGAAAAGGAGGGTGGGAATGGACTGGGCAGAGACTGGCAGGCAGGGCAGAGCCAGGAGGGAGAAGCCCAGAGCTTGCTGCCGTCATTCCTGAAAGCCTCTACCACGGGACTGCACTGAGAATAAATCACCACCTTTTCTGGAGCTCAGGAAAATAAGACCATAAATAACGAATAGATGCACCCGAGTGCATTGTGGAATGGCTGGATATTGAGAGAAGAGCAGGAAGAGCATGTCCAGGCTTGGAGAAGGGCAAATGGAGCAGCAGTTGCTGAATACAGTGAAAAGCTGAGTGGCCCAATTAATTTTTATGAAAACTCTACCCTGTATTCTGGCTATCCAGCCTGTGCTCTCCAGTAGGGAAAAAATCAATGATCTTGATTCCTGGTGGGTAATAAATTGTAAATAGCCTTGGATGGGGACATTCATAGCTGTCTGAAAGGCTAATTTCCAGGGATAGGTTCACTCTCCAGACTTTTCCCCCTGAACTTTCTTGCTCTGGGTTGGAACACTTAGTGTCACCATTGGAAAGCCTCTTTTATAAATTTTTACTCCATTATGTTGTAATTTTAACATCTCATGCATTTGGCACTTACAACATTTTTATAATGGTCCTTGGTTTATTTTTGGCTCAGTTTTACGGCTTTCTGCCAGGCCCAAACTTCTGCTGTGTAGCTGACCCAAAATAGTTTCCAAGGCTCAGATGCAACTTGATATCAAAATTTTATCCTCACGTGTTTAAGTTAGCCCTGTAAAATTTGAAGCCTCTGCAAAAGTTTTCTTGGTTAGACTCATAGGATGTGTTGTACCTTGCTATAGGATGTGAAAAACAGAGGTGTCCATGTCACTTGCAGGTAAATCCAAATTAAAGATGATGCTGCAGTAAGGTGCTTCCTACAAGTCCAGAAAAGTTCCAGATATATAGAAATAGAAATCAGGCTGACATTTAAAGGAATCTCAGTGTGTGGCATAGCTTGCTAGGCTGGTGAAAGTCCTTGTGCATCCTTATTATCTGATCCCTCACGACTGTGTACATTGCTTCCACCACCACCAACTAACTGTGGTAACAGCTATTGTCTGATCATGTACAGTGTGCCAGACCCTATACCATTTGTGATCTTGTTCATGTATTTCTTTTTTTCGAAGTATTTCATTAACTCTTCATAACTGGGACTATTTTCACCACTGTTTTATAGACAAGGAAATTTGTTGTTTGGAGCAATGGCTTAGAATCCTTTGGAGGGCTTTCAAAAATCCCAGTGCTAAGGCAGCAACCCATATTACATCCTATTACATCAGAATGCCTGGGGGTAGAAACCAGCATTAGTATTTTTAAAAAAATATTAACAAAAATGCAGGTGAGTCCAGTGTTCAGCCATATTTGGGAATCACTGGCTTGGAGAGATTTAAGAGATTGGCTGAGGGTCACCCAGCTAACAAGTGGTAAAAGGTAGGGGTCATTTCAGTCTATACCCTGTGGCTTTTCTAAAATACCAGGCTGCCTTTCATCCCCCTGCTGGGAAAATTGTAAAATATGTACAAAACGGAGTCTATGGACCTTGCTCTCCAGGACACATGGTCTGAGGAGGAAAAATGATAGAAGTAAAGACCAAATCAGTGTTAACCTCTGTGGTGTTGGGTATGAATTCAGTAAATGTTTGGGCTGTTGGGCTAGCCAAGCAAATGGGTCTTCTTGGATTTGGCTGCCCTACTTAAAAGAAACACTGAAAAAAACACCCTAACCAGCAAAAGTTGAGGAGGTAGGTTAAAAGCAGAGGTTGAAGCTGAATAACATTGAGGCTGTTATCTTAGTACCAGGGAAACTGGATCGTTTGGGAAATTGCATCATATATTCATTCATCAAAAAATAATTTAAGTGTTATTACATGCAGGGTACTTTAGACATATTGGTCCCAGGAACCCAGAGATGTGTTATCGCTCTTATTTTACTGATTGGGAAACTGACGCTCAATGAGGATAAGAACTAATAGGTGTCAGACTGGGGATTCACATTCAGATTTATCTAACTAACATAACCAAAACCCCTACTAGTGCCAAGGAATGAGATAGGTGCTACTGATATAATGATGAATAAAAATGCAGTCATTGACCTCACTGACCTTTAAGTTTAATGGAGAAGACAGACATTAACCAAATTTCATAAAACCAGTAGAAGTACAAATGTGTTCTAGTGTATAAAACAAGATGTATAGTAGGTGCTAACTAGGCAATTAAGGGGGGGGGGACAGGCAAAGGGAACAGCCTATGAAATTTTCCTATGATGAGAGGGAATATGGAAATCAGAAGGAACACAGAAAAAGAGGGTGAATGTGTTCCAGATTGGGTTGTGGCTAGAGAGGTGGCCTTCCTTGGTGGTGGTTGGTGGGAGACACTGTGGGAAATGACATCAGATCTATGTATTGGAAGAATCATTCTGGTTGCCTTTTAGAGAATATTTTACAGAAAGACCAGAATGGATTGTATCAGGCTGTCAGACATTTTTTGAAGGTGATTTTTTTGTTAATTTCTTGATACATTTCTTAATACATGTTATCTCATGATCCAGTATATACCCCCCCACACACACACGCAGCCACACATACATACAAAGTTAAAGTGTCAAAAGAAGACTTAACCCTCTTTATGAGTGGTATACTGTCATTTTCTTTTCTATTTTAGGTAGAATAGTCTATTTCATTGAAAAGAGTACTGGTTACCATCTACTACATTTATTATTAATTTTTTTATTGTCAGTTAAAAAAATACTGATTGAGGTATAATGCTACCAGTTTATTTAGGCTCAGTAAGAGGTTGATAGCGATAGAAGTTGACAGACTAAAAAATAGGAGATAAAATTGATAAGATAGTGAAGAGGGAA
This sequence comes from Ursus maritimus, assembly GCF_017311325.1. Classification (NCBI taxonomy): domain Eukaryota; kingdom Metazoa; phylum Chordata; class Mammalia; order Carnivora; family Ursidae; genus Ursus; species Ursus maritimus. The sequence goes on from NW_024426008.1 coordinate 7,970,312, forward strand.
TGAGGTCTATCAAGGGTGACTTTGTTTTCTGGCTTACGACACTTTACATATGGTGGTTTCATAAATGGAGAAATGATAAATAGAGTATACTTATAGACCATACTTTGTGGAGGAAGGTCATGTATTCAACTTTGGATATTTTGGGTGTATAGTGCCTTTGAGATACCTAGCAGGAAAGGTCCATCTGAGGGGTCTGGACTAGAGATGTACATTTTTGTGTAATTAACAGGCCACTGAGGGAGAGTCATGGATAAGAGTACTAGGAGACATTGAGTATGGAGTGAAAGAGTATGGAGTGAAAGTATGGAGTGAAAGAGAAGACCCAGGACCAAGATTTGAGGAACTCCAGAATTTAATCGTCAGGTACAGGAGGATAAACCTGTGAAGAGATTCAGGTGGAGCAATTGGTATGAGGAAAAACATTTGTTTTATGTCACTTAAAGCCAAGGAAAGAGTGTTTCAAAAAGGAAGGAGAAATCAACAGTGTCAAATGCCGCTGCACAGGGTCAAGTGGGATGAGGAGCAAAACGTCTGTTGTTTTTGTGGACACGTGTCATTGGTAGCATTAGGGAGTGCTGTTCTGATGGATTATTGGATATAAAGCCAAGAAGGAAATAGTTTGAAGCAATGGAGAGGGAGAAGTAGACATCAACTTCTCATGAGACCGTCCTGTCACCTGGGAGAGGCAGGAAACCAAATGTACAGTTCAGGAGAGGCAGTTCTGGATGGGCTTTTGGTAGCAACAGGAAAGCTCCCTGCTTCCTCACAGGGTCCTTGGGTCCCTGGATGCTCCTTCCCTTCTGGAGGCTCAGATTTCTCGAGTGCTATTGTTATGAATGTACTTAAGGGAACAGGAAGTTTAAAGTGAAAAATGGATGCAAAATCTGGGACACTAAGTAGTTGTGACCATTGACACAGATAGATCCTGAAAAAAGGGCCTTTGAGCATCTCCATGTGCCATACTCCATACCATAAACCCCTGTGTTAAAGAAACAGGTGCAGAGAGGTAAGGAACTATCTTATGTAGCAAGTTTCAGAGCTGGGATTTCAACTCAAGTTCTCTTCCCTAAAACTTCGTTCTCTGGTCTACAGTGACTTGTCTATCACTCAGGGAAGAGTCTGCCTCTCAGGAGGTCAGTTCTCCTCTTTGTCTATTGTATGTCTATAGAAGAAAGTGTGACATACACAGGCCATTTCCAAGAATAGGATTTTCTTTCTAAGCGTCCTCTCCTACCACTAGGGCATTCCTCCTCCCCCCACAGATTGTAGTATAGTTCCACCATAATGGTGGCTTGTTCTACCATAAGGAGTGGATATTAGATTTATCCATGCCATGAAAACAATATAAGGCTAATAATAACCAGGAACAAATCAACAGGGAACCATAGAATAGGAACATTTATTTACATTATATTCTATTTTGAATTATATTGTATCTGTCAGTCATATGTTGATCTCTCTGGAAAGTTTTATTCTGTTATTCCTTTAATATCAGTAAGACCAAGATCTGATCATGGGAATTTTACATGTTCTCTTGTTCAGTCTCTCTTAGTAATGAAGGCTACCATTTAAAATGCCATGTAAATGTCAAATATTTTACAAGCATTTTGTCTAATCTTCAAAACAGTCATATGAAATAGGATTTGTTGGCCTTATTTCACGGATGAGGAAACTGAGTCTGTGGTGGATTAAAAATGGCTACAAATTCTTTGCCACCCTTCCATTGAGAGGCTGGGTATTTTTCTCCCTTTGCTTCAATCCGTGCTGACCCTTGAGACTGGCTTAATCTATAGCATGTAGCATCAAATGCTCTGGGTCTAATCTTGAAGACACCCGATAGCTTTTGCTTTTGCTCCAGCTGCCATGTAAGGAATTCAAGTATCCTGAGACTGTCTTGCTTTGAATAAGCCCAAGGTAGCCATATGGAGAGGCTATGTGGGAAGAGAGGGAGGGAAGGATGGGGAGGTGGGAAGAGAGAGAAGGAGAGAGAGATTGATAGAGAAGACTTGGCCATCACCAACAGCTCTTCTAGCCGTCTTACCCCAGGAATTATCTTGGACATTCCAGCCTTATTAGATACTCTTTGGAAAAGGACCAAAAAGATTAGCTAACCAGAATCTAGGCTCCAACATGTGTCCAGAGTTGGGTCATCCAGCCACTCCCAGCTCCTGTGCTATCTAGTCTGAGGCCACAGACATTGTGGAGCAGAAACAATCCATCCCTACTGTATACTTTCTAGTCCCACAAAATTGTGACTGTGGTAACATGGTGGTTGTTTTAAACCACTGTTTTAAGGTGGTTTTTTTATACAGCAATAAGTAACTAAAACAGCATTGCATTAAGCAATTTTGTCTGATGACAGAGAAAGGAACAGAGTCTGGATTGAAACCCTCATGTATCTGACTACAGAGCTGGGGCACTTTCTGCTATTTTGTGTGTTCTTGTCTTTGAGACTTGCAGATTGGTGTTTAACTTCCCACTGGGTCTCTTGCTAAATTTCTTTTAGCTTAAATCCTGAGCATATAGGAAGGGGAAAGAAAGGTTTATTTTTCTTCAATATTACAATAAAAAATTAAATAATAGGCAAATAAGTTCTGAGGCTAATTCTCAGGCTGCTGCTAATTCTTCTTCCTACACTTTAAGATGTAATTTGGTAGAAAAAGTAGAAGTTCCAGAAGACCAACCCTAACCATGTATTCATCCCTGCTCGCTCCCAGTGTTTTCCCTACCTCTTGATTTTTTTTTTTTAAGTTTAAAAATAAAGCATGACGAAGGTAATTCTGCCAGAGGAAGGAGGCAAAAGAAGAGTGTGCAAGATGACTACGTTACCCCAGTTCCAAATTACCATGAAGTAGGAGCGCATAGAGCTATTTTGTGGGAACTTTAGAAAATGGCAGGAATTTAGCTTACAGGGTGGGTATGGGATGTTCCTGTAGAAGAGGTTCTGTGTTTCTGTGGTAGCAAATGTACCATGTGGTGATAGCCCTGTGAATAGCTGTGTTTATCAAATTCCAAAGCAAATACTCAAGCAAAACTCCACATAAAAGGCCAGATCACAAGCTGGAGGTTCCCCATGGCCCTGGCGAATTTGCAAAAATGTCTGTGGTTTGTGAGTATGTGTGTGTTTTTAAATGACACATCGTTTATACATGCATCTGTTTCTAGTGACTGCTCCACACAACTAGCAGAAAGGCTTAGTCCATATCTCTCAACTAATGCTGAATAGGCAGTGGTGTAAGTTGTGATAGACAATTTCTGTATTCATAAAAGTATCGTGTTACCTAACTTCCAATTCTGGGCAAGGAAGACATCAATATTGAGAAATGTTGATATACAGGGAACAAATAGCTGGCATGTGCATTGGTGTTGTGGATTAGATCATTGTTGTTTTTTTTTTTTTTTAAAGGTTTTATTTATTTATTTCACAGAGAGACAGCCAGCGAGAGAGGGAACACAAGCAGGGGGAGTGGGAGAGGAAGAAGCAGGCTCCCAGTGGAGGAGTCCGATGTGGGGCTCGATCCCATAACGCCGGGATCATGACCTGAGCTGAAGGCAGACGCTTAACGACTGAGCCACCCAGGGGCCCCGGATTAGATCATTGTTAAGCAAATGTTCACTTTCTTCCCACTACCTCCATAGAAGAGTACACTTCCTGACCCTACTGATGTAGTGGATTTGGTGTTGTGAGTTTGGTTAATGGAATGTAGTAGGAAATGACAGTGTGTGGGCTCTGTTCCTAGGGTTTTAGATGCTTTGTGTGTCCACACAAATCTCTGGGAGAACTCTGACCTCTTCCCATGATAAGGGCTACTGCCTTTTTAGGCAGGGACCAGAATGAGCACTTGTGAAATAGAATTGTCCCATTTGGCTTACAGCCTGAAGCAGAGCCTTATGGTATGGTTGTGTTAAGTTCTAGGTTAGTTTGTTACTTAGCATTATTGTGACAATTGCTAATTGATACAAGTGTGTATCAGCTTTTGTGCACAATTTTTCCCCCTGAGCTTGTGCTTATGAATTGAGGCTGCTTGGGGGGTTGCAAATTAGGTTAAACTCTAAGAAAACTATTAAAATCATACTTTTGGTTTATTTAGAGCAACGAGTTTGTGATTAGAAAGGATGGTTGTCATCTGAGGGCAGGTCAGGGGACTATATGTAAGGCTATAGAATGGTTACAGAGCAGCAGTTGGGCAACTGGGCATTCATTATAAGGGAGATGGGGCAGTTCTTCCACTGTGAGGGATTTATAGCTGTTCTTTGAATTATATAAGTAAACTAGTTGAACATGTGCAGTTGAGGAAGAATGCTATAAGGGTGCCTGGTGAAGGGGAAGGGCAAGAGGATGGAGCTGCTGCTGCCATAGGAAGCTCAAGACCTACTGTTCTAACATATCTTGTATGAAGAGAGAGAACTGAGTTTTCTTTAGAGTTGGCTGTATTCACCTACTTGAGGACATGCTATGTGGCTGGCCCTCTTTACAAGCTTCAACCAGTAGAATGAAATATTTTCTGAGATTGCCAACATTTTCTCTGGTCATCAGAGGAAGGCTGGCCTGGGCAGACAGTCAACTGCAACCACAGAATGGCTCTGCCATTTTTTTCAGATCATATGTTCTGGAGGGAAACAACTTTGCCTTTTACTATGGGTACATCAGCATCTCAGGAAAAACTTCAGAATTTAGTCACAGATAAGAAATACATCTTCACATGGGGCGCCTGGGTGGCTCAGTTGGTTGAGCGTTCAACTCTTGGTTTTGGCTCAGGTTATGATCTCAAGGTTGTGAGATCTAGCCCCGAGTCAGGCTCCATGCTGGGTGTGGAGTCTGCTTAAAATTCTCTCTCTCCTTCTCCCCCTCCCCCCCTACTCGTGCTCTCTCTCTCTAAAAAAAAAAAAAAAAAAAAAAAAAAAAGAGAGAGAGAAATACATATCCATGGCCTTTCTGCCTGCTGCTGGCTTCCTTGCCTTTGCTGAGTACCAATGGCAGAACACCAAGCAAATATGTAGGGCTTCTTTGTGAGGTTGAATTACAATGTGAAGAAACAACAACAACTAATATTTATTGAATGACTAACATGTCCTGGGATGGATGTTTTAAGTGGCTTACTTCATTTATTCCTTATGCAATATCCCTGTGAGGTAAATATTAGAACCATTTTACAGATGAAGAGTTAATTAACTTACTTCTAGCTACATAGAATTATCTTGTTGACCTAGAGTTTTTGGTTCTTAACCTACTCTTCTTTCCATTATGCCTGAGAATTTCCAAAATTTAATTTTTGGCTTTGAAGATAGCATTTGGTGGAGAAATGGTGGCTGACTCTGTTAGAAATACATTATGGTCAGGGTGCCTGGGTGGCTGGTCGGTTAAGCGTCTGACTCTTGATTTTGGCTCAGGTCATGAACTCAGGGTCCTGGGATCCAGCCCTGCATCATGCTCCACGCTTAGTGGGGAGCCTGCTTCTCTCCCTCTCTCCCTCTTCCCCCTCAAATAAATCTTAAAAAAAAAAAAGTTAGGATCAAGCAATTATGCTGTACATCTTAAACTTATACAATGTTGTATGTCAATTATACATCAACAAAATGGGAAGAAGAAAAAAGAAACGGAATGCAGGAGAAGGCAGCTCAGACGGTCTCATTGAGTGGGAACAAGAGAGGTGGAGAGTTGAATTTGGGACGTGTTCCTAAACCTCAGGCTTTCTGTATGGCCTTGAAACAGAATTAGGATGGGTATTTGCAGCAGGCAGAGAGGGCAAAGTCTCCTTAACCTGCAAGTCTCTCTCTACCACCTGGTTTATGCTGCCAAGAAGACTCCTGATATCTGGCCTGTGGTGACTTTTGTGTAATTGCTGAGAACCCATAAAACTGCAGAGGCCATTCTGCCTTGAGTATATATCTATTTTTCCACTGGCACTTTTGATAGCTTCCCAGTCAAGGGGATCATAAGAACTGGGTTCTAACATCTGTTCTGGTATGTAATCGTAAGCCAGTTTCTTAGCATTTTTCAACTCCTCTGCCTTTCTGTAACATGAGGGGGTTAGATGATATCAATGCTACCTTCTTTTTAGCAGCAAAAATATTTTTAAAAAATAACATTTGATATGGAATCCTAATATATAATATGATTAAACTTTTCTGGATGAAGCAAGGATTAGGGACCTAAATCCATGTCCCTTCTGAAAAAGCCCCTGAGCCACCTTTGAGTAACCAGGGGTTTTGTGGATCAAGTTCAGAACTGCTATTCTGGGAGATCTCTAGGTTTCTTCCCAGAATTCATAGTGTAGGATTACAGAACATGGTAGTCTAAGTTGCTTTTCTAACTGTCCTCCTGCGTTAGTTTCTTGGATATTCTTTTAATAGTCAAAGGAACTGGCTCAAGCTTCTTCCCCTAAGATTCTTCTCTACCTCGTATCTGAGGATCCACATCCCCCAATCTTATGTTGCTCCAGTTCTAATGAACACACACCTCTTTTGTGGTTCTCTTCCTTCTGCCCACATTCACTCAACATGAAGAAAAACCGCCTTCCCTTTGGTTCTCCTCCAAGAACCACTCACATAAGGCTGTGTGGGCAGTTACTTTTACTTATGGCTTGGCAACAATGGAGGGTTGTGGTGGTCACATCACCTTATAGCACAACAGATACTTCAAAATTGAAATTTAGCCATCCCTGTTCTAACTAGCTCCAAAGCCATGTTCACACTGAAAATTTTATGAACAATCTTTTTGCCTTGGAAAGACTTTACTCCAGGATGCTGGGTTCCCTCACTGTCTGTACATTCTCAATCCCTGCCCCCCACTTTCTTTTGAGGCCACTCACCTCTTTGTGCACCATCCAAATTCTTCTCATTTATGAAGAAATATAAAAGGCATTTATTTCTTTCTTTTACTCTCTTCTAGACTACCACCATTGTTCTACCTAAATGGCTCATCACGGTATTTTCTTTAACAATGGACAATTCTGTTCCTAGAAGAAATTTTGCCAAGGTCCTTTAAAATAACATTCCTCTGCTTTCCAACTCTTGGTTATGAAATTCCACAAAGCACTTGTATTAAGAGATAGAAAGATGAAACAGGCAAAAGTTTTACATAACTGTCCCTAGGTTGGTGAGAAAATTAATATTGGACTCACTCTGGAAAACCAGCCTTTTCTTTTCTTTTTTTTTTTAAAAGATTTTATTTATTTATTTGACAGAGAGAGAGACAGCCAGCGCGAGAGGGAACACAAGCAGGGGGAGTGGGAGAGGAAGAAGCAGGCTCCCAGCAGAGCAGGGAGCCCAATGCAGGGCTCGATCCCAGGACTCCAGGATCATGCCCCGAGCTGAAAGTAGACTCTCAACGAGTGAGCCACCCAGGCGCCCCTGGAAAACCACCCTTTTAAAGTCATGGGCTGAAAAGTAAGTTCTGATGGCCTGCCCAGCGTTGCCAAACTTAGCTTGGCCAGGCTTTCTTCCAGCCCCGTGGTTTCTCTCTATTTATCTCTGAAATAATCACATGTTTTTTTCCAATATATATATTTTAAGTTTTTATTTCAATTCCAGTTATTTAACATACAGTGTAATATTAGTTTCAGGTGTACAATATAGTAATTCAACATTTCCATACATCACCTGTGCTCATCACAAGTACATTCCTTAGTCCCCATCACCTATTTAACCCATTCCCCCACTCCTTTTCCCCATCAGTTTGTTCTCTATAATTTAGAGTCTGTTTCTTGATTTGTCTCTCTTATTATTTTCCCTTTGCTTGTTTGTTTTATTTCTTAAGTTCTATGTAAGATTGAAATCACATGGTATTTGTCTTTCTCTGACTGACATTTCGCTTAGCATAATTCTCTCAAGCTCCATTTATGTCATTGCAAATGACAAGATTTCATTCTTTTTTTTTGGCTGAATAATATTCCATTGTATATTTCTACCACATTTTCTTTATCCATTCATCAATTGATGGACACTTGGGCTGCTTCTATATCTTGGCTGTCATAAATAATGCTGCTATAAACATGGGGGTGCATGTATCCCTTTGAACTAGTGTTCTTGCATTCTTTGGGTAAATATCCAGTAGTGCAATTCCTGGATCATATGGTAATTCTATTTTTAACTTTATAAGGAACCTCCATTCTGTTTTCCAGAGTGGCTGCTCCAGTTTGCATTCCCAACAACAGTGCATGAGTGTTCCTTTTTCTCCACATCCTTGCCAACACCTGTTGTTTCTTGAGATGTTGATTTTAGCCATTCCAACAAGTGTGAGGTGATACCTCATTGTAGTTTTGATTTGTATTTCCCTGATGATAAGCAATGATGAGCATCTTTTCATGTGTCTGTTGGCTATCTGTATGTCTTCTTTGGAGAAATGTCTGTTTATATCTTCTGCCCATTTTTTAAATTGGATTATTGGTTTTTGGGTGTTAAATTTTATAAGTTCTTTGTATATTTTGGGTACTAACCCTGTTTCAGATATATCATTTGCAAATATTCTCTCCCATTCCATAGGTTGCCTTTTAGTTTTGTTAATTGTTTCCCTTGCTGTGCAGAAGCTTTTTATTTTGATGTAGTCTCAATAGTTTATTTTTGCTAAGCCTTAATATTCAGCCAGAGAAAGAAGGTACTTTTAAATGTTAGGTGGACACTCAGGGGATAATTGTAAATTTTCTAGAATTTTAAAGTTTTTATTATCTTTACCCAAACGGATGAAGAAATAGTACAAAGAAGACCCATATTCCTGTTGCCTCTCTTGATCAATTTTTAACTCATGGCAAATCCTGTTTCATCTACCTCCACCCACAGATGTATCATTTTGAAGCAAATCCAAGACATTGAATCATTCTATTCATAATATTTTAGTATGGATCTCTAAAAGGTAAGGACTCCTTTAAGACAACGTAATCACATAACCATTATCATAGCTAGAAGAGTAATAATAATACCTTTGTATTATCAAGTAGCTAGTCAGTGGTCACATTTCCCAGATTGTCTAAAGAAATTTTTCTTTCTTTCTTTTCTTTCTTTTTTTTTTTTACAATTGTTCAAATCAGGATCCAAATAAGATTTGTATATTGTAACTGGTTGATATGTCTTTTAATTTTCTTGTAATTTATGGGCTCTCCTTTTCCCCTATTCATTGGAGAAGCTGGGTCATTTTTTTCTCTATAGTTGTCCATATTCTTGATTTTGCAGATTGTATCCTCAAACTATAATTTAATGAGATTGTCTTTCCCCATATCTATTAGAAACTGAAAGCTAGATCTGGAGTCTTCTCTTTATGGGTGATGATATCTGCTTCCAGTAGCAGGCACATATCTGGTTATCACTCTCTTGGTGATGTGAGGAGTCATTAATGATAATTTTCTCCATTCATTAGCTTACCAGGGCTTGCATATTGATGACAATTTAACACTATAATTCCTCCCTAATTTATAAGCTGGAATATTTCTGTACAGTTAGCATAGGAAAGGCAAATATATTCTTGATTATTTGTTGTTTGCCAGATTTTAAAATGTTGAATTTGGGGGCGCCTGGGTAGCGCAGTCATTAAAGCGTCTGCCTTCGGCTCAGGGCGTGATCCCGGCACACCGGGATCGAGTCCCACATCGGGCTCCTCTGCTGTGAGCCTGCTTCTTCCTCTCCCACTCCCCCTGCTGTGTTCCCTCTCTCGCTGGCTGTCTCTCTGTCACATAAATAAATAAAATCTTTAAAAAAAAAAAAATAAAATAAAATGTTGAATTTGTTCCCTAGCATTCTTCAAAGGTAGCCAATGAGTAATGATTTTAGCATCATAACAATCTAATGCATTTAAACATATATGACGTGTTTTAATCCATTGTGGTTGTTATTAATATTAATATTCAGATTGTTCCATTTTGGTTGTGTAATCCTTTTCGAATTGTCTCCTGGGCCCTTTTGACAATTGTGATAGTCTTCAATAGGTTCTTTGCTTTCTAGTTTCACAAAATATTCCAGGTTCATCTGACATAGTTCATGCTGTAGGCTTAGAATGAGCTGGTTCCTTTTGGTGGGAAACGGTATTTGGAAATCACAATCTGAGTGACAGAATGTTCATTGTTACTGCAATGGTGATTATTTCTAAGCCTTTTTAATGGATTATAATTTATAAAATTATACTATTACAAAGTTAAAAGCAGCATATTATTTTTGGCCTGATGTTAAATAAAAGTACATGTATATGGAAGCTCCTAGAAATTGCTGTTACTGCTGTTCTGTTTTCTCATATCTTTCCCTGTAGCCACTTGACTTACAGAGAGGACATGGTCCCACATGACTTTTCCCCTAGAGGTATTTGCTAATTTGTAAGGAACAATGGAGAGGCTGAGAAGGTGAACAGAGATTTAAGCACTTTCATGAGGCTGGGATGAAATAATTGGAATTGAGGGCCTGCTAAGGAGAAAGGGTCTTAGTGGTCACCTCTGGCTTTCATTTGGGATCCTGAAGGGCCAAATCATAAAAATAAATGACCTGAAAATAGACCATCCGCCACAGGGACTATATTTCAGCTCTAATCACCTCTTTCCATGATACATTAAGATGATCTGTTCCCCACCCTGATAGAAGCACTCACCCGGACAAGAGAATACATTTGTAGTAAATATCCTGTTAAAAAGCTTAAATCTGAAATACATTGGGAAAAAAACAAAAAATACCACATATCTACAAATCAATAAGGAAAGATACATACAACCCAATAGAAGAGTGGGCAAAATACTTGAACAGGAATTTCACAAAAGATGAAAGTCAAATAGCTAGGACACATATGAGAGGTTCATAGCCTTATTATATTTCATCACAGAAATGCAAATTAAAATCACAGTGATATAACATGTAGTACTGATACCAGATAGAATGGCTAAAATTAAAAAGTTGGAAAATATCAAGAGTTGGTAGGAATGTGGATCAAATAGAACTTTACCTTACAGAGCTGGTGGGAATGCAAATTAGTATAATGACTTTGTAATACTGTTTGGCAATATCTCCTATGGCTGAACATCCAATTATCCTATGACCCAATAATTCACTTCCCAAGTATACACCTAACAGAAGTGCGTAATATGGTCTTCTAAAAAACATAAATATGTTCATTGTGGCATTTTTTTGTAATATCATCAAGCTGTAAACAACCCAGATATCCACCAACAGTAGGATAGATAAATACATTGTGGTATATTTATATAATAGGATATTATAAAACAATAAAAATGAAACTTGACACATACAACACAAATAGACTTGACAAACATTATGTTACATGGAAGAAGCCAGAGACACAAGTGTATATACTGTATGATTCATTTATATAATGTTTAAAAATAGGCAAAGCTGGTCTGTGGTGCTGGAGATCAAAAGGTTAACCTTGGAGGGGAGGGTGGAGAGAAGTTTTGGAGAAAGCATGTGGGGGTCTTCTGGGTGCTAGTCAGAATCTGTTTCATTACTTGGGTGGCAGTTACACTGATGTTCATTTTGTGAATGATATGTACACCTTTTTTTAAAGATTTTATTTATTCATTTGAGAGAGAGAGAGCATAAGCAGGGGAGCGGCAGGCAGAGGGAAAGGGAGAAGCAGGCCCTCCACAGAGCAGGGAGCCTGACGTGGGGCTCTATCCCAGGACCCTGGGATCATGACCTGAGCCGAAGGCAGACGCTTAACAGACTGAGCCACCCAGGCGCCCCTGATATGTACACTTTTGATTTATGCATTCTTCTCTATGTATATTATACTACAACACAAAGTTCTGTAAAGGAATATTTTTGATTTCTTTCATTGGACTCTGTTCCATTTCCTGATTATCATTTTCTGGACTTACATACTACTTTATTGACCTTAACATCTTCCAGAAAACGTCTGGTAATTATCAAAGATACAAAAGATGTCTAAAGTTAAGGAGCTACTATTGAGAAAGCAATAGCCAGAAAGATGTAAACCAGCTAAAGACAGGTAAAGAGATGAGAAAATAGAACAGTCACAATAGCAATTTTCTTGAGCTTCCATATACATGTACTTTTTTCTTCATGTATTTTACTTAACATAAAGCTAAAATAATATGTATTTTTTCTTTTACAACAAAAAATAGCAAATATATACTAACTTCAGTAAATTCAGAAAAGCTGGAATACATAAAAAAAGGAAAGGAAAAATAGCTATGTCTCACCATTAATCTTGTCCCCTTAAAACAATCTTTGTAAACATGTTGTTGAATGATCTTCCATTCAGCGCTCCCTTAAAATATATTTACAGGACTTGAGTTCTACTTGCAGATATTCTTGTTTCCTTTTATGTTCACTCACATGTGTACTTAGGCAATGCATTCTGCTTATCTAAGTTGTTTAAACAGAGAACAGAGATAATCGGCTGTGTTGAACTATGAATGGAAGACCTGGCTGCTGCTAAACCCATAGAAAGCAGCCACAGAGAAATGAATTGAAGGACTGTTTCTATAATCAGAAGAGGAATTCCCCTTAGAGAAACATATTTTTCTCTACTGTTCAAGTCTCACGGCTGAATACACTTTGGAGGCCAGTAATTAGGTAGTTAGGGAATTCTCTGAATTCCCCAGGAAATAACTTCTTTATTTTTATTTTTATTTTTATTTTTCTGCATTGTAGATGTGGAATAAGACGGAGTTAGGTGGCATGATGGAGTTAACAGGCACTTTTGTATCTTTGCTGGGACACTGTAAGGATATAGGTGGTACCTGCTCAGAGGCAGATTTTCTGTGGCATTTCATCTGCTTTGGAATCCTCCTTTCTTTTGGGTTGAGTTTAAATTGCAGGGTGCATACTGCCGTCATTGCCTGCCAATCCATGAAGTTTCCAGAGAGTAAACAAAGTTTAGTCATGTAAAGTCCAGTGACATTTAGGGATCCACACTGTTCAAATGTTCTTACCACTTTCCTTTACTCATCTCTTTATCCAGGCACAGGGTAACCTGAGGTGCTGTGTTTGGCCAGTGTTTCCTGTTCACACCTGTTCAGCACTATCTGCGAATTCAACATAGAAGGAAGGACATGAGCTGCAGATGCACCACCAGGCCCACAGGAAGTTCACTGGTGAGTACATTTCTTCAGAGTTCTTATGAGAAGGGGCAGAGTTTGAATAAGAGATAGCATAGTTATAAAGCACTTAAAAAATTGTGAATGGACCTGGGGGTGTGTTATTATGCTGAGTGAAATAAGTCAGACAGAGAAAGACAAATACTGTATGATTTCACTTATATGTGGTATCTAAAAAGCAAATGAACAAACAAAACAAAACAAAAATAGACTCATAAATACAGAAAACAAACTGATGGTTGCCATAGGGTAGAAGGGTAGGAGGAGGAATGAAATAGATAAAGGGAATTAAGAAGTACAAAATTCCGGGTATGAAATAAATAAGGCACAGGGATGTAACGTACAGCATGGTTAATATGGTCAGTAATATTGTAGCAACTTTGTATGGTGACAGATGGTAACCAGACTGATCGTGGGGACCATTTTGTAATGTATACAAATATTGAGTCACTATATTGTATATCTGAAACTAATACAACATTGTATGTCAGTTATTCTTCAATACAAATTAGGGTAGAATATACATACCATAATTTCAGTGGCATTAAGTATATTTACACTGTTGTGCAGCCATGACCAATGTCTGGTTCTAGAATTTGTTTATCACCCCAAAAGGAAACCCCATACACATCAGCATCACTTTCCATTCCATGCATCCCTAACTCCCTCCCCAGTCTTTTGCAGTTAGTATACCTGATTTCTGTCTCTGTGGATTTGGTTATAATGGATATTTAAAATAAATGGAATCATATAATGTATGGCCTTTTGCACCTGGCTTCTTTCACTCAGCAAAATGTTTAAAATGTTCGTCCACGTTTTGCTTGTATCTCCATGCCTGTTTAGGACGGGATGATACTGTGTTGTATGGATATACTACATTTATTTATTCATTGATTGGTTGATGGGTGTTTTGGTTGTTTCCACCCTTTGGCTACTATGGATTGTGCTGCTATAAACATTTGTTTACGAATATTTGAACACCCATTCTCAATTCTTTTGGGTGTCTGTCTAGGAGTAGAATTGCTGTGTCATTTGATAATTTAATGATTAACTTTTTGAGGAACCACCAACTGTTTATCACAGTTATAAAGAGGTTAAGTCTGGAAATTTCAGTACTGGAGTCCTGTTTAAACTATGTCAAATTAGGACGTAGTTTCGAAACTTCTCTTTTATTTCCTTATCCCAATCCTTTTCACTTCTAGGATCCAGTTTCTTCATGCCGTCCCCTGGATTCCTAGGGCTTCCCCCTGCCACACCCCAAAGCAAACTGTTCTGGCTTATTTTTTTCCTTCCTAACTGCCAAGTCATCCTCCACCTATTCTTTTTCTTTTTCTTTCATGACCCTTAAAAAAGAAAAATTCTATTGTGTTTGGATGCTTACTGAGGGATTACTTCAGTGTATCTAAAGCTGGGATGAACATCGGAGTGGCCTAGGATGCTTTTGTCTCAACATGCCATTACTCCTGGCCTCACCTACTGAGCCACATACTCTGGAAGATGAGGCTCAGTATGTGCATTTTGAAAAACTCCACCAGAGGATTCTGTTGCACATGTCTGCTTAGTAATCAATAGATTAATGTGTTGCCTTTGTAATTTTAAATTTAATAGGAGTGTTCAGGGTGTAATACTTCATCCCAAAGGTTAGGACTAATGATAATGTTTCTGGCACTAAAGCAGGTAGATGGAAAAGACATTTGGACATTTTGGAGCAGTGGGGAGGCTTGAGGTACTTTAATTTACATTGGATAGGAAGCTGGTGGATTATAGGACTATTCATCATGATTCTAGGTGCATTTTGTTGGTTGCAGTTGAAAATAAGCTGCCCCCATTAGAAAAGCATATTCCTGAATCTTGCAGAGTTGGCATAAAAGGAATGCATGAATTGATAGGGAACTGCTGGGATTTGTTTAGTATAAAACAAATTACAGATTTGGAAAGGCTATTGACTTGAGTGTGCTCCTAGAAGGGAGGACAGATCTAAGTGGAAATGTAGTGCTCTGAGAAACAAGAAGAAATGTGGTATCAGGGCTTGAATATGTGATGACTCTTTTACTTGTAGACCAGTTGACGAGGCATCTGAACATGGGAATTGGCCGAGAGATTGAGAGGGCACTGTTAGCAGTCAAAAGATGGGATAGAAACCTGCAGTTTTTAATTCAGCAATTTGTGTTTATTTGTTATGACTTGGATTCTGTATTTATGCTAGATAAGTACATTTAATAACATGTTTTATTTAAGATATTTATCTTCATATAAACATTAATACTTCCCATTAATTTTTCCAACCCTAAAATTGTTCATTTTTAAATTGTCATGCATGGTCTGCCACTTGCTGGAAGCATTTCCTGTGAGGGTTTTATTTGCAGAGGAAACTTTAAGAATGTGATGAGCCAAAGAGTCTTAAAGCTTTGGACATCCTGACCCTTGTTCCCAAATCTATACAAAAGAGATAATGGGATTAATATCTCATGGAGGTAGTTTAAAGATGACTTAGCTAACATTTTGTGAAGCTCATGGGAAATTACGTATTTCTTTACATGATACTAGCAATGAGAAAAAATCTCCATGCTTTGAAAATATGTCAGAAATACTACTAAATATATTTAACATAACTCAGGATATCAGTCAGTTGTTGCTCAGTTGATACCCTGGGCTAGGACAACAGGTGTGTTATGCTGGCAGTACTGCCAGACTCACACATGGGCTGAGATATGAATAGTGGTGCTAATTACACTTAGCAGAACTGGTAGCCAATTAATGTAACAGAGAATCCCACTAAACCTCACTTCATAGCGGCCATGCTAAAAATAACATAATCCTAGTGCTGACTGGTATGCTGATTTTATTTGCCTGTTCAGCTACCATAATGATATATATTATTTTGTATTTTCTGACTGTCTGCTATTGGAATCAAGATGGAATAAAAGCAAAATTTAAAATTATTGGAGAATTTCTTCTATAATAGACATTTTAAAAATCTATGTTCGGTTGCTTTACTTTATAGCCTTGAAAGGAGGATTATTTGGTTAAATCACATAGTAAATACACATCGAGGTCTTTCATCCATTTGGAGTTTATTTTTGTGTATGGTGTGAGAGAGTGGTCAAGTTTCATTCTTTTGCATGTAGCTGTCCAATTTTCCCAGCACCATTTATTGAAGAGACTGTCTTTTTTCCACCGGATGTTTTTTCCTGCTTTATCAAAGATTAGTTGCCCAAAGAGCTCAGGGTCCATTTCTGGGTTCTCTATTCTGTTCCATTGGTCTATGTGTCTGTTTTTGTGCCAGTACCATGCTGTCTTTGTGATCACAGCTTTGTAGTACAGCTCGAAATCCGGCATTGTGATGCTCCCAGCTTTGTTTTTCCTTTTCAACAGTTCCTTGGAGATTCGGGGCCTTTTCTGGTAAAAAAGAAAAAAAAAAAAAAATCACATAGTAAATAAACTAGTTCAATGCCACAAGTAGGTACTAAGTACTACTTTTTTATTGTGTATATTAATTTGGAAGTTTACAGGTTGAAAAATGGGCAGATTTCACTCTTAGAATAGTAATATGAGTGTCCTCTTTCCTGTGACAATTTAAACAAATAGTAACCATACCTCTACTATAAGAGCAGGACACAAGCCAAAATGCGTGTTTTTCCAACATTAGCAATATAGGCCCACTTTAATGAAAAACATTCACTCATTCTTCCCACACCGAATTAACTGATATTGTTTTAAGATAATGGTACTTACATCCATGCAAATGTAATTAGGTATAAGATAATTATGGTTATAGATGATAAATAATTATAAAATCAAAATGCATTTGCAAATTAAATATCAAAAACATTACCAAACCAGTGAAATCCAAATTTGACACTGATTTAAGAAAATTTAGATGCTGAAAAAAAAAAAAGAAAGAAAAAGAAAACTTAGTTGCTGATTACAGTGGACTTTGAACCTTTATTTAGTTTTGTCTACTTTTGGTACCATGGACTAAATTTTCTCATTTCTTTAGTTGAACAATTAAGAACTCATTGTTCATTTAGTTAACCAGGATTTCACGTGGCCTTCAACTGGCACAGTATGTCGTTTCTATATTAATTCCTCCTCTGCTTTCTCTGCATTAGCCCATGCAAATTACAATAGTGTCAATTACTTGGTGTCAGTGCAATAGGAAAATGCAAGCATAGGCACTAAAATAGAGTAGAAGCACTCATTAATAAGGTGGTTATCCACATGGCTCAAAATATGCTTTCACAAATTTTTTAGTCATCAAGAAGAAAACACAAAATTAAAAAATTCCATTCTAGGCAATCCAACAGGACTCTCTTCCTACCCTCAAATTGCTCTGGACTGCCTTGATTTGTGCTTGTCTTTATTTTTCTGGTTCTAGAACTATAGCTCTGCCGCTTGACTTCAGCACTCACCTCTGACCTTCAGATGCCATAGTTTCCCTAGAAGTCACATCTACTATTTTGGACTGATGAACCCTTCCATGGATTTTAGCTTTCCTGACTCCTGTAGCTAGAAAGGGAAAAAAAATAGGCTGAGTGAAAGATGGCACACAGAAAAATCCCTCCTGCTTTTGAGACTTCTCTGTTCATTGCAGTCTGTTGGGAAGACCACTAGCCATCTCA
Source organism: Ursus maritimus (assembly GCF_017311325.1). NCBI lineage: Eukaryota > Metazoa > Chordata > Mammalia > Carnivora > Ursidae > Ursus > Ursus maritimus. Next base: position 7,987,986 of record NW_024426008.1, read on the forward strand.
TCTATGGAAGACATCAACCACTTCTCCCCTGCATTCTTCTTTCCCCCTCTATTCCACATTGCACTGCTAGGTCAATTGCTCTAAAATGCATTCTAATAAGGATGATCACTTTTTCCTCAGTTGCTCTCCAAAGAGTTTATTCTCTTTTACCATGCATTCAAAACCCTTCACAATTTAACCTCAACTTACCTTTACTCCCAAGCACCACCACCCCCTGTAGTACACCATGGTCCAGCCAAATTGGATCACTGTTTGTTCCCTGTACTTTTCTACTTCTGTCCTTGCTCATGCCATTCCGTCTGCTTGCAGTGCCTCATCCCCCCATCTGTGCCTTCTGAAATCTGACTCGTGGCTTAATGCCCAACTCAGATGCCTCCTCCTCTGTGGTGAAAGCATTCCCTGACCATAGCTGCTGGAAGTGAGGCTTCCTCTGAATTCTCAGGGTACTTGGTCCTTCTTTCCATGACCCTAATTTCATGCTGCTTTACATTAGAGCCCTGTATGTGCATGTCTCACCTATTGCTCCTTGTAGAGTGTCAGATTCCTGGAGGCAGAAACCAGGCCTAATTTGCTTTCCTATTTCCCCCACTGTCTAGCCCAGTGCTTTTGGCATAAAAGAAACTAAATGCTATTTTCTGTATTAAGAGGAATCTGAAAATCACAATTCTTGATGAGGTGCAAATAGTTTAATACAGCTCTAAGTAATGGATGTTATTTTACCTTCAAAAACAGCATCAACTAGTAAAGTCTGATAAATTTTTCCAGGTGTCAGGACAGATAGTTATTTTCATGCATGATCAATAACAAATTTAACAATTTGTTCAAAGGTAAAAAATGATCATTATGAAGAATAGGCAGCCAATTCACACTCACTAAAATGAGAAGAGACATTTTATACAAATGCAGGAGATCTAATGGGAAAACAGAGCAATGGCCCAAAACTCTGGTCCAAGGACATGTTATAAACCATGTAGAAGCTATGTTTACAGAAAACAACTGATTTTGGGTATCTATGAGCCCCTGCACTTTCTGGCAATCATTTTTTGCTGCCAGCTTTGAAACATGAATAACCAATTCACATCAATTCATTGACTTCACTGACTTGACTTAGTTTTTACTTATTTATTTTCCCTAAGTGTAGCATATGTTAATGGGAAAATGAGAATACATAGGGATACATTCTTCTACTAAACTCTGACATGAAACTGAGGTCAAACTTATCATTCAGAAAAATGTTTTGGATTTTAAATAAATAATTTTCTTCTGTTGGGCCCTATTAGTATAAACAGCTTTATGAATGGGCACATTTTTCCCCTGGTGGAGTTTATTTTCGGTCAAGTCCAAACACATTGCTTTCTCCTTATTACATCACGACTGGTTGCCAAAGTTGTAATAATACATTTATCAGAAAGAGGTGTTTACCGTACTGATGTTCTTGGTTATGAGGAGGACTGCATGGTAGGAATGTCTTAGTAATGAGGAGGACCAACTCTTAAGATGTCTTAGTAATGAAGAAGTCACATGACTAGCAGTGGTTGATGCTTCCTGACTCCTGAGAATCTGACCATTGTCAGTCAAAAGTTATTGCAGTTCTAGAGGTAGTAGGAGCAACACACTGTTTCTGGCACTTGGGTGGAAGGGGGTGCAGTGTGGTACCCTGAAGAAGTTGTAAAAAAAAAAAAAAAAAAAGGACTTCCTTTGGAAAATTAAACGTTAAGCTAACAGGCCACAGGATCCTGAGAGGGAAGACTTTCCTTCTAGGACTGACTGAAACCTAATTCAACATTTTAACTATGTAAAGAGAAAACAAAAAGAGAGAAAGAGGAGATGCTTTATCATCCAGGGATGTACCAAGAAGAATCAGTGAGATGCATACATTGGCTGTACTTCCTGAGCACTGTGTAGGAAGAGAGCCTCCTAGTTCAGTTTGCTAGTCACATTGGTACAGCTCTTGGTGAGAATGTATCTAATATGGAGATGGATGCAAAGCTAGAGCACTTTAGGTCCTATTGCTAAAACCAGTTCTACTGTCAGCTATAGACATCTGGCCCTTTTGACCTGATGCCATCTGCTTTTGATTCATTTGTTGGGTGCTTTCTTTCTGATTATAACTTGCCTTTCCATATAATTTTGCTTATGACAAGGAAATGTGCTCATTGTTGCTTATACAGAGAATTCTGGTTTCCGTGACACTTTCTTGAGTCAAAATAATAAATTTGATAACTTTGTGCCTTGGGTTAAAGTAAATCAGTCTGTCCTCAGTGCTGACAGGATCTCCTTTCTGAGGCTATAAGGCTGAGAATCAGACTCTGCACTGTACAGACATTCACCATGGAACCGTGAGGCTCTTGGGGCCACTGCCCAGAAGTTTGGCCAGATGGAGACAGGAGGCGTGATTGCTCTGAGCATGTTCTTTGAAAGCGGAACGAGCGGGGCCCACGCGTTTGGGTGTTTGTGCACTTTGTTCATTGCGTAAGGGATTCTGCTCAGGGGTGAGTGGCAATCTGGCCCCTGCTCAGTTCTCAAAGTACCGTCTGAGCAGATCCACCTGGAAAAAGGACTCGTTTTTTGAATTCGTGGAAAGTCACAGTTTGGTTCTGAATCAGAGGCTTTGCAATGGTTGTAATACTCATGAAGAGTATTTGAGGGCAAGTCAGTTAAGACATCACTGGTCATACCCTGAGACTCTGAGCAGGGGTCTCCAAATATGTGGATTATTTATCAATATCAGGAAAAAATTGTAAATATTATCAGGAAAATATTATAAGTATGTAAGTATACTATACACATATATTTATAATACATATAAATATATTTTATTTATCTAAATGAGATATTTCGATGTACTATGTCCATCATTAAATATATACAGTTGGGGCGCCTGGGTGGCTCAGTTGTTAAGAGTCTGCCTCCGGGGCGCTGGGTGGCACAGCGGTTAAGCGTCTGCCTTCGGCTCAGGGCGTGATCCCGGCGTTATGGGATCAAGCCCCACATCAGGCTCCTCTGCTATGAGCCTGCTTCTTCCTCTCCCGCTCCCCCTGCTTGTGTTCCCTCTCTCACTGGCTGTCTCTATCTCTGTCAAATAAATAAATAAAATCTTTAAAAAAAAAAAAAAAAGAGTCTGCCTTCGGCTCAGGGCGTGATCCCAGAGTCCTGGGATCGAGCCCCACATCGGGCTCCTCTTCTGGGAGCCTGCTTCTTTCTCTCCCACTCCCCCTGCTTGTGTTCCCTCTCTCTCCAGCTGTCTCTCTCTCTGTCAAATAAATAAATAAAAACTTGAAAAAAATATATATACAGTAATTAAAAGGAAGAAGTAAAAATAAATGCAAACAAGAGTTTTTGAACTTCACTCTGGACATCACTAATGTAAGGAAGATGACCAGAGTGGACTCATCCTTGCCCTAATACAGCTTATACATCTAAAAAAATTGTGGGGAAATGCTCCTCTTCCCCCAGAGATTCATCTTTCCTACTCCCTATACTACCACATCACCCTAAGTTCAGAAAGCCTTTTGCTTGTCTATCTCAAATTGCAGTCACATAAACTTAACATTTTCAAAGGCACTCTAGAAATTCTTCGCAAAATGAATTATAGCCAATTGGGATTTAGGTAAGATCTTAGTCTTTACCATCTTTAAATAAGCAATTAAATTAATTACCAAAAGAATTTTATTTTATTTTTTTTAAAGATTTTATTTATTTATTTATTCGACAGAGATAGAGACAGCCAGCGAGAGAGGGAACACAAGCAGGGGGAGTGGGAGAGGAAGAAGCAGGCTCATAGCAGAGGAGCCTGATGTGGGGCTTGATCCCATAATGCTGGGATCACGCCCTGAGCCGAAGGCAGACGCTTAACCGCTGTGCCACCCAGGCGCCCCTATCAAAAGAATTTTAAAAGCTTAATTTAAGAAATATAAAACTTTTATTTATAATATTTTGAGTTTTATTTTTCTGGAAGGTATCCTCAGAGTGTATGGCAAAGACAAAGAGGAACAAGTTTCTGAAAATGTCACTATCAACTACCAACAATAGCTGCAATAATACATTTTATCTTTTAACTGGTTCTTAAAAGGACCCCAATTAACCAAATCTGTTGTAGAAATTGGTCATTGAGATAAACATTTCCTGCTGCCATGACAGATTTCCAGAAGTTTTGCTTCATTATCATTGATCACTTTATCTGGTTGTCTGTTTAGGGTATTTGGTGATAAAACTGTAGTACCTTTCTTGTCTATGTCTTTATTTTTTTTAGTATTGGCACCAGACTCTGTCTGCCAGAGCGATTCCATGGAGAGGATTAATTAGCCTGGTTATGACTCCAGAAGGTCTGTTCAAAGAGACAGAGCCTTGTATAAATAGGGTTAACCCCTCAAGAAGTTACTGGAACTTCAACATTCACTTTGCATCTTACTGGAAGTGTGTTCTTCAGAGGCCAGAGGAGTGTTCTTTATGTCTACAGGAACTTCTAACACGAAAATACTCTTTGTTTCTACTTGGAGAAAATTATTCCTTGGGTTAATATGATAAGGAAAGTGAAGTATAAGGAAGAATATCTTTCTATAGATTTTTCCTATCTTTTAAAGTGAGTCGTTTCCCTTGAATATTTGATATTTACTGGTATTTGACATAAGCTGGTGATGACCTTTGTTTGGCAATTAATTTGGTTACCTTCTCTCTCTCTCAATGCTCAGCCCTACTTTTTATATACACCTTTTAAGTCTCCTTGGAAATACTAGGTATCTGTTGGGAACAGATATATAGAAATCATAATCTAGAGCCAGTTCACATTATAGACTTCCAAACGAAGAATTTCTCAATGGTTTAACTTTTAGGGACTGATGTAATTACTGTAATCTATGAGAGCCATGTGTGAGTATTGCTGGTAGGGACTCAAGTGTAAAGAATTGGTTTTTAATTGAAATACTGACTATTATTCATACATACAATATCCATACATTTAGTGTGTGTGTGTGTGTTTACAAAGTGCTTACCCACATATTATTTCATTTTGATCCTTATAACAACTTGATGATTTAGAAAGGTAGATATTGTTACCCCCATTTTGTTTATGAAAAAAGTGTCTTCAAGAGGTTAAGTGTTTTCTAGTAATAATAGTAAATAATAATCATAATAATGATAAGATGATGATGATGATGATGGTAAATGGGCAGGATCTTTTCATTAATTGCTAAATGTATATATTTAGCTGCTTATTTGACATATTTTCTAGTATGTCTCTTAAGCAACTTAATTTGTCCAAAATGAATTCTTGATTCCATCCCAAAGCTTTTCCTTCTCATTCACCAGTCTTCAAAAGTAAACGGCATCACCATTGTTAGAAACGCAAACATCAGTCTTGATTTTTCTTTCCTTTTTAGCAATCCCTCACATCCAAACTGTAATCAGTATATCAGATATATGTCATCACTTCCAAAGCACATCTTCTTTCCACTGCTTCCACCAGTACCGTAACTGAACTACCACTGTTTTTTGCTATGTTACAACATTGCCTCTTACACATCTCCTGTATCTTACTCTTACCTTCTGTCAGTTCTCCATACAACAACTAGCATGAGCCAATAGGTGAAGTGGATAATGTTCCACTTCTATTTAAAAACTTGCCATGGCTTCTCATTGTTCTTGGGATGTAAAATTTGTATTCTTTATTCTGATTTACATGATCTGGATCTTTCCAACCTCATTTTGTGCCTCTGTATAGCTTGCTCATTATACCTTATCTACTGTAATATTTCTTAAAATTTCATAAACATGCTAAGTTTACTCCAGAACCTTTGCACAGTCTATTCCTTCTGTCTGGAATGTTTTTTTTTACATGATTGACTCCTTACTATCTTTAGGTCTCAGCTTCAGTATTACATTTTTGTAGTTGCCTTCCATAAAAATTTAATCTAAAATAGCTCCTTTCCATTATTTTATATTTCCTCACCTTCTGTTTCCTTCATAGCATTGATCACAATTCACGTTTTTGAACTTATTTGTGTTATCTTCTTTTCTGGATTGTGAGCTCCACCAGGGCACTGGTTCTGTCTTTCTTGCTTGTCATTCTATCCCAAACTCTTAGCACGCTGTCTGACACATAGTAGGTACTCGGATACTCAAGTATTCAAGTTCTTGAATAAATGAGCCATTTAGTTCAAATCCCTCAATGGGAACTAAGGGAACTAGTTCTAACAATGGGAAATTAAGGTGCGTGTGAAGCCCAACACAGCATGAGGATTTAGTGACGAGATCGATACCTTTCTATACCTGGCATTGGAATCAGTTGGACAGTGATATAAAGGTGTTAGAAAAAGTTTCTTGGGCCTTTCATTCAGGTATGGGGTGAGGCTAGCTTCATTCTAAGCTAAACATTTGATTTAGATAAGTAAAATATTATGACTGCAGCTGGAATTTAATCAAGATCTTTTAGTTTATTTCTGAATATTAGGACTTATTTACCTATCATCACACATTTCCGATGACTTGACTAATAAGAATAATATTAATATAAACCATGAAGGGAGTTTATTAATAAAAGTCACAGTTTTTTAAAGGATCATTCTATATGATCAATTTATGAAGGCATCATTCTTTAAAAATGGCTGAGTGAGCACTGTCCTTTCTTTTATATTTTCCCATCTGAATCCCTCTCCTTTAGAGCCTGTAGGAATCCCTTCAGTGTCCTTCCAACAGGAACAGAGTTTATTCTCAAGGAATATCCCATGACAGGGCCAAACCCTTAATAGCGAACCTAGAATAGATGTGGGGATATGGGAGGGCACTGATCAATGTTTGCTGTGATCCAGTCTTACACTTAAATTTCTTGCCTACGTGGTACTCTGCACATGGTATTTGCTCTGTGAAGTCAATCTGTTAGCCCCACTGAAAATTCCCTTTATGGGGCCAATGTGTCTGTCTGCCACTGTTGTGAGAGTGGGCTGCAAACAACTCGCAGCTGTACCTGTTCCTGGCCTAGGAAGCTACGTGATCTAAAAATGCTTGGGAGGTGTGCTTCCTGTCACCCCCACCCCAACGGAAGGGCAGCCCACAGCCAGTAACTGATAGATATGGAGGTGAAAAACCCTAGAGTCCTTGCTTAAGCTGGTACAACTCTGTGGTGCTGTTCAAGTTCCAGAATTCCCTGTGGGAGCAGACAAAGGGTAGACTTCAGCTAAACTCACATCTTGGTTTCTTCTGTGCCATTCTTCATCCCTCCCTCATAGATTTTACCTACAAGCATGCCTTCTATATTGATATAGAATCACTTGTACAATACACCCTGTTTCAGACTACTTCTAGGGAACCTGACCTAGAGCATGTAGTATTTGGGAGCAATTGTGAGTGAAATGATTGAGGAATTCTCTTGGTGACTTAGAATATAAACCTCCCCATTACCATGCCCCCGGGTACTAATGACAGTCCCCAGGAATGGGGTACACCGTAAAGTTCTTGTTTTGGATTTCAGCCCGGCCCATCCCAGCTGTTAAAGGGATTGGTACTATGTGTTTGACAACATGCCAATCTCCAGGGCTGAAGTGGAAGCAGAGTGGTCTTTTGAGTACTAAGTCATCCCCTGTGCCTGTTAATCTCAACATTCCTATTTCATTTGTCTTTATTAATTTTTTTTTTAAGATTTTATTTATTTATTCGACAGAGATAGAGACAGCCAGCGAGAGAGGGAACACAAGCAGGGGGAGTGGGAGAGGAAGAAGCAGGCTCATAGTGGAGGAGCCTGATGTGGGGCTCGATCCCGTAACACTGGGATCACGCCCTGAGCCAAAGGCAGACGCCCAACCGCTGTGCTACCCAGGTGCCCCTCATTTGTCTTTAAAGAAATCCATCTTGTAAGAAAATAATATATTCAGTGCCCATTTGCATGCTGTCTCTTCAGTTCTTCTTCTCTTCCTACCTTCTTCTGGGACCAGACTCATTTCTTATCTTTTCTTATACGAGTCTGGGCAAATTTAGTCCTTGAAATCCTGATTTAACCCAGAAGAACTTGAAGAGGCAGAGAATGCTCCTTGACCAGAGACTTCTTAGGAAGTATCGTGATGGAGCCTTGTCCCAGGTTGAGTTGCTCAGGAAGGAGATTCAGTGGAAATGAACATGCATGAGGTTGATTTGGGAGTGCTTTGGGCATCTGAAACTCTGAAAGGGAAGAGGAAGACGCAGAATTGGGCAGAGGGAGAAGCTGAACAGCAATGCATTCTCAGTGGAAGCCTCAGCCAACCCATGGGGAGCTCTGAAGCTGGAGTCATCCTTCAGAATCATTTTGGCTTGGGCAAGGGAGCAGGGCCTTCATAACCACCAAAGCAATTATTCACTGGTATGGGCCGCCTAGAAAGGGTGGTGATCTTGAGCATGGAGGTGCTCTTCAGCAGAGGCAGTCCTTGTATGGGGCTGTCAGTTAAGGGATGTCTGCCTTTAATGTTACCAGTATCAGTAGACTGGGTCCCTCATTTCTAAAGAGGAGTCTAGGTGTTGCAGGTACATTTACATTCACCTTTGCATGGAGGGAATCCTAGGACAGACAGATACATGGTCTACTGCTCTAGGATTTACTATATGTGGCCTGCAGCCTCTCAAGACACCCTTGCCCAAAGCCTATCTCCAAGAATGTAATCGGAAAGCTCATGTAGGTGGGATAGATGCTGGCTCTTACAGCTTCTAAGTTATCATGGTTAGTTGGGGCTGGATTTAAGTATAGGCTTATTTCTCTGTGCCTTTTAGCAGCTGGTCCAAGAAGAAAATAGAGTTGTTTGAAGTCCTGCAAGCTCTATTAGAGGATGGTGTTTTTGTAACATAAGATCATGAATTCTGTTCCTAGTATCATATGATTTAAATTTAGCTGGGAGCTGGATTGGCTGTGTGTCTTGACCACATATCTATTAAAAGAAAGCCTTGGGCTACAAGAGAAAGGCTTATCACAGCTTCTCCCAGTGTTTTGGAAACCTTAAAAGAAGGAAGAATATTTGGGAAGTGAGAAACTTAATAGAAATTTGAGTAGACATGGGCCAACTAGACTCAGGAAAGTTTGAATAAGGTTAAAAATATCAACTAAATTGATTTGATCAAATGTAAGACTTGAAACACTTTGTATTTTTATTTTCATTTTTAAAAACGCATTTTTCCTTCTAGGCCTTGTGTTTTTTTCTGATAAAAGAATGTCTGGAGTTAGTACCTCTTTCTGTGAAATGGAAATGATAGATGAACCAGCTATGACATTTTAAAATTAGGGGTCGTAAAGTATTCTACAGATTAGTACTCTCATACACAGTGCTTGGATAAACGGTACATGTTTTGAGTAGCCCAACAAATTCAGTGGGATTTAATCTAATCTCCAGGCTTCTCTAATCCTCTAACTAAATGTCTGATAGACCAGCACAGATATGAAAATGGGCCAGTATATTGCCAAAAACCTGAAAGGAGGTGTGTGTTCAGTGTAAGTGGTAGCACATTTAGCATTAAGGTGTTCACAATCTTCTTAGTATTCTGTTCGGGAGAAACGAAGCCACTTCAACTTTAATTTAGACAGTACCTTTAATAGTCAGTGACTCTGATAGAACTTTAATCTTATTATGGCTTACAGCCCTGCTACTGAAACATGGTAGGAAGCCCTCAACTCCAAGAATGAAGTTCTAAAAGGATCTGGAAAATTCTGGACTTCAGGGTGGCCTTGTTAGTGATCTTGTATCAGCTGAAAAATGCAGTTGGAGAAAAGATGGTCTTGCCCTTTTGCATACCCATGTGGAGAACCAAATAAAATACTGAAGACCTAATAAGATTTAGCTTTCCAGCAATATAAATAATTTAATCAGATTAATGACATTGTTCTACCTGAGGGGTTCCATAATTAGTGGATTATTGAAGCCACATGAAAGTTATCTGCCATTAGCACCTGGAGGAATTCCCGTTGTCTTAGACTGTGGAATCGAATGATTATGAATATTCCTGTCATGCAAACTGTAAAGATAATAAGCCCCTGGCATTTTGTAAGCTATATAAATCCACAGATTTCACATTAAATATTTAAGGCACAGGAGGTGTTATTTGTTAGGATATAGATAAAGGGAGTTCAACTGCCTCAGCCCTTATTTTCCCTTTCGGGAAGTCTCTTTCTTTGTTGAAGGTGCTTTCATGCCTTTATTATTGTGTATTTCCCCCCTTTTCACCTGTATATTGTTTCAGTTCCTCTGGAAGTATGCTTTGGATTTTCTATGAGAAACATTCAAAATATTTTTACAGAAGATTTGTCCTTTTCATATAAAAAGGAAATTCATACCAAGGGTGCAAACAGCAATGAATTGGTGGTATCTCAGTATATGGCAAATGCTAGAATTCTGTGGGAAGACCATCTCATTACTCTGTCCCTAAAATATTAGAAAGCCAAGGCTTTTCAGCTTTGTGTGTTCTGTTCCTCTCATTTATGTGTTATTTAGCTATGGGAAAAAAGACTGGCCTGGAAATGTGGACCTATTATTTCATGTTTTATATCTTTGTAAGACCTTTCATGTGAACGGAATTCATAGATCAGAAATTTAAAATACTGCTGTGAGGCCATGTGCCTGAAAAAACTGTAACCATAGTTTATAGAGAGTTGACAGAGCCTGTTTGGTTGTAGTAGGATGTGCTGCTGACATGACAGGTTTCTAGATTAGAGCACTTCCCATTCGGTAAAGGTGCTCCTTTCTGAATCAGGTTCCATTCACTTAAGATAAAATATCAGGTTACATCATACTCAAATGGGTAAGTTGAGGAGAGATGAATGAAGGAACTATTTGTAGACACAGGCACAGAGAGTTAAGGGAGCCAGCAAGCAACAGTGACCCATCCCAAGGTAGCAACAGTGGAGAGCCCTTACCACACGCAGGCCTGTAGGTGAGAGGGGAGGAAGTGGTTATCTGTCTCCTACAGCTGTGGAAGAGTAGTGCCCAACAAGAATTAATGTGAATTATCACTGTCAGCAGTGGACCCAAGCTGCTGCCAACCCAAAGCTTGGCAGGGAAGTAGCTGGTGGAATAAATACCCCCAAACTTCTTTCCTCTTGCTTTCCATGCCATTACTTCCCATTGACTGAACCTAATTTGGAAGCCAGAGGACTTTCTGAGGATACCCTGTTGTTGCTATCCATGGATGTCAGGCTCCCAGGCCACAAAGCAGGGTGGAGAATGGATCAGGCAAATGGGAATATTCAATGTAGTCATATTTATAAATATTTGGCAGAGTTCTTCTGATACGAGGCTTTATGTAGACAATGAAAACATTTATGAGAATGATAGAATCTAATTAATCAATTTTAATTGAAGCATACTTGACATACAATATTATATTAGCTTCAGGTGAACAATGTAGTGACCCAGCATTTGTATACATTACAATATGATCACCATGATAAGTGTAGTTACCATCTGTCATCATACAAAGTTATTACATGTTTTATTGACTATATTCCCTTTGTTTTACTTTACATCTCTGTGACTTGTTCATTTTATAACTTGCAATTTGTACTACTTGATTCCTTTCACCTATTTTGCCAGTCTCCTCAGAGAATGACAGAATTTAAATAATGACATGTGCTCTATGAATTTACAGTATTGTTAAGTGTGAATGTATGTGTGTGTGTAATTGCATATACCATGAAATATCGCTCCTGTTACCTTAGAGAATTTATAAAATTATAGTCAGTTAGTGGTAAGGGAATGTTTCTGTCATAAATGCATTCCGATTCTTATTTCCTTAGGCTGGTTCTGTCGATCTGATGTGATGTGGTGGGACGTATTCCATAATAGCCTGTGTTGGAGTGAAAATGACCTTATATCAGAGTTTTTATATTAATTAAAAAAATTCACAGTCCCTATTTCTGTGATTGCCCAAAGTTCATAGATCAAATACAGAGTTTTCATAAATATTTATAGCCCTGGCTTTGTTTTTAACGTGTTACTATACAGATCAGTGCAGTGCTAATATTCAATGAAATTGTTTTTCAACATAAACACTGAAATATTTAGTTAGCTGAAGTTGTTCCCTCCTATGATCTCTATTTTCTGCAGTGGCAATAGAAGAGATTTTATATCCATCCTAGCTTTTTTGAAAGGAAAGGTGTTAAAAATTATCTTAAACAAGGTACTACATTAAAAAATTTCCTTACTTTGCTGAAGCAATTGACTCTATACTTCCTTATATACATGTCCTGATATTCTTTTTTACACTCCTCATAAACTTAAATGTAATGTTGTACTAGCTGTGGCATCTTTTCGTTTGACCTTTGTCTTTTCATGCCCTCCTTTACATGGGCTATGCGTTGATACAGACTTTTTTTTTTTTTTTTTTGGAAGGAGGGGAAGAAGTTACTTTTTTGCACAGTAGTAAAGTATTATTTTACTTATTTTATACTATCATCACTAGGTCTCCGTGTATGGGAAAGTATAATACAGAAAGCTGAGGGTTAGCATTTGGGCTGTAGTTTCTTCTATAAAATTAAATTCATACACTTGATATCATTTGCAAATTGTTCTGTGGAGTTAGCCAACACAGGCAACATGGAGAAGTAAAATGCCCGTGGAAGATTGGTACACTCTATATAGTTCATAGGAAGAGCAGAAGACCTTTTGAAACTCTTAAAATTGCTGAGATGTGTTAACTGAAGAACTTTAAGATTACCACATTATGTTAAAACTTTAATGGAGATAACCAATGTAAGATGAATTGTAGTTTGTATGCTTAAGAAGACAATGCAATTAAAAATATTTTTGTAATTGTTCTTCAGAGAGCCCTGGACATTAGCATGAAGTTATAAATTACCAGAACTTTCGAAAAAGCAAGGAGAGGGAGAAGTGCTCAGTGGGGGTGGTACTGGAATTTATCCATAGAATTGTTGCATCTTTGGCAAGTATGAAGTCACTATGAGGGCACTCCAGGTAACTGGGAAGTTAACTGGGGGGCTGATAAAGCAGTTGAGTTATAATATGGGTCTAATTCTTCCCTCAGCAGCAATTGTAAGACATATATCAGAAATTTATCACCTCCTTTTTCAAGAGACCCTTTATCTAAATAACTAGCAAATACTGTCTTTAATCTTCCTGGCGTCAATGGTGGTCTAAATAAATCATTTTTAAACAAATATGTTTAAAACCTTTTACCCTATTTAAAATGAGAGGCTTGACTAAGTAAGTCCTTATCAAATTATAGTGGTGCCTTTTGCCCTGTCTCTGTCTCCATTAGAAACTCCTATTTTTAGAGATTTGTAACTCAGATTTCCTTGAGGGAGGAACCTTGGCACTTATGTTAGTGAGAGAATGACAGTCATTATTACTTGCTCCTGTTTCCTTTTATTTTTATTTTTTATTTTAAATTATTAAAAAATATTTTTTCTTTTATTTTTTATTTCTAAACTGAACTATGGGAAAGCAAACAAAAGCCTGAAATAAGTTTAGGGCAGCAATTTTTTTTTTAAACCAGTAGCTTGTGCTTTAATTATATAACTGAAGGATAAAAATTATATACTACTGAGGTGCCTGGGTAGCACAGTCGTTAGGCGTCTGCCTTCGGCTCAGGGCATGATCCCGGTGTTCCGGGATCGAGTCCCACATCAGGCTCCTCCGCTGGGAGCCTGCTTCTTCCTCTCCGACTCCCCCTGCTTGTGTTCCCTCTCTCGCTGGCTGTCCATCTCTGTCAAATATATAAATTAAAAAAAAAAAAATCTAAAAAAAAATTATATACTACTGAGAAAATGTACCCAGTCTGTGCTGGACATGGAAATATTTTCTGATCCTTTATCCTTATATATAATCAGCTAAATTTCTGCCTCCCCCCCCCAACAAGATCTGAAGTTTTTGTAATTCTGTTTGACTTAAATCCTCCAATTCTGTTATTTGTATTTTTAAATCCTTTTTTTATCTTCAATATCACGTGAATAGAATGTTTCTATTTAATACATTTTAGATAATTTGTAGCAAATAGTAATTTTAAGTTGAACATTGCATCATGTGAACACTAAATAATGTGGAAATTACATATAAGTGTTTATCTTCTGTTCCTTGAGCAGCATTGTATAGGGGTCATGGATTTAGTAAGCCTAACTAATGGAGCCAAGTAGAATTGTAGCTGTGAGATGATTCTTATCCAAGATTATGGAATTGGATCAGAGGGAACGTGCCAGAGGTGTAGTGGAAAGGGTGTTGAGGTGAAAGTGGATCCAAGGGGAATTTTGAATCAAGGGGGTTGGTTAGAAACTGGAGTGAAAAGACATATACAAATGGGTGAAGCTGAGGGAGGGGCAGCAAGCAAAAAAGGAATAGTGTGAGAATAGGCAAATACTGATCATTTGGATGAATTTTGGAGATATGGGCCAGTGCTTATGGCTTGTTTTTATATGTGTCAGTGTGTGTTTGCACACAAGTGAGCGAGATTCATTTAGAGCCATTAGTGAGCTAGGCACTCTTTATTTTATCCAAAACTTAACATTTCTAGTCTTTATTGGTATCACCACTTTCTTTAGATGGTGAGTTGCTATGCTTATAATGTGTCCTATCAGGGTGTGTGTGTGTACATGTGTGTGTGTGTTTTCTGAGTTTGTGGAAAAAGGAACCTATGATATATCATTAGATTTTGACTGAATTTGTCAAGTAGTGTCACAGGCTTGTGGCAAGATAAGTGATACCAAGAGAGTGATTCGGAAGGGATTCACAAATTCAGGAGTTAGGGCAGAGATAAATTACTAGACCAATTCTTCTAATTAGGACAACTGGAAAAATTAAACTGAATATTAAACAAAAAAACACATCTGCTTGTAGGCAAATGAAAAAACAAAACAGTAAAGAGCAACTGCAGTAGAATATGGGAGAGTTCAAAGGCCCAGGGAAAAGTTTTTGGCTGCTTTACCTCTGGGGTCATTTTATTCTGAAGGGTGTGGTTGAGAGACTTGACAATGTTTTGACAGTGTCACATGAGGGAGAGGAACTGGAGTCTAGGGTCACCAAAGGGTGAGTTGGGGCCCTGGTGAGTTTTCAATACTTCGGGTTAGGAATCCAACCAAAGTTCTAAGCCTTAAATAAAGGTAACTTGGAGAAGGCATGACTTTTGGGGACTGCAGCGCAGTTATAAATCATTTCAGTTTCTGAAAGTAGAATGAAATGAACTCATATTGGTTGTTTCTCTAGCTGCATGTTAAAGTTGAATTTAAATCATCTCTGGTGGAAAATATCATCATTGTATACTTCAAATTATTTCTAAAAACTATTTTGCAAATACAGTGCTTGGAAAACAATAAAATGTAACCAGATAATTAAAGAAAACACTAGCAAAAACATCAGGGAAAAAAACAGACAATATAAATAAACCCACTGTGGCTTCATATATTGGAGCTACCAGATAGAGATTTAAGAATAACTATTCTTGTTGTCTTTGAGATGGAGAATTTTTGCAGAAAGCAGGAAACTATTAAAAAAAAGAACCAAATGGAAATTCTAGAACTTAAAATTATGAAGCCAAATTTATGGATCCAGTGGATGGGGTACTGAACATATTAGACCTAGATGAAGAGAGAATTCACAAACCGGAAAGTAGATTAGAAGGAAATATTTAGACAGAAGTACTGAGTGACCAAAAAGATGAGAAATGCGGAAAGCAGGTAAATGACATAGATGATATAGTGAAACTCTAATATATTTATAATTGAAGTTTTGAAAGAAAGGTAAGTCTTTTCCAGAAAACTGGAAAAAGCAATATTTGAAGAGATAATGGTTGACAAATTTCCCAATTTGATTAAGACTTCAAGTTGCATATTGAAGAAGTGCCAGTTTAGAAGACTAAATAAAAAGAATTCATCTCTAGTCACAAAGAGAAAAGATCTAATAAACAGAGAATAAGAGAGTTAGGTCAAAGGAGCAATAATTAAGCTGATAGCTGACTTCTTAGACAAATCAGATATGAAATTGGAAAATAAGGAATCAAATCACAATATGAGATTAGATTTAATGTTCATGGAGCAGAAACCAATAGGGGTAGTTAAAGTAATTCTTCTGTGGAAGATGATAGAAACCTCAAAGTGAAATCACTCATTGGTATAAATGGTGGAGTTGTAAATGTGTAAGTGACTACATTTGTGGACTCTTCCTAGCGTCTTCAACAGTTAAGCATGTGTATTTTGGTCACAGATTTCTGGAAATGGCTTTTTATCCTCGTCTTCATTGCTTTTTGTTATTCAAGATTGGGAGAGATGTTATACAGCATTATTCCCTTCACAGTTACATTGGCATACATGGCTCTTTTAATACTTAATAATGGAGAAAGTAGCATGAATTCAGGCCTTTCCTTACTTGATGCAAAAGAACATGACTGGGGGGCAGTTGGCTGGATCAGTCTGCAGAGCATGCAGCTCTTGATCTTGGGCTCATGAGTTCAAGCCCCACATGGGCATAGAGTTTACTAAAAAAAAAAGAAAAAGAAAAAAAAGAACATGGCTCGGCACTGATATAAAGCTGGTCCAAAGCACTCTAAATAGTGGGTGCTAACACTATAACATATGACTATGAAAAAGTACTTTCTATTTAAGAAAGTAGAAAGGAAACTCATTTGAAAGATCTGAGTCAAAAATATTAGCATGAACAAATATTTTTAAAATATTATGATTTATATATTACCACTGAGAAACATATCTTGAGTTCAATAATCCTTTGAGTCAAGAATTGGTCCTGTGCCAATATTTTTCTGTAAAAATGGAAATGTTCCCCTCTCCTCTTAATAAAACCAATGACTTATAACTGTATTCTTAAAGAAAGTTTTCTCAGCTGTCATAGTGCTAAAAGCAGTCTCTCACTATTTACAAAAGCATTGTAAGAACAAGTATGTTATATTTTAAAATGTATCCCAATATCATGCCTGCTTCAAATCTTTTAACAACTCTCAACTGCATCTAATCTCATCATATTGCCTATTCAATCTACATGATTTGGCCCTACTTGATATTAAGATAAAGAAAGCAAGCTAAGGAAAAGATTTTGGCAGATGGAAGGCCATAATTAATGAAGGTATTTATGTTGAGACTTCAGACAACAGTACTGCCAAAAGTTGTATCTGAAATTTGAGATGCCCTGAAATAAAGATAGACTCTGTGAGCATTTTCCAAATAGATCCAGTTCAGACAGGGACAAATGAATAATGCTTGAACCAGTTGTGGAAAAAAGATCAAGAATTAGTATGACTATGTGACACTGACCCAGTCGTGAGGAAATGTATGACTTAGGTAATGAACAGATTCAGGACCCAGTGCCTTTCCTTGGGTTTTGCTTCCCAAGACCTGGGATGAAGACTTTCCTACCTTTTGAAGAGCATGCAGCTTTGCCTGGAAACACTTGGCAGAAATAAAGATGGGCTTATATGAGTGTCTTAATTCTGTCTTATAGTTAATTGATTAAGAAAAAAAAATGAAGAATTACTGAAGCCGATGACCCATTTAATATAGCATCTTGTGACCAATGTTTCCTTTCTGTAAATCTTTAATGTGAAAGGGATCAACATTAGAAACTGTTCTATGTTGATCATTAAACTAAGGTGGTAATCTTTATAATCCCTCGGAATATAAATTCTGTGAGACATAGGGTGATGGGAAGCAGAGAGGAAAAGAAATTCAAGTACTCTTTGCAGGCTTTGGCTTTTTACCATCTGCTTGTTGATTCATTGGTCCCATTTCTTCCTCATCTGTTTATTTGCATAGCAGCACCAGCTGCCCCCTCAAATTTGAATTGCCTGACTTAATCAGACAGGCCCCTGATTGAGAACTGAGTTACAAATTGGCAGATGAATACCAAATTGTTTTTAATAAGACACAGAGTTCTGGGTGCTTTGTGCCCATGCTATAACTGTTTGCTGGCAGCTACAATAACCAGCAGCGTTCCTTTCATCTTGAAGAGAAAGGCAAAAGGCATTCAAAGGAAGCCTTTGGATTTTGTACTCAGAATTTCCACTCATCTGCCTAATGTTCTTTTTTTTAATTAGAAGGATACACAAATGACTTAATTAATCAAGCCTGTCTTAGGGAATTATGCATTTATTAATGGTTTCTGCACTCAAGCACATTATTAAGGGATTTGTGCTAAGCACCTGACATAAAGCAGACTAATTTTGCTTGCTTTGCTTAATGTATTGAGAAACGGCATGTTGATCAGATTTCAAAACATTCAAGCTATGAACTAATGTCCTATTTAGAGGGTTTAAAAATTCAGTGCATTGGCAATCCAGCCTTATAATGCTTTTTTTTTTTTTTTTTTTTACAAGGCACTCTACAACGGGAAAGGAAGAATAACTTCATGGGAGGAAAAAAACATTAGAAGGTGAAATAAAAGGGAAGAGTAGAGGGGGAAGCTCTTGAGGGCAAGGCAGGGCCATTGAATATTGAATTTGTGGTTCCTTGCTTTGGTTTTTCCATAGTTGAGGATGGTCTTTCCATTCTCAGTTTTTGGTGAAAGAGCTTTGCAAAGCCTCCCCACTGGGTATATGAATGGCTGGAGCAACTGGATTACACCTACTGTATCACATAGACCTTGTCAGAGGATTGAGTGTGAATTCGTATTTCAATGGCTGATCTAATTGTATTCTGAGCTCCTTAGGTTACTAACCATTTTGATTACTTTTAATCATGACTGTGGTTAAAAATGAATTATTTTGTGTGGTCAATATCATTATTAAAAAGATATTATATGTTGAACCAGGAATTCCTCCACATAGACCACAAAAATTTAATGCTTCAGGGGCACATGGGTGGCTCAGCATCAGACTCTTGATTTTGGCTCAGGTCATGATCTCAGGGTCATGAAATTGAGCCCCCCATCAGGCCCCATGCTGGACATGGGCCTGCTTAAGATTCTCTCTCTCCCTGTGCCCCTTCTCCCTGCTTACTTGCACTCTCTCTCAAAGAAATCTTTAAAAATTTAATACGTCAAAATTCTCCTTCTCATGGCTTCAATAACCAAAAAATAACACGAGAAACACATTACAGAATTGTCTCTACATGTCAGTAGTGAGAAGGAATCTGGTTTGATCAAATGCAGAATAAGATTTATGAATTCAGGGCATTTTTCAAGTGTCTCATTTGCACCAGCAGTGGCTAGATGATGTCATAGAAGCAAAGTGCTCCACAGGCTACAAACATTAAAGCCCTTCAATTCAGAACAATCCTACCAAAGCAGAAAACACAGATGACCTGAGTTCAGTGTACCACTGTGGTTCAAAAAAAGGTCTTTTGAGCCAAATGGCTGGCCTGGATTGGAATCTTGGCTCTCCTACTTAACTATGTACAACTAATGTAGCCTCTCTAAACCTCACTTCTAAAATGGGGATAATAATAGTATTATTAGACTAGTGACTGAATGAGATAAGACAAGTAAGCATTCCAATTATATTAACATTATTATTATTATTTTCAGCCATCAGCCATGTATTATGGAATTCATCTTGAACTACCCCCTTTTTAAACAGAAGTGGCAACCACTACCACCATTCTTGCTTTATCCTGTTTTTCAAGGTATTGAACCTCATCATGAAAAGACTTCTTGAAAGAATAATTTACCTTTATTATTTTTTTTTTCTCTCAGTTCTCAGTGATTCCTTAAACAACTTAGTTTAGCTCCCTCAAATATCATTGCATCATTTAAACTGCTCTCAGGAGGATGGTCAATAGCTAGCTGATTTGGTGGTCAGGGGACCCTTTTTAGAACTTGTTTTACTTGATTTCCAGATCTGTATTTCTGAATAAACCACCTCTTCCCTCACCTTCAGATTGGTGTATCTGAGAGTCTGATATATGTGTCACTGTGAGGGAGGCACTGTGGAGAAATGGAGTAGACAGTCTGGAATGGAATCTGGGCTTCTTCATCTTAAGGTGAATTCAAGAATGATAGACAACTGAAAATCTTCTCTAGGCTGCCTTAGTATCTTAAGTTCCTATGATTAGTCATTAATTTGGGTTCTGGCAAGGATATATGCCCTTTGAAGGAAATCCATCTATGGCATTATCAATCATTATTAGCACTTCAAAGAGCTGAGTTATGACCCCAAGAGAATGGGACATAGAAAAGATACATTTTGGATAAATAAGGATAAATAAGAATAAAAAATATTGAAACGACTGGAGTATGTTTCTGGTAGTGGGATGTCTGTACAAAGTAAGGTCACTAGGGAAGCACAATGAAAGAAGTAAATTATTTCATATATTTTACCCTGCCATCTAATAATAAAAAGAAAAATAGAAACTACCACTTATTGAAATCTGTGTCAGGCACCTTAGCAAGTGTTTTATATGCACAACCTAATTTAATCCTTATAACAACTATGTAAAGTAAATAAAATTAACCCCCTTCAGAAGAAACTGAAGATTAAGTGCTTAAGCGATTGGCTGAAGTCATGGAACAGATAAATAATGAGGCTTAGGTTTGATTCATTGATTTATTCATTAATTCAACAAACAGTTTGTAATATTATATGACAGGTACTTTTCTGGCTTTGGGGTATAACAGCAAGCAAAATGTATGCTGTCATGGGGTGTATATTCTGGTAGGTGAGATAAAAAAAAAGTTTTTGTAGCACTTGGAAAAGATTGATTGTTCATAACATCAGACCAGTTTTAAACCTGTTTAATTTGCAAGCCAACCTGTTACAGCTTCTTGCTTTTGAAAATCAGCCAGTTATAAACAGACTCGCTCTATTAAACACATCCTGAGTGCCAACTAAGCACCAGTCTCACCTGAGCTCCCATGCTTTTATAGATGAATGACGTCAGCTTTTTTTTTTTTTATTTTAAGATTTTATTTATTTATTTGAAAGAGAGAGAGAGCACAGGCAGGGAAAGGGGCAGAGGGAGAGGGAGAAGCAGACTCCCTGCTGAGCAGGGAGCCTGGTCACTCAGTCCCAGGACCCTGAGATCACGACCCAAGCCAAAGGCAGACGCTTAACTGACTGAGCCACCCAGGCACCCCGATGTCAGCTTTTTTAACATCTGTTAATCTGCCAATCCCTGACCACACATCTCAAAAATCTGATCTAAAATCAGCATATGATTTGCTGAGGGAGATTGGGCCTGGCAGTATAGCTGTCTTGTTTTCAGGAAAGGAATAATTGCATTGCTGAATATGAAGGCAAATATATAGAAGTTGAACTTAAAATACTGGTTTAGGGCTGCATTATAGCTATAATGAAAGATTTTTTTCTAAACATCAAGAATACAGACAAGTAAGTGTTTATTGCAGAATTCAGCACTTTTTAGATACTTCTAAATATCATATTTTGAATAACAGCTTTGTTTCAACTAGTTAATTCACTGTTAGCCTTTCAATCAAGGAGAAAATGGATAAAAGAAGGGAAAGGCCAGGAGAGGTTTTAAGTAACCAAATTGTACATAACTGAATTAAAAAACAACAACAACAACAAAATACATTACATAAGTCCATGTTAGAAGCCTTTTCCTTAAGCAATGATTAGTCAAAAATGTAAAATTATAAATAAATAGAGACAAATCAATAGGTGAGTTTAAAATAGACTTACGGAAATTTTCAAAAGAGATTCTGAGGTAGATTGTACAGCTGGAGTAAAAGAAGCCTTGTCCTTTGTTTTCATAAATGGGCTCAGGCTGCAGTAGTCAGAAAAAGGAAATTGGAAGTGGAAATTGCCAATTTAGAAGATCTTTAATATGTGGTAAACATTTTCAAAGAATATAAAAACAAACAAGAGAGGAATAAAAACAAAGTTTGAGATGAAACCACTAGTCCCTAAAATAAAAATAAAAAGAACAAAAAGTCTATTGTCTAAGAATGAAAAGCTCATAAATAAGGACACCTATTAGATCTTTGTAAGGAAAGTAGTCTTTGGAAGAGCCAATGTCCCATATTATTCAAGAAACAAAAAGTCAACTCTCTAAGATATGTCCAGTGATGCTACTTCAAGGGAAACATTAGTGTCCAGCAATTCTCTGTCCTTCTTCTGAACTCACAAGGAGCATGATCTAGAAATATAGATGACTTTATGTTCCACAAATAAGTGAAGCCATGTGATAATTGCCTTTCTCTGCTTGACTTATTTCACTTAGCATAATCTCTTTCAGTTCCATCCATGTTGATGCAAATGTTGGGTAATCATTCTTTCTGATGGCTGAGTAATATTCCATTGTATATATGGACCACATCTTCTTTATCCATTCGTCTGTTGAAGGGCATCTCGGCTCCTTCCACGGTTTGGCTATTGTGGACATTGCTGCTGTGAACTTTGGGGTGCATATGGCCCTGCTTTTCACCATATCTGTATCTTTGGGGGTAAATACCCAGTAGTGCAATTGCTGGGTCATAGGGTAGCTCTATTTTTAACTTTTTGAGGAACCTCCACAGTATTTTCCAAGGTGGCTGTATGAGTTTGCATTCCCACCAACAGTGTAAGAGGGTTAGCAGGGAGATCGTTAGGAGAAGGAAGGGAAAAATGAAGTGGGGGGGGAAACAGGGAGAAAGATGAACCATGAGAGGCTATGGACTCTGGGAAACAAACTGAGGGTTTTAGAGGGGAGAGAAGTGGGGGGATGGGCTAGCCCAGTGAAGGGTATTAAGGAGGGCATGTATTGCATGGAGTGCTGGGTATTATATGCAAACAATGAGTCATGGATCACTACATCAAAAGCTAATGATATACTGTATGGTGACTAACATATCATAAAAAAAAAAAAGAAATATAGATGACCAACACTATAGTTTCTTATTAATTTGGTCTGCTATAGTTATCATTACTCTCACTACCATAGGCTATCAGTCCCCTTAGAGTATTGAAACCACTTGAGTAGTGGGGATAACAATCCTAAGCCTTTCCCCTGACTAAACTTTTAAGTATTGCTTTGGGACCATTATCAGAAGAACACTCTTTTCTTCTTTGTGACCCTCCCTATGCACATGCAGTACAGATTTACTTTGTAAATAGAACTGCCAGATAGATTGTAGTCCAGAGGGATTTTTTGTAAAAGTTCCAGACAGTTCCTCCCCACACAATTAAATTATAGCTGATCTGAATTTACGGGTAATACACATACTATGTGTGATTCAAGAGAGAGCTGCAAGATTAACTATAGCTCTAGAATCTCTATGGAAAAAGGACTCTGGACATAGGCAGAGTAATTGGAGCACAACTTGTATGATTTCAGATTGATTATTCTGACCCTTTACCTAAAAATTTTCAATATTGCCTTAGAACTGAAGTCAAGGAAGGATGTAGGCCATTTGTGAGTAGCTTAATAGAGAAAGGACTAATTATTACTTGTATCAGTTCTTATCACCCTTAAAATTTGTAAAAGTGGAAAGAACAAATAGAATATTAAACCTGAAGTTATCTAAATTATCAGATACCCTTGAACTCCTATGGCCTAAGTCCTTAGCTCTTGGCTCTGTGCTCTTCCCCCTCAAGCTTATAGATTGTCTTGGTATAAACTACTCTCTGGCAGGTTCATGAGAGTAGGAATAGTTCCATCTAGATGTTTTTATTGTGGTAAAATTTACATAAAATGATGTTTACATTTAGCCATTTTATTTTTTAAAAATTTTTTATTATGTTAGTCACCACACAGTACATCATTAGTTTTTGATGTAGTGCTCCATGATTCATTGTTTGCCTATAACACCCAGTGCTCCATGCAATATGTGCCCTCCTTAATACCCATCACTGGGCTAGCCCATTCCCCTCTGAAACCCTCGGTTTGTTTCCCAGAGTCTATAGTCTCTCGTGCTTCATTCCCCCTTCCGTTTACCCCCCCTTCATTCTTCCCTTCCTTCTCCTACCCATCTCCCTGCTATTCCTTATGTTCTACAAAGGAGTGAAGCCATCTGATAATTGTCTTTCTCTGCTTGACTTATTTCACTTAGCATAATCTCCTCCAGCCCTGTCCATGTTGCTGCAAATGTTGGATAATTGTTCTTTCTGATGGCTGAGTAATATTCCATTGTATATATGGACCATTTTAAAGTGTATAATTCAACAGGGTACTAAAGCTTATAAGGGAATACAATGAACAATTTTATGTTAACGAATTAGGTAACCTGAACGAAATGGACAGAATCATGCAAAGACATAAATTACTGAAACTGACTCAGGAAGAAATAGAAAATGTGAATAAACCTATGGCAAGTAGAGAGATTGAGACTCAGGAAAAGAGCATTTCAATTAGGGAACAGCAAATACTTGGTGAATACTCGGTGTGTTCAGAGAATGACAAGGAGGCTGCCATGGCGACACAGAGTGAATGAATGGAATCATGTTAGGGGGCACAGTCAGAAAGATAAGGAGGTGAAGTATAGGCTAGGTTAAATTTCTTTCTTTTTTTTTAAAGATTTTATTTATTTATTTGACAGAGAGATAGCTAGCGAGAGAGGGAACACAAGCAGGGGGAGTGGGAGAGGAAGAAGCAGGCTCCCAGTGGAGGAGCCTGATGGGGGGCTCAATCCCGGAATGCTGGGATCACGCCCTGAGCC
Source organism: Ursus maritimus (assembly GCF_017311325.1). NCBI lineage: Eukaryota > Metazoa > Chordata > Mammalia > Carnivora > Ursidae > Ursus > Ursus maritimus. The sequence continues at coordinate 8,012,474 of NW_024426008.1, forward strand.
GAAGGCAGATGCTTAATGACTGAGCCACCCAGGCGCCCCTAGGCTAGTTTAAATTTCTGTGACAACTTTAACTTCATATTGTAATGGATTAACAAATCAACAGTATATTTCATGCAGTTGCCATTTTGGGTTTTCAGCGACTCTGTTCTACATAGTTTCCTAAGGATCTAAGCTGATAGACCACTGACATCTTATAGTGGAACTATTTGCAACATGTGGACTCCTTGATGGTTGCAGAAGAGAAATAGATATTATACCATAGCTCTTCTTTATCTTGGCTCCACCTAATTTCAAGGAGTCTCAGGAATGTGTATAGCAGACTTTTTTTTTTTTTTTAAGATTTTATTTATTTTGACAGAGAGAGAGAGACAGCCAGCGAGAGAGGGAACACAAGCAGGGGGAGTGGGAGAGGAAGAAGCAGGCTCCAAGTGGAGGAGCCTGATGTGGGGCTTGATCCCAGAACGCTGGGATCACGCCCTGAGCCGAAGGCAGACGCTTAATGACTGTGCCACCCAGGCGCCCCCAGCAGTAGACTTTTTGATGAGCATTATTTTCTTTGCCATACAAAGGTAGGGAGCAGGATCTTTGAAGGCCATTGTAAAGAGTGATTGTGATTGGCAGCCCCTGGATAATTTTAACTTAATGTGTTAATAGGATCATTCTGGCTGCTGTGTTATACGGAGAATGACAGAAGGAACTTAAAGAGTGGAAGCAGAGAGAGATAAGTTCAGAGCCCCTAGGCATGAGATGATGATCCTAGGGACCAGGATGGTAATGGTGGAGGTAATCAGATTGGTCAGGTTCTGTGTATTTGGGTGTGGTCCTAATATAATCTGTTAATTAGCAGAATGTCATATGAGGAGCTCATATTGGCATCATTAATCGTATTATTAGCATCACTGGTATTTAGAATTTGAAGGTAGGTCCTTTCAGTTCAAAAGCCCAGACTCTTAACCACCTTTATAACTGTGCAAAAAACTAAGGAAGGGAAATTCTTCTAAATCTTGCACTTAATAAAAATATCATTGATATTATTCTTGATATAATTAACCTGAATGCATACTTACTTCACCTAAAATAATAATATCATAGTATCAGCCATCCAACAATTAGCTCTGTTTTGTGGTAAGTTTTGGTTTAGCAGTGATGCCTCATACATGACAGTCTGTATATTTTATTTTTTAATATTAAGGTTAAGAAATTGAGCAAAGAATGTTTATCCTATTTCTTCTGAAGGCAAAAAGTAATTTCTGAGGCACTAAATACAAATGATTGGCAAATCAAGAACCTCCCCTATCAGATTGTATAATCACATCTGGTTTTTTGGGGAAAAAAAAAATCTCTATTTAAGGAAACATTTTCCTGTTAATATCTAAGGTTCAAGACTCCTTAGATAGGAAATGAAGTCCTGAATGGTTGGCTAGAATTATTTAAATAATTATTTGCTTTTAAATCAGTAGCACATACTTTTAACAAGGGGAAACAAACAGAGAAAGGTCCATGAAGACAAGCAAATACTGGACATTGTTTTACCTGTTACAGAAAAGTATATGCATTTGAAAGCAATTTCAAGGGATGGCTGTCAGTGGCTGTCAAACATTTTATGAACATGGAACTTAAATTTTCATAGCATTTCATTTCATAGAATTATTATGTCAGGGCCAACCAAAAATAAGGCTCTAATTCCTCTACTTTGTATCATTAGAAATCTTTTTTTAAGACAGATGTTCATAAGATGATTAAAATTTTGAATCATGACACAAAATTGATGATTCATAAATTACACATGTATCTGCATTGTTACAAAATTATATTGCACTTTCTATGTACATAATGTATTCTGTGTGTATAACCTACATTTCATTTTCAAAAGAAGCCAAAGTTTCAAAAAGAAGCCATGCATACCCTATCTTCATAGAGAGTTCATATGCATCCATTTATGTCTGCAATAAAGAAGGTGATAACAAATGAAAAAAAAAACCGTAAAGAAAACTACAGCTTTCTCATTTCCTTTAGGCCCCATGTAGTTACCCAGGTAAAGGGCTTTGTATAGCAGCAAGAATTGAATTCAATAGGCCTGTGTACTGTGAAATTTAAGATTGGAAATGAATTTAGGAAGACATCTACTTTCAAGAGAATCTCATCCCTTCACTGTCCTAAACTTATGGCTTTTTCTGGCTGGCGTGTTCACCCTGTTTTTCCCCTGAGGACATTATTACTCTTCCTTCATGCCTGAAAAAGGAGAGTGGGTCACCAATTCTTGATGTGAGCAATCCTGACTGTTTTGAGAATCAACTGTGGTCACTTTCACTAACAAAAGTATATGTAATTAAAGATATAATTGTTTATAAATGATATTATGGTTCACCTCTGTGGGTCTCAAATTTCAACTTCAGGTAGATCATATTTATTCTTGGTCTTTGCAGATACTGTATCAGTATTTGTATTATTTAGAAGGGTCAAGTGGATCTAAATGGAATTATTTCAAGCAAAAGTACAAAAACTTGAGTTTCATGATATACATATATGTAATTTCATTATACGCAAAATTTCACTATATATAAACTCTTATTATATTTATAATTTAAGTGCACTGGTGGTTTCAATGAGCTCATTGAATTGTAGCTGAAGGGTCCTTGAGCAGGTGAGGTGGAAGTATGGATTATGGTGGACTTGTGTGGTTGTTTGACATGGATGTTTTGAAGGTGGCGATGAAAAGTTCTAGGATTTATTCATGAGATGGGTAGTTGAAGCGGAGTGGAGAATAATATTGTTTTAGGTTAGAAAATCAAGAAACTGAGGTCAGGGTATCACTTTGTTCATCCATGTGGATGTTGAAGTGACTGAGAAGTGCTAACAGGTGTAGTGGTTGAAAGCCAGGAGAATGACAAGATGTTGGTTGATGGCAGTTGTAGGATGAGGTAGTGGGTGGTAGAACCAGATGGTACAGGCTTTAAAGATCTGTTTTTTGTTGTTGTTGTTGTTGTTCGTTTTTTAGTTTTGTTTATTTGTTTCTGATGAAGGAAAAAAGAAATAGTTTGGAAGTGGCAATGGGGAGGAAGAACAACAGCTACTAAATTTCTGTGGCCAAGGTATATGGGTTATGAAAGTAAAGTATTTCTACTCAAGAGCAATGTTCTTAAGGAACAGCCAGGTTTCAGTTAACAAAACAACAATAACTCACATTTATTGAGTAGTTAAGATGTGTCAAGCTTTATTCTCAGTGTTTTATAAGAAGATTAAAGCCATGCTCAGTAGGGTTTAAAATGGAAAGGATTTGTAGATTTCACATTAGGACTCAGTGAAAGGGTTTGAGAGGGAGGGAAGGATGATTGGATTATATTGGGTAGTATATGCCTATAGGGATAAAAGCCCTTATGACTTGTACTTGCTACTCAAAGTGGGGTTTGTGGAACTGCAGTCAACATCACCTAGGAGAGTATTAGAAGTGTAGAATTTTATGTCTCTTCTTAGACTGACTGAACCAGAGCTGCATTCATAAAATATATGGATATGCACATTAAAGTTTGGGAGGCACTGCTTTAGAGGACTATTTGGTCTTTCAATTAAGATGAATAACCTAATAAGGATCAAGAATTTAGAGGATGAGATTTTAGGGAGAATATGAGAACACATGTCCACTTTTAAGAAACTTGTAAGTAAATCGTGCACATGATGGTCAGTACGTGCTGGGAACAAACAAAGGCATAACAGAAGCATATTACAGTAAGTTGACTTGAACATAGGCTCACTCCAAGGAAACCACTGATCCGCAGGTAGTTGGCATTTGTATGGACATCTCCCCCAACTACAACAACACTGCTCACTTGCTTTGTGGTTTGGGTGAGTGAGTGTGCTGGGCTTGAGTAGAAATTTCCAAGATAAAGGAAAACTGCTTCACAGCTGTGAAGCTGTGATAATAATTAAAGGCTTGAAAATATTATGATAAACATTATGTTGTTTCTCTTTTCTACTTATCTCATCATTTAGACTTATTTTAGGAAGAGCCTCTCTGAGCTCAGAAAACAGAATAAGGTTTTTTCCTTCGATTAACTTGTTTTTAGGATATCTAACATAGTATTTAGCCATTATGAATACTTGATGGATATTTCCTTATAAGAAAAGAAAAAAAGAAATTGTGGAAAGCTTTTCTATCTGTGCCAAAAGCATACCTCAAAATCTTTATATATAATCTGATAGTGTAGCTAATAAAAATGAAATAATTCTGATTTCTTTGCAAGGAATTACATCCTGATAAGATATTACAGTGAGGTTCTTAAGATGAAGATAACAGACAAACCCACTACTGTATTAGGAAGTACTTTTAGACCTTAGGAGAATGCCAAATTGACTTTTAATTACTTGGACAATTACTGAAAATCATATAATCTTTGATTATTTTGGATTATGAATGATACTCTCAGGTTTTCTACGAGCAAGATGATTTAAGATTTGGAAGGTGGTACATTTAATCAGAGGCTAATCCATTTTATATAAAATTGAGTAAGAACATAGAAAAATGAAAATCTCTCAGTTACTTACAGCTACTAGAATTTAAATTATTTGAAAATAAATACATGTGACTCAATGACACAAGTATATTCCTCCTTTTCAAGAAAGAAATACTGGGTGTTACACGCAAATAATGAATCATGGAACATTGCATCAAAAACTGGGGATGTAGATGTACTGTATGGTGACTAATATAACAAAATAAAAATTATTAAAAAAAAAGAAAGAAATATTTGTCAAATTAAAAATTCTAGTGGTTGTGAGACAATGAAAGATAGTTTAATCCAAGAAAAGGAAGTGCTAAAATTTATTAAACAGAGTTTGATAGATTGCATCAGTGGCCCCAATTAATAGCTTCCCTCTATCATGCTGTTTGTCCTGTATTTTTGTGGTCCTTCCTACTCTGACTCTGGGCTTGGCTAAATGACTTGCTTTGGTCAGTGGGATGCTACATCACACCACACATAGAAATGTGCATGATTGGGCTTGCTTTCTCTCAGTCTTCTGCCTTCACCACAAGAAAGTACCTGGGATAGCCTGATGGATGATGACGTGGAATACAGTTGAGTTAGCCCAGTTGTCCCAGCTGAGGCCCAGACATGTGAGACAGCCCAGCCAAGTTTAGCAATGCGGCCTAGTCAACCCAAAGCTGGCTACTGACCATATGTGAGCTCTGCCATGCGTAGCTCAGATGAGCAGAATACCTAACCAATTAGAAGAATCATGAGCAAAAATAAATATTTATTTTTATATGCTCCTGACATTTTGTGGTTGTTTGTTATGCAGTATTGTCATGGCAATAGACAGCTGATACAAAGATATTACATTCTTGCTTTAGTTTGTGTTCAGAAATTACACACACACACAAACAGACACACACATGCAAGCACATGGATTCAGGCTGAGTAAAATTCTATTAGAATATTTTTAAATGTGTGAAAATAAAGAATAATAAAAAGCATGACAGAAGTAGGAAAGTGGTCAATGCATGCATAAAAGAGATGCCTATTTTCAATGATACTTTGGGCTTCAACATTTGCTTACATTTGTGTTGATATACACCTCTCCCAATAGTGTTATTTCTGTCATACATGACATATATGTATGCTAAAGAAGTCTAGCTTATAATGAGTCCAGTGTGTTCTATCTGTAGTAAGATCATTTGGTAATTATTGTTATTGTTATTGATGTTATAAAATTTTACCTTAATGCTGATATGATGAAAGCAATAATAGCTAACGTATATAGCATTTATTATATGCCAGGTACTAGTCTGACTTTTTTACATATATTAAATCATGTCATCCTCATAAGAATCCATTGTAGTAGCTATAGTGACTTTCACCATTGATAGATGAAGAAACTGAGGCACAGAGTGGTTGAGTTACTTGTTCAGGTTCACATAGGATAATAATTGGTAGAGCTAGGATTTGAATCCAAGTATTCTGGCTGTAGATCCTACACTTGAACATACTGCCTTTCAAACTTGTATTAGGCAGGGATACCTTTTCATTTACTAAAAGGAGCACCCAAGTGAGGAGAGAGCATAAGTGGAGGAAGTGTAGTATCTATTATATTTGCTCAATATAAGACCGTTCTTTTTTTCCTTCTAAGTAATTTAACTTAGAAAATGAGACAATTTTACATGCATTTGGTAAGAGGTCACGGATTAGGTTTCTTCAGGGTCATAATTCTTTCTTCTGTTTTCCTCATTGCTGTAGTTAGATGTGCTAATTTATATGGTTCATTTGTAATGTGTGATATAGCAGATTGGGTAGGAATAATAGGCAGGAATACAAGAGGAATAATGAAAAAGCATAAAGCAGGCATAAAGTCTACTATGAGACTATGTTAGGGACCTCATTCTTTAACCCAGTAATTCTCTATTTTTAGTACACATATGACTCACCCTACAGAAATCTGGATTTCACCTTCAGAGAGGTCTAATTCAATATGTTGAGATAGGTGAAGAAATCTGCATTCACAAAGCACATCAGGCAATTCTTATGCACATAGTTTCTGAAGCAGCACTGTTCAATAAAACTCTCTGTGGTGATGGAAATGAAATGTCTATATCTGTGCCATCTACATTTAACACATGTTCAGTTGAGGAACCAAAGTTTTAATTTTACTAAGTTTAATTTTAAGTATTTTGAATTTCAATTACAACAATCACATGTGGCTAGTAGCTTTTGTATTGGACAGCTTTAGAGTAGGGGTCAGCAAATAATGCCCATTTATTTACATATTGTTTATGGTTACTTTCACTGTACAAGAGCCAAACTGAGTAGTTGAAACAGATACCATATGGCTTGCAAGGCCAAAACTATTTACTATCTGGTCCTTTACAGAAAGGGTTTTCCATCTCCTGGTCTAGAGAGAAAGGGAACAGTGTTCTGTAACCTAGGTTTTCTTTTGAAGGTAATGGGGAACCAAAGAGATGTTTTTATAGGAGACTGTGAATGGGTTGAATAATTATATCTATTTTGCAAGGTGCTATCATGGACTGTTTTGGTATATTTTACTAGAATCACAATAATCAAGACTCCAAATAACTGATATTTCAGACATTGCTTTTTTTCATATCTTGATATCCTTGGGCATATGTATAAGATTTTTTTTTAAAAAGATTTTACTTTTAAGTAATCTCTACATCCAACGTGGGGCTCAAACCCACAGATCAAGAGTTGCACATTCCAGCAACTGAGGCAGCCAGTGCCCCCATATGTACAAGATTTCAAAAATCATCTTAAGGGCTTTGCTAATTCGATCATCTCCATCATTTGTGGGTCTATTTATATTGGTTGATTTTTCTCCTGGGTAGAGGTTGTATTTTCCTGCTTCTTTGTAAGCCTAGTAATTTTTCATTTGGTGTTGACATTGTGACTTCTACTTTTTTTAGTGCTTGATTTGTTAGATTCCTTTAAAGAGTGTTGGGCTTTTTTTTTGGCATTTAACTTGGGGTTAATTCTAACCTTTTGAGGCTTGCTGTTAAGCTTTATAATGTCAGTTCTGGTAATCTTTGTTCGAGGGCCAATTTAGCCCCACTAGTAAGGTAAGATACTTCTGAAGACTGTACCTTAGACCCTACATATTTTGAAGTCTCTCCACTCTGGCTGGTGAGATGCCAACTATTCTCCACCTTGTTTTGGCTCTGGGAATTATTTGGCCTATTAATTTCCAGTGTTTTTTCCTGAGGTCTCATGAAGTTTTCATTAACACATGAGTGGATCGTACTTAGGCAGAGACTAGAAAGGAACTCTCTTTAGGTCTCTAGGGCTCCTTGAGCAGTTTCTTCCCCTCCAGAACTGTATCCTGCAAATTCTAGCTGCTTCAATTTTTTTGAACTCTGATTTCTGTTTCTTTAACTCAGGAAGACCTACCTGCCGGGCTCTGAGTTCCCCCATCTCTGCACTGCAGACTGAGAAACGCCTCCAGACAGAAAGCTGGGGCAATCATGGAGTTTATTTAATTTGTTTCCCTTCACTTAGTAATCAATTTCCTGTACTGCTGACGTGTTGTTAATGTCTGAAAACAGTTATTTCAAATGTTTTGTGTGTATTTCTAAATGTTTATAGTGGGACAGCAGTTCCCATAAGTTAATTCTTCATGGGCAGAAATTAAAGTAAAATAATTAATATTTAAATGGCTTAAAATATCTTTAATAACAAAGTAAAATTAGTTTAAAACAGGAACATGTATTTTTAAGTGTTCAATTATTTAGTTAAAATATTAATATAAAATTTAAATTACAAATTTAAAAAATTATAAACCTTTTAACCAAGTCAATAAGAAATTTTACATGTACAATTTGTTCCTCATTTTCCTTTCCATATTTATTCATGATCTGGAGGAGGAATATATTCTCTATTAATTCAAACTGTTCCTCAGCTTGAATGATTTGTCAAGGGAAAAAAATTCTTTCTATGGTTGTAGAAGGAACTATTCTTGTAAAACTAGCTGGTTCTCTGGCTGTTTTATAAGTTCTTGAGTCTCTGGTGAATGTAGATGTTTTAGTAATTTCTTTTTATCAGTGAATCTCTCAAATCTCATCATCAAATCTATATTTTCCTGAATGACTTACCTTTAACCTTCAAATCGATTGTAGTTTTCATAATGGATGAATTATTATTGGAGTTTTATGTCTTAGCTAGTCTGCCTTCATAGTTCAAGTTTGACCCTAGAAGCAAGTGTGAAAACTTTGGCAAGGCAGTGAAGTGTAGCACATACTTCTCTTGCCAATTTGTCAAAAATTTCCAGAATATCTTCTCATATACCTTTTTATATCATTAGCACTTAGCATAATTCCATAGTAATATTGTGACCTTTAGTGTGTCTTAAAAACCCTTTTAATGTAACATTCAGTATTTTAAACATAATTAACATGTTCTCTAGATGAAAAAAATGTTTAGTCGTTATGTTTCAGCCACCCTGATTTATTTTCTCCTTGGCATTTTGAAGGAGAAAAAAAATGATGAGATACATAAAAAAACAAATTTCTATTTTGTTGATTGATAGAGGCTTGTCAATTTAAGGCCTATCTCTTAGCCAGCTGTAAAGATGGAACCTTCTGTGAAAGGGATACTGCAGCTGAAATGGATCAATGAATTGGAGACTAACAGTTCAATCACGATGCTGAAGTCTGAGATTGGACACCAGTGTGAGGTTATAAATCTTATGACTGCTGTATTATTGCCACAGGGGAGGAACATTGAAAGAAGGGTGAAAATAAGATACAGGATAGGTAGAGAACAGATCATGGAATGGTCATGAAGAGTTTAAGAACGAAGAGGAATGACAGAAACCCACTTCAATCTAATTTAATTCACTTAAAGCCTCATCTGACCTGAAATGACTATTGAGACAATGTATTTCATTTGAGACAGTGTATTTCACAGGGTAGACATCTGTAGAATACTCTGTTGGATGTCACTTGTGAAACTAATGTTTATAATATGATAGCATTATATACTACCCCTTTTACAGTTTTTGTTTTTTTAAGTAGGCTCTGTGCTGGGCGTGGAGCCCAATGCAGGGCTTGAACTCATGACCCTGAGATCAAGCCCTGAGCTGAAATCAAGAATTGGATGCTTAACCGACTGAGCAACCCAGGCACTCCCCACTTTTACAGTTTTGTATCTATCACCTATCTCTGTCTGTATGTCTCTCTATCTAATGGGAAATAAGGTATCGGGGAAATTTTTATTCACTAGAGATCTTGTTCTTCTCATAGTGCTTTGTATTCCTCAGAAGTGCTATGGAAACATTATTTAAGCATCTCTAAAGGACAAATTTACTTTTTTAACTTGAAGCATGCACATATATGAGTATATGTGATTGAAGGTATGAAATTGCTCATATTCAACCCGTTTTGACCTACAGAAACAGCAATTTCATATGATTCAACCTGGTATTAAGCTCACATATGAACATGTTTAAAAACAAAAATGTTTGACATTTGCTAAAATGGTAAATATATTTGAGTCTGAGTCCGGTGCTATTTCTAGATAGAGTCAATAGCTTAGCTAGTGTATCTTGTTTATGCTTTGGATTAAACTGAAGGGCTAAACAACCTCAAAAATCATCCCTCCCCCAAATACAGAAGTTTCATAAACCACTTCCAAACCACCTTGGGTTTCTGCGTGGATAGTTCCAACTTGATTCCTGAAGAACTCCTCATGTTCTCTTTCTTTTTCTAGCCAAGAGTCAGATTAAAAAAAGAGTCAAAGATTCCTATTACTCCCTCCTATTTTTCTGTTTCATTGTTTTTTGGATAAATAGACCTGTGAAGAAAAATATCTTAAACTTTTCAGTTGTAATTACTGATTTTTAAATTTCTTTTAATTTTTTCTTCTATCAATGTTACCTTTATATATTTTGAAATTACGCTTTTAAAAAAAAATATTTTATTTATTTATTTGAGAGCGAGCACAAGCAGGGGATGCTGCAGAGGGAGAGGGAGAAGCAGGATCCCCAATGAGCAGAGAGCTCCACACGGGGCTCAATCCCAAGACCTTGGGATCATGACATGGGTGGAAGACAGATGCTTAACCGACCAAGCCACCCAGGCACTCCTGAAATTGTTATTAAGTGCACATGTTTAGTATTTCTATACTTCACTGTTGAATTAATCCTAAATCATTATTACTTTTTTCATTTTTGGTAATAATACTTGTGTTAAAGTCTACTTAGTCTAATGGTAATACAGGCATACCAGCTTTCTTATTGCAGTGTTTACAAAGCACATCCTTTTACTTTTACTTTCACCTATTTTGGTCCTTTTTTATAAAGTAAATAGAATATAGTTAAGTTTGTTTTTAAAAATCTAGTTGAACAATCACTGTCTTTTAAATGGAGTATTTGGACTATTTACATTTAAGGTAGTAATGTGGTTCATTTTACATCTACTGTCTTGCTCCTTGTTTTTTATTTGAAGCATCAGTCCTTTTTTCCTTTTATCTTGCTTTCTGATCTTCAGATAGTTTAAAGAGGGTGTTGTATGATCATATTTGTGTGCCAGAAAGATCACATAGCAGTTTTGGAGGGAGCTGATATTTGGATAAAGGGACAAGTCAGCAGGCTATGGGTACTGAAATGATGGTAGCCCAAGTGAAGACACTGTAGGAATGAGAGGAGGGGCCATGTTTGAGACATATTTTATAGGGAGATTCTACAAGACTTGGGTGTTCACTGGAGATGGGGACTAAAAGAGAAGTCTAGAATAATTTGTTTTCTTCTTTCCTTCCCTTCCTTTGTTCATGTCTAGTGGCCCCAACATGTTGGTCTCAGTAAGTTGGGGGCTTTTCTACTTTTCAGTTGGATCTTATTCAGTTGTGTGGAAACTCCACCTAGTAGTTGATATCTACCCTACTCCCATGACCAAACTGTAGAATCCTGACAGTGACACCTTTTTCCTCATAGATCTACCATGATTATAGGACTGTTTCTGAGCTATCTCACTGCTTTTCTCCATAAGCATAGAAGGCTGTGCTGAGGAGATGGATTCCCCCAAAGTCTTTGACAATCAAATCGACTTTCTTAGGGAGCTCCCCCAAGGTTTTATTCATCAAGGTATCAAAGTATTTCATCAGAGGTAATTAAATACAGCAACTCCAAATTGCCTCAAGTGGAAGACATTGGAATGTAGTATATAGGTTTGTGTGTTCCCAGCATAAGTATCCCAAGAGGAGAAAAGAAAGCCTAATCTGTCAGCAGTACCCGCACAATTCTTGGTCCAAGAGACTCACATTAATCCAGTGGCTGCCTTTGGCCCAGACATCTGATTTTGTAAGAAGTCTTGGGGGGGATTTAAAATATATTTGCTCTCATGAAAATGTTAGCAATTGGTTAAGTAAGGCTGGAGCCAGAAAAATTCATTTTCAATTTATTTGGAGATTTTATTTTAAAGTCTCACAGTTTCTTAGAGCTGTCTGCCTCAGTATTTATTTAGGCTAATAATATAATTTCTAATTTTTATTTAAAGGAATATCTCTGGAGTTTTTCTATGAAGATACTTAGATTATTTTGGAACATGGACTAAATGTTGCTGCCAAGAGGTACTGTTTTGGTTTATATGCATATGACTCCAAAGGAATTGATAAGTCCCCGAGAAAAATAAGTGGTGGGATGAGCCCATCTTCACACATAGGAATGTCAGATTTTGTCTTCAGAACAGTGATGGTGTTGCTGTGATTCAGTGAAATAAATATCAAATGTATTCCTCCCAAGCTTGAGTGGGTGTAGCTTGTTCACCTCTCTGTTTTGGTATAATACAGACAAAATATCTGCTACTTCAGAGTGAGAAAGAAAATAGTAGCTCAAGTTATATGAATAAGTTACGCTAGTTCAGACACCTTGGTTGCAAGGGACAGAAATTTGCTACCTAAATTAGCCCAAGTAAAGTAGGGGCTTATTTAGAAAGATAAAGGAAACTCTCTTACATCAAAAAGCAGAACCCACACCTGGTTGGGACTCACTGGCTTGGAGCTGCGTTCATGGAGACTGTGGAGCCCTGTTGCTGCAGGTCATGAGATTTCATGCTGGTGTTTGGCTCTTAATATGACTTTGCATCCCCTCTCTATTTGTGTCCTTTTTGTTTCTCAGGCCTGGTGAAATCACATATGGGGCTGGAAGTAAGCAGGAGAAAAAAAGCTGTGGCTGGTGACTAGGGGAGTGCTGAACACAGAATAGTCAAAGAGTTTGAGATTTGTTCTAATTGAGGCATATTGCTTTTCAGTAAAAGAACTTTTATAATAATGCTAACATCTATCTGAATGAGCCATAATGCTAAAAATTCTATCCATTTTTCTCTAATTTAATCCTGAAACAATTATTTACAGTTGAAAGGTCTATACCTATTTAAAAGATGAAGAAACTGGAACTCGGAGAGAGGAGGCAAATGTTTGACTCAAAGTCACATTGCAAAAAATGGTGGAACCAGGATTCAAATTCATGTCTGTCTGACTTTAGAGACTAAGCTTTTTAACCCCTATGCAATATGGTGAACTCATCTTAATTAAAATTTACTCTTTGGAGGGAATTTTGCCTGAGAGGAAGGAAGAGTAGTACAAGAGTCTCCAATTATAGTATTTTGGAATCTGAACTGACAGTGTTGGGGTAGTCAGGATAACAGGATAAGTTGTACTAGCTGCTATAATGAACAGCTCTAAAACCTCAGTGGAATAAGACATCGTCAATTTTTTTTTCACTCTTTGTGAGCACAGAGCAAATATTCCTGGTTGTGACCATCTAAGGTAGCTATCCTCCAATAGGTGACTCAAGAATCTAGGCTTCTTTCATCTTGTACCTCTACCATTTTCAACACATTTTCTCCAAAGTCACTAGAGAAAGGGGAAAAGTGAGTGAGTGGTCTTAAGTGCTTTGTCCTGGAAATGTCATGTTGCTTTTATTCACAGTCTCTTGGTAAGAACTAGGCACATGGCCCCACCTAGAAAAGATATGGTGAATATCTGATCGGTTTCTGCCACATCATGTGTAACTTAGAAGTGTATTTTTAAACTTGTAGATATACAGTGGTTTTCTAATCATGTTTTTGTTATTATTTCTAATGTAATTGGATTGTATGAATAAAATATAATCTGTAAAAGTAAGAATCCTTTGAAGGTTATCAACACTATTTTATGACTCTATATTCATTTTTCATAAATATTCAACTTACACTTCAACAGTAGGTATATTTCACCATTTCGGGTACTCGTGTTCTAAATATGTCTGGTAGTTCAAGCTTATTAATCGTTGGTAAAATTATCTGAATTCTTATTTATTTATTTATTTATTTATTTATTTATTTGTATGTTTGAGAGAAGTGGGTGAAAATCTCCAATTCTAGTAGAATATTTGTTTATTTCTCTTTGTAGTTCTGCTATCTTTTTTTAAATATTTTCTGGCATTCTGTAAAATATTTCGTAATTGTATTACATGGTGGTATACATGTACAATGGAATATTATTGGAAATCCTGCCATATACACCAGCATGGATGAACCAGGGAGCGCATTATGCTGTGTGAAATATCAGTCACTGAAGGACAACAGGGAATGACTCCACTTATGTGAGATATCTAAAATAACTAAATTCATCAAAGTAGAAAGTGGAATGGTGGTTACCAGTGGCTGGGGGGAAGGGAAACGAAGAGTTGTTATTCAGTGGGTATAAAGTTGTAGTTATGCAAGATGAATAAGTTCTAGAGAGTTGCTTTACAACATTGTGCCTATTAGTTAACAATACCATATTGTGCACTTAAAGTAGATCTCATGTGAAGTGTTCTTAACAAAAAGGAAAGGAAAGGAAAGGAAAGGAAAGGAAAGGAAAGGAAAGGAGGAAGGAAGGAAGGAAGGAAGGAAGGAAGGAAGAAAAAGAAAGGGAAGGAAATGCTAAAAAAGTACTATATAAGTCATAAGTGGGTGATCAAAATTGAATGATTATGACATAAATATTAAATTTAGATATGGGTACTGTCTAATTTTAAAAATACAAGATTTGAAGATGTTGGAAGTCAGTTTCTCTTTCACATACTAGTCCTGTGGTAAGTGGGCCAGTTGGAAAAGTAGATCCATACAGTCACTAAATAGAGACTAAATAGTCACTAAATAGGGACCTAGGTTTCTTTTCATTTGTTTGTCCATTACCCATATGGTGTTGTCTACCTGTAGGGACAAAACAGGGGCAATGGGCATGTCCATACTCAGTTCCTTGAAAAGGGAAAAGAAAGAAAATTGTTACTTCTTAACTCAAACCACAATACTGTTATTGTGTCAAGTAGTCAGCACTTGATTGGAATTTATCCGTGTATTTGGTTCTCTTTCTTTGTTATTTTTATGTTTTCTATGCTCTTCATTCTTTCTTTCATCTCAGACTTTCGATCTCTAAGATCTTTAATTCTGTCCGAAAAATATCATTTAGAGTTTTTACAGTGTCATATTAGTTTCAAGTGTACAGTATAATGATTCAACAATTCTATACATTTCTCAGTACTCATCAAGGTAAGTGTACTCAATGTACTCTTTTTTTTTTTTTTTTTTAAAGATTTTATTTATTTATTTGACAGAGATAGCCAGTGAAAGAGGGAACACAAGCAGGGGGAGTGGGAGAGGAAGAAGCAGGCTCATAGCGGAGGAGCCTGATGTGGGGCTCGATCCTATAACACTGGGATCACGCCCTGAGCCGAAGGCAGACGCTTAACCGCTGAGCCACCCAGGCGCCCCTACTCAATGTACTCTTAATTTCTTTGAATGTTTCTGATGTTTTTGTTTTTCTGAAAAAGTCTTTATTTTAATCTCATTCTCACAAGACATTCAATTTCTCAGTCCTATTTATGTCCACACTGGGTAAGATTTCTTGTGTTGTGTCAGATTAAGCCACAGCTTCCATTTCTGGTGGTATATAAAATTCTAGGTGACAGTCATTTTCTCTTAATACGTTGATTATATTTTCCCATTTATCCTCTGGCTTTCTTGTTGCTGTTGAGAAATCAATCCAATTGTCATTTCTTTGATGATATCTTTCTTATTCCTGACAAGTTAAAAAAATTTTTTTGGTTTTGCTTTTGTTGATAGTAGTAATCTTCAAATTCAGTAAGATGGGTTTGAATTGGATTTATTTTTATTTACCTTGGTTGAGTTTTACTGGTTTTCAAAATCTGTAGATTGATATTTTATAGTCAGTTCTGGAATGTTCTCAGCATTGCCTCAGCCCTGCTTTTACTTCCCTCTCCATCTGGAAATGCCAAAGTGCCAATTAGATAAATGTTAGAAATTACAACTTTTATTGCTATCTCTTAAACATTTTTCGTATTTTCTATTTCTTTGTTTCTGCATTGCATTCTGGATAATCTTTTTTGGAAATATTTTCCAGTTCTATAATTTTCTCTCCAGTTGCATCTATCTTCTATTAAATTTGTATTTTTAATTTGAATTGTTACAGTTTTCGTTTTGAGAAATTCTTTTTTTTTAAATTTTGGTAATTTAAAAGTTTCTTATTCATATTTTAATTACCTTTTTAATGTATTTAAGTATACTGAACATGTTTATGATCAACTCTTTAAGGGAGGTTTTTACACCATCTGGTTTGTACAGGCACTTTTCTTATAGTCCTTTGGCAAGTGATTTCAGATTTCCCTTTGGGGTTTCAGTTTTAGAAGGGGCAGAAAGTTAATGTCTCCCATCAAATCCCTCACCTTGGATATGCCTTTAGATATGTCTTCTATTCACAGTAACCTGAAGGTCTTGAGAACCAAGGGCAAAGTCACCTGTATTAGGCAAATGCTCTCAGTGTAGAAGTTAGCTTCAGTGGTAGGCTTTTATCTGTGGATTCTTCTTCACTTTGTTTTTGACCCCGAGTATTTCTTTCTTTCCAGATTATTAGTAGATTAAGAAGTCTTACAAAAAAATTTCTTTGTGCCTTTTTAAAAAGCTGTTTTCAATAAGAGGATTGTTACTGGATAAATTGTGTTTCTTAAAATTCACATGTCCCTTAAAGTTCATAAACCCTAACCCCCAGTACCTTAGAATGTGACTGTATTTGATGATAAGGTCTTTAAAGAGGTAATTAATGAAGTCCTATGGGTGGCCCCTAATCCAATATGACTGATGTCTTATTAAGAAGAGGAGGTCAGGACACAGACACACAGAGGGAATATCATGTGGAGACACCATGATCAGAAGAAGGTGACCATCTATAAGCCAAGAGAGGCCCTCAAAGAAGCTAATTTTATTGACACCTTGGTTTTAGACTTTTTGCCTCCAGAGCTGTGAAGAGACTTAAACAAATCTCTGTTGGTCAAGCGCCCAAGTTGTTGCACTTTGTTATAGCAGCCTTAGAAAACTAAGACCAGATCTTTCCATATATCCGAAATGGCAGTGTTTTTTCTTTTCTTTAAAATAGTCTCTAAAATGAAAGTTGACCATTATAGCACATCCCTGGAACCAAAAGAATCCAGAGTATTCTATATTTGTTACATTTTAAAAAATCATTTAAATTAAATTATAGGGCCATCAGTATTATATTTATCTTCTGCTTCTTTTTCAAAACTTGAATATTCTTTCTCTGTAGCCTGGTCAGATTGTGGATAGAATAGGTAACTCTTTACACAGCAATATTTCAGAAATTCTTCTCATTCCTATGCACTGATATTCAAAAAGTTTATTAAAGAGCCAAACCTGTTTGACCATTATTTGTGTGCATTTCTCTGTCATCTGCAAAAATTTGTATGAAGGAATAATATGAATTGGAAGGAGTGTGATGATTCTAAGCACACTTTCTTCCCAGGTTTTAGCTAGTTCCCATTTGGGCTTAACTAGGAGACTAAGTAAATACCCACAAAATTTCATATATGTAATTTGAAATCTTAAGCATGGGACCAGTACCTACCCCCATAGCATCATGAAAATCATATAATAAATCTTTAGGCAAGGATTTCTCTCTCTCTCATTTTTTCTTATTGTTTGCCAAGTTAGATGAAGACTTAACCTGTTTGCTTTATCTGTATCTTGTAATGTGCATATTCATATATATATATATTGTATTTCATTGTTCAAGGTGCACATTCTCTGTCCTGACCTTTGTGTGTGTGGGTGGGTGTGTGTATATACATATCTATATCTATACATAGATATATAGATAGATATAGATATAGATATGAGATTTCTGAATCTCTTGGCAGTCTTGATCTTTCTTGATGCTGGGGAATTTTGTCTGATGTATGCTTTTAAGCTGAAAGGCATCTGCTAGAAATCATTTTCTCACTTAATTACTGAAATGGCCCTTCAAATGTAATTTGATATTAAATTCCTATACTATATTGTACGTTTCACTTTTTAAGAACACCAACACAATGGACAAATGTTTTCCATCAAATATGTTTGATGACTGATATTTTGGTTTGCCAGTATAATGAAATGAGATTAGTGCTGCCAGATTTGCTTCTCCTCCCCCCCCCCCTTCATTTTTGTTTAAAGAAATGACTGGTTAAATTACTAGGATTGGAGAAATGCAGCTGCTTTCTTTATGTGCTGCATAATTTTGCTCTCTTGATTTCCTGGTTTACTTGGCAAGGTTTCTAAGTCAGTGTTTAAATAGGAAAATGTCCTGACCAACTGAAAAACCCTTGTGGTTCCTAAATACATTTATGAAGCAACAGTTGATAATTTCCCAAATAAGACAGTATTACAGTTGCTTGAAATGTGTAACTTATGCTTCTCTGGGGATCAGGGCATTTTTAAATTTTGAATTGTTTTCTTGGTAGGGGCTAATTGCAGGCACTACCTTTTAGAATTTAAAGTCTAAATAGTATCAGCTTAAGTTAGAGAAATGACAATTTTCAAGATAAGCAGTTTTTCAAGAAGGCTTTATAGCAATTGGTTAGGAAGAGGCAGGACGTAGGGGGGAGGAAGTTTCTTAGAGGAATTAAAGCTAATGATCTTTGACAGGCTAACATTTGTGAACTTTGTTCATTTCTGCCTCCTTGGGATCCAAAATAATAAACTTTCAACCAACATACTGGCCAAGACATTTCCATTTCGACAGTCAAATCAATTGGTTGTGCTGGTAGAGTTTCTTTTTAGATGGAAGTTAGCCAAATTTTTCTTTTTAACTGTTGAAGCAGACAATCCTGACTAGCTTTAAAAAAGGACGTTGTAACTACAAACGACTTGTTTTTCTCTACTGACGCAGGAGGGGCTGACTCTACCCTCAACTCTGCTCATGAATTATGCCCCTTACCATGCTTGGCAATTGGATATTTGAGTCGTTCCCTCTCTTGGCCCTTTCTGCTGTCACTGTCCTGATTAACTTGTGTCAAGGGGGAAATACGATCAGGTAATCTTGGCTGTAGCTATGTGACTCATCTGCTGGTTGGACAGAATCAGAAACAAGTGAAAATGTCTATTACTCTACTAGCTGTCTTTGCCAAGCTGCCTTAAGAGTGTTAGAAGGCTGTAAATAACCCTTGGCTTATACTTGAGTCCTCCTTCTTTTAGGTCAGACTCTTGGCTGATGTGCAAGCCTTGCTGTCAACATAGAATCATGAGCCTACCTCTAAACCCCTTGATACAAGAGGAGTTCTGCCTGATGGTCTCAGTTTCACTGAAGGTGACATGATGGCCTGCTTAGGCCACAGGATGTTCTGCACTGATGAGAGTCTAGGCTTGTTATTGTGTGTCAGCTGTGGGCTTAGATAGAGCTTAGCAATTAAATTCCAGGAGAGGATTCACTGTGGAAACTATGTTGAGTATGAATACTCTTGAAAGCCCCTTAAGTCAGGGTTTTATTATATGACACTGTGTCCGTGTGAAAGAGTTCACATTAGAAAAGGAAGAGCAAGAAGAGATGTATATTGAAAGGTGGTATGTACATGTTTGGAAAAAAAAAAAAAAAGTTCTGGTGTAGTCCTGGTTCCCAACTATGTTTGGAGGCTTTCAGGCTTTGTGGATGAGGGTAGATATCAGACCACAGACATCGCATCTTGTTTTTTTTACAACACAATTGAATAAGCACTGAATAATTGGGTGGCTTGTGGTAAGCTGTAATTGTAGACTATGGTTCCATTTGCAAGAGGAAAATATTTTGACCTGATCAGATGCCTAAAGCATCCAATAAGTTACTAGAATATAAAGTGACTTCAAAAGATGACTATTAAAACTTTAATCCAGGTCACAATAGAGACTAAAAATCAACAGCCAACTTTTAAAATTTTTTGCTTATTCTTGCATCCTCATTATTTACCTGTTCGGTTAAAGGTTAGTATTTGGAATATGAGAACTCAATGTTGAGTGAAAATTAGGCCTGTACCATTGCCACATGATGATATTTAAATTTCATGTTCTCATCAGGTGCTATGTAGAGGGATAGTTGTTGATTTATGAAATCTGTCAGTCATGATTCTCTCATGCTTGCCCAGCCTTCTCCCCTATACCAGCTCCATCTCCTCTCACTCTGCTGCCCTACTCCTCTGCCCCAGTTCTAACCCGTCATTCCTGAGCCTCCTCCCCCGTCATGTGTGGGAATTCCTGCTTCCGGTCATGGGAATTCCTTCCTATCAGTAGGTTGGAACTAGAAGTCCTGACCAGGACCACTACACTGCACAACTGCAGGAGGTAGCACTCATATAGAGTACAGTGTGAATGGTTTTCCCTGGAGTTCTACGCAACACCTGGCCCTGCTCACACTTCTGGTTTCCTTGGCGGCAGGGAGGTATGGAATGGGCCTACCAGTACCCAGTGTCACTGCTAAAACTCGAGTCGGTGACCCTGGCTTTCCTAGATGGAACTCAAATTTCCTGTTGAATAGGTTCTACAGAACTCATTGTACTCTATGGTCTGGGGACATTATGGGGTAAAAAAGAATTACATGGGAATCTGTATGTATTTGGGCAGATGAGATCCAAGTTTCAAGCAACAAATTTAGGATGGAAATTTTGGAATATCCCTCCTTGGTAATGTGGTTGTTTCCTGTGTTAAATTCATCTGGTACCTTTTCTGTGTGCCTGCTCCCCCCCTTAATTGAATTTTATTACTACTCCTATACATAATAATATTTTACAGAAATGTGTAAATATGACATTGTCATATATACTGGTGTATTGTGATTTTTTGGGAGCATTTTCTTTCTTTCTTTTTTTTTTTCCTTCCTTCCTTCCTTCCTTCCTTCCTTCCTTCCTTCCTTCCTTCCTTCCTTCCTTTTCTTCCCTCTCTCTCTCTCTCCCCCCCTCTCTCTTCTACCCCCACTCCTCCCTCTCTCTCTCTCTCCTTTGGCTTGGCTTACCTTTCCCTCTATTCTGCCCATACCCTCAGTGATTTACTCCTGTCACTCCCTGTATCCCTTGAGAGCCCAAGCCAACAACCTTGTATGTGTTCTCCTGTGTGTTTGTGCTCATATGATTATGGAGAAATATATGTTGCACACATACTCATATGTCTGCTCATATAACCATATATTATATAAATATAATACAGTTTTTGGTTAATATTTATCTTTCTTTTAAAAATATTGTATTATATACCCTTTTCTGCATTTTGCTTTGTAAGTCACCGGGTATTTCTTCTTAATGGCTGTACAATAGTTTTGTGGTGTAGATAGATGAAAGCTACCCTGTGGGTGGACATTCTCTTTGTTTCCTGTTTTGACAGTGTTGCAACAAATACTCTTGCTCATCTTTGCTTATATTTCTTATGGTTAATACTACTCAGATAAAGGTTATTTTCATTCACATAGTTTGGATCCCTAGGAGTGACTTGGCTCTGTTGAAATACATGAGGATTCTTAATTTAAATATAGATATTGCCAGGTTGTTTTCTTCAAAGTCTTTAATATTTCATTCATATTCTCACCAGCCATGTGGGTATGTACTTTCCCTCCATATCCCTGGCAGCAAATATGCATTATCAAACTTTTTCATTTTTGCCTAATATCTTCTTGTTATTTTAATTTGAATTTTCCAGACTGCTAATTTATTGTAATATATTTCTTGGTTTTGCTTTTCTATGAATTGCCTATGCTTCCCATCTTGCCCATATTTCTGTTGGGTTGTTTTTCGATATTGTTAATTTATAAGACAGTAAGTATATTATAGATATAAATGCTCTGTTTCCCCCCATTGCATGTGTTTTTTTTTTCACATTGGTTTTTTATTTAATAGATATTTTGCTATTTTCCTACACATTTAAAAAACATGGAGCGAAATAGATCTCTTTGTTTTGATAGTTTCTTAATGTCTAATCTCGGTTAAAAGTGTTTCCTCCACCTAGATTGTATAGCCTGTAAATAACTATATTTTATTTTCTTTTTTAAAAGATTTTATTTATTTGAGAGAGAGAGAGAGAAAGGGAGAGCACAAGCTGGTGGAGGTGCAGAGGGAGAGGGAAAAACAGACTCCCTGCTGAGCAGAGAGCCCAACATGGACGTGATCCCAGGACTCTGAGATCATGACTTGAGCCAAAGGCAGACGCTTAACTGACTGAGGCACTCAAGCGCCCCAGTAGCTATATTTTCTTATTGAACTATACTTGTTTTACTTTTTTGCCCTTAAATTCTTAATAAAACTAGTATTTTAAAAACAAACAACCGCCTTTTTCATTAAATTAAAATAGTATATCTGTGCCATTACATTTTCAAATACATTGGCACCAATTTTGGTTCTCTATTCCATACCAATGATCTTTTGTCTATTCCTAGGCCAATACCATATAGACTCAGTCACAGTTGGCTTCATAGAAGCAGGTAATATCAGGTAGGGCAAGTCTCCCCTAGCCATTCTTCCGTTTTAAAAACTTGATTATTTTCTGGGATTTATTTCTTCCATAGAAATTGTAAGATAATTTTATCCAATTACAAAAAACTCCTTAAATTATGTGTTTATATATGTGTGCATGTGTATATGCCTATGTATTTTTATGTGCCTACGTGTGTGTATATATATAACCTATAATTTGTATTTCATGTATTTTATATATATTATCTATGATAACATTTTCTGTTGTTTTTTTAATACATTTTTTAATATTTTATTTATTTGAGAGAGAGAATGAGCAGTGGGGAGAGGCAGGGAGAGAGAGAGAGAGAGGGAGAGAGAGAGAGAGAGAGAGAGAAGCAGACTCCCTGCTGAGCCGGAAGCCTGACGTGGGGCTCCATCCCAGCACTAGGAGATCCTGACTTGAGCTGAAGGGAGACAGTGAACCGACTGAGCCACCCAGGCACCCCTTCTTTTTTGATAGTAGGCTTTGTTACTTTTAAATGGTGTCCTTTAATTCCCATTTTGCTTGAAATTCTTAATAAGAATGGCATTTGAATTTTAGGAAATAAATTTTCAACATACTTGATGTGACCATTTGCTTTTCCTCCTTTAATAATCAGTGCAATTAATTCTGTTGATCTGCATTCCCTGATAATGATCTGCCCGTGCATCTTTGAAATAAACCCTTCTTGGACATAGTGGCTTGTTCATTTTCTAAGAATCTGGATTCTCTTTGATAATATTTTATTTGGAAATTGTGTACTTATCTTGAGAAGAAAATTTTCTTTTTTGGTGCTCTCTTTACCAGGCTTTGAAGCAAAACTTATACAGGATTCATGAAATGAATTGGAAGAACTCTCTTTATTTTTCTGTGACCTGGATTAGTTGAATTAACAGTATTTTATTTAAAAAACTTAACACATAGTGAACTTAAGTTTTGGTACAGACCTGTGGATTGTAGCACATGTAATTCATGTAACCACAACTACAATCAGGGTGTGGAACAATTTCATCACTCTGAAAACTCTCTTGCAAATCCTTCTGCTAGCCCCTACTAGCCCTTAGTAAACATGGATTGTTCTCCATCTGCTAGCCCAACTGCTAGCCCCTGGTAAACACTGATTGTTCTCCATCACGATAAGTAGAGTGTTTTCAAGAATGTCATATAAATGGAATCAGAATATATAATCTTTTGAGACTGGCTTCTCTGAGACTGGCTTCTTTTACTCAGCATAAATCCTTTGAAATTCGTCCATGTTGTTGTGTGAATCAATAGTTTGCTTGTTTATTCATTCAAGTCCTGTTGAAGGACTTTTGGGTTGTTTCCAATTGTTGATGATTATGAATAGAACTGCTGTAAACATTCCTGTACAGGTTTTTTGTGTGAACTTAAGTTTTAATTTCTCTGGGATACATAACTAAGTCTGCGAGAGCAGGGTTGTAAGGGAAGTGTATATGTAACTATAAAGTTAAGCATCGAGAAACTGTTTTCCAGAGGGGGTGTGTCAGTTCGCATTTCCATAGCAATGTGTGAGAGCTCCAGTTGTTCAGCCTGCTTGCCAGGACTTAATATTCTCAGTATTTTTAATTTTAGTCAATCTAATAGGTATGCAGTAGCATCTCATTGTAATTTTAATTTGTACTTCCCTAATGGCCAATGACATTAACATCTTTTCATGGGTTTGTCTGTCATCCATATATCCTCTTTCGTGAAGTGTCTGTTCAAGTCTTTTGCCCATTTTAGAATTGAGTTATTTTCTTATGTTGAGTTTTTAGAGTTCTTTATACATTTTGGTTAGAAGTACTATTTGGGTGAGTGGTTTGCCAATATTTTATCCCTGTCTATGGCTTGTCTTTTTAATCTCCTAACAATGTCTTTCAAAGAGCAAAAGTTTTAATTTTGACAAAGTCTGATTTATCAGCTTTTAATTTTATGGATGTGTTTTTGGTGTCATATCCATGAACTCTTTTCTTAATCCAGATCATAATGATTTTCTGTTATGTTTAATTCTAAAAGTTTTATAGTTTTTTAAAAATAATTTGATTTTCAGACCCCACCTCAGACTACTACATAAGAATTTTCTTTTTATCAGGACTTCAATGTGATTTCCCTGCACATAAAACTTTGAGAAGCCTGTGCTGTTACATTCTCCCTATTCCTAAATCCATGTAGCCCTCCTGAATTCTCCCTCTTTTTTACTAGCATCTCAGAAGATTTTCTTAGTGATCCTATCCTGATTTCAGTCTCAATTATTTCCTTTATTGCTATTCTACCCTATCTCCCCAGTATATGAAGCTGTATGTAGGAAGATGTCACTCTTTTCTTTTCTTTCATGTGATAAGTGTATCTTTAATTTCCATTCCCTATTTCCCCCATCCCCCAGCCCACCTACCCTCTGGTAATTATCAGTTTGTTCTCTATAGTTAAGAGTCTATTTCTTGATTTGTCTCTCTCTCTCTCTCTCTTTTTTTCCTTTTGCTCATTTGTTTTGTTTCTTAAATTCCACATATGAGTAAGATTATGTGGTGTTTGTCTTTATCTGAGTGACTTATTTTGCTTAGTATAATACTCTCTAGCTCCATCTATGTTGTTGAAAATGGCAAGATTTCATTCTTCTATATGGATGAATAATATTCCATTGTATATATATACCACATTTTTTGTTTTTAAAGTGGGCTCCATGCCCAACATGGGGCTTGAACTTATGACCCTGAGATCAAAAGTCTCATGTCTTACTGACTGAACCAGCCAGGTACCCCATCACATTTTCTTTATCCATTCATTATCCATTCATTGATCAATGGATACTTGGCTGGTTCCATAGACTGGTTATTGTAAATAATGTGCATGTATCCCTTTGAAATAGTGTTTTTGTATTTTTGGGGTAAATACCTAGTAGTGAGATTCCTGGATCATAGAATAGTTCTATTTTTAACTTTTTAAGGAAACTCCATACTGTTTTCCACAGTGACTGCACCAGTTTGCATTCCCACCAACAGTGTAAGAGCATCCCTTTTTCTCCCCATCCTTGCCAAGACTTGTTGTTTCTTGGCTTTTTTAGCCATTCTGACAGGTGTGAGGTGATACCTCGCTGTAGCTTTGATTTGCATTTCCCTGATAATGAGTGATGTTGAGTATCTTTTGATGTGTCTGTTGACCATCTGTATGTCTTCTTTGAAGAAACATCTGTTTATGTCTTCTGCCCATTTTTAATTGGATTATTTGTTTTTTGGATATTGAGTTGTATCAGTTCTCTATATATTTGGGATACTAACCCTTCACGAGATATGTCATTTGCAAATATCTCCTCCTATTCAGTAATTTGCCTTTTAGCTTTGTTGATTGTTTCCTCTGCTGTGCAGAAACTTTTTATTTTGATGTAATCCCAATAGTTTATTTTTGCTTTTTTTTCCCTTTCCTCAAGAGACAATCTAGAAAATGTTGCTATGGCCAATGTCAGAGAGAGTACTGCCTGTATTCTCTTGAAAGATATTTATGGTTTCAGGTCTCACATTTAGATCTTTAATCCATTTTGAATTTATTTTCATGTATGCTGAAAGAAAGTAGTCCAGTTTCATTTTTTTTGCATGTGGCTGTCCAGTTTTCCCAACACCATTTGTTGAAGAGACTGTCTTTTTCCCATTGTATATTCATTCCTCCTTTGTCGAAGTTTACTTGACCATATAATTGTGGATTTATTTCTGGGTTTTCTATTTTATTCCATTGATCTGTGTATCTATTTTTATGCCAGTACCATACAGTTTTAATTACTATCACTTTGTAATATAACTTGAAATCTGGAATTGCTATACCTCCAGTTTTGTTTTTCCTTTTCAAGATTGCTTTGGCTAGTCAAGGTCTTTTGTGGTACCATACACATTTTAGGATTGTTTGTTCTAGTTGTGTGAAAAATGCTGTTGGTATTTTGATTGGGATTGCATTGAATCTGTTGACTGCTTTGTGTAGTATAGACATTTAACAATATTTATTTTTCTAATCCATGAGCATGGAATGTATTTCCATTTTGCTTTGTCATCTTGAATTTCTTTCATCAGTGTTTTGTAGTTTTCAGAGTATAGGTCTTTCACCTCTTTGGTTAAGTTTTTTCCTAGATATCTTATTTTTGGTGTAATTGTAAATGGGATTCTTTTCTTAATTTCACTTTCTGCTGCTTCATTAGTATAGCATTGTAACAGATTTCTGTACATTAATTTTGCATACTGCAACTTTGCTGAATACATGTATCAGTTCTAGTAGTTTTTTGGTGAAGTCTTTAGTGTTTTCTATATATAGTATCATGTCATCTGTAAATAGTGAGAGTTTTACTTCTTCCTTACCAGTTTGGATGGCTTTTATTTTTTTTATGTTGTCTAATATCTTCCAGTACTCTGTTGAATAAAAGTGGTGACAGTGGACATCCTAGTCTTGTTTCTGACCTTCAAGGAAAAGCTCTCAGTTTTTCACCATCGAGGATGATGTTGTCTGTGGGTTTTTCATATAAGGCCTATATTATATTGAGATGTGTTCCTTCTAGACCTACGTTACAGAGCGTTTTTATCATGAATGGATGTTGTACTTTGTCAAATGCTTTTTCTGTATAGTTTTTTGTTTTTGTTTGTTTTTAACATTTTGGTCCATGATTTAAAAGATCTATGAGTATATGTTGTATAAAGTATGATTAAATTTTGAATTAGGCTGAGGTTTATTTTTTTGCATATAGATGTCCAGTTGTTACAATACCATTTGATAAAAAGACTATCCTGTCTCAATTACATTGGCTTTGCACCTTGGTCAAAAAGCAGTTGACCATACTCATGTGGGTCTATTGATACTCTTTTCTAGTCCATTGATCTATGTGTCTGTCCCTTTGTGAGAACACAGTGTTTTGGTTAATGTCATTATATAACATGTCTTAAAATTGGAATAGGTTTGTTCCTTTTCAAAAATGTTTGGCTCTTCGGGTTCCTTTGCCTTTATATAAAATTTAAAATCAGCTTATCTGTATCTACAAAAAAACTAAGGTTTTTTATTGGAATTGTGTTAAATCTGTATATCAGTTAGGGGAGAATTGACATCTTTAATATGTGAAGCCTCCCAGTTTATGTATGTAGTATGTCTTTACATTTATTTAGGTCCTCTTTTATTTCTTTCATCAGGATTTTGTAGTTTCATCATACAAATTCTGTGCATTTTTAAAGATTTATACCTATGTACTTCATCTTTTGTAGCTAATATAAATGGTATTTTTAAAAATGTAAGTTTTCAATTCTCCATTACTAACATATAGAATTTTTTTTTTTTTTTTTAAAGTAAGGGAAAATGAGACGTTCCTCAGAGGTCCAGTATTATACCAGGCTGTTCCAAGTGTGTGTTTTTTCTTGACAACCTGGCTTGGAATTCACGAACTCTGGATCTTTTTTTACTTTAAGGAAGTGGTCTGTCATCTGTTAAATTATGTCCTTTTTAAATTTTCTGTCTTCACTTTCTGAATCTGTACTATTGGCATCTTAAGTTTTCTTACCATTTTCCTCAGAATTTTCATGATTTCATTATTTTCACCCCTTTATATTTTAAGATATTTCTTTCATTTGATCTCTCATGACCTAATTTTGGTCTCAGTGATATCTGGACTATTTAGTAAGAATATCTTTTTTTCTCTCCCAGTCATCATTTTTAATGCTGTACTTGAATTGTCTTTTGTGTTTCTGTTGAATTTATCATTTGTCTCTCCTAGCAGCTCTGTTCTCTGTGCCTGAATACTTTATGTTTAGACTGGTCTCTGTCTGTCTTCCAGCTGGCCTCTGTTTTTGTTGGACTCCTGGGACTCAGGTATGATTGAGGTATGCTGAGTGTTGAGACAGTCCTCAGATAGGTTTAGGAAGAAGTGGTCTCTCTTGCGCACTACTGGTATAGAAGCAAACAGATATGAGTTCACTGTGGAGGCACCTGGAGGGAAGAAGCCTCTAGGTACTTAAGATTCTTTATGTTTTGCCAAGGTGAAGGAAAGGAAGGACTGGATACATCCATGTGCTCCTTCTTGGCCTCTTAGGGCTGAAGAAATCAGGCTCTTTCCTGAGGGTTGATCTTGACCTTTCCTGGGAACACACAGATCTCTGCGGTCCAGTGGTCTCTCGAGAGCCCACCAGTTTATGACGGTCACCCTCAGGTCTAGTCTCAGGTGCTTAACTAGTGTAAGAGGGTGACATCCTGCATCCAGTCCTCCATTAGGAATTCCACAGAACCCAAGTGTTTATTCACTCCTGGTGGCTTCTAGGCCTGAGGAGCTATTCAGTGCAGAAAGAGATAGCTTGACGTTGGTGTGGGGAGGAGAGAGTTACAATCAAGCCTCATCTTCCTGGAGTTACCTGCTAGCTTCCTCTTCTCTATGATAGCTATGCAGACATCTATAGGGTTTGGGGGTTTAGTTGTGCCCTGAAAAATAGACGATTTTTCTTTATGTTGCCTCGTATTTTCATTTAAATTAACGGTTTTAAGCATCAGAATTGATATTTGACCTGTTGAGACATTAAAAAGCCTAAACAAAGATAATAACGGTTATCTGAAACCAAATTTAGGAGGTTTAAGCCAAGAAAATGGTTATAAATTAAACCAGCTGCCAATTATAGACTCATTTTGGCTTTCCTTGTGATTTAGCTTATTTATAATGATCCTAAGACAGAATATTCATGTATTCTGAATACATAATACATGAATATTAATGTGTTAATAGTAAAAATACCTCATTCTAGTAAAAGCAAACCATATGTGTCTATGTATATAAGTAATAGTGATTAAAAGGTCACATTAGAACTTCCTTCTCCCTTAGAAAGTAAACAACCTTGCTTTGTATAGACCTAATCTGAGGACAAAAGGAGAAGAGCTTTGTTGTTGTTTTTTTTATCCCTTGTGACCTTTTAATGACCTTTGGATGCCAACTACCACTAAAGAGTATTCTGAAGGTTAAAGTGAGAAATTCCTTGGAGGGATATTTTGGGTATGTTTTTGTTAAGTGTTCAACATCACTGAGTTCTCAGATCTTACATATTTTCATGACATAGGACACATACTCTAAATGCAGGTGTGTTCTTTTAACTGCAAGTATTTATTTAACGAATTTCCTCTCAAGTCTTCTGGTGTCAGACACAGCATGACAGTAGTTAAGGATCTGTCACTGTTCCCATTAAAAACCTTATTGTTTAGGCTTTGCTTCCTTGACTGTTTCAAATTACATCTAGCTGAAACTTGCCAAAGAAGTTGTCAGCTTAGATATGACTTTGATTTTGAAAAACTGTTGAAAATAGGAAAGCCATTTATAGTGACAGAAAAAAGAGAATTTGGCTGGCATCAAATGTCTTTTCTTGCTGAAATATACTTGTTCATGAAGTTTTCTAAACAATTGCAGTATGGATTAGTACATTTTGACACTTCAAAAATAAGCACGCTTTAAAATAGGATAGATAATTAACTGGAAAAATATATGTCTCTATGTATATTAGAAATGTTTCCTGGCTTCATTTTACCACAAGTGTCCAATATGTCACTATGATAAGTGGTGAGATTCTATTTATACAGAATATGAATCAGGAGCATCTCCAGAAACATCTCATACAAAAAGAACATTTGCATAAGAATATGCATCTTCCTCTCTTTGGTATATTCAGAGAATTAGGTTAAAAAACTATAGTTTTTGTGTATAATGCTTAGATTCAGAATTCAGTAAATAGGTTAATTAGTAATTAGATTTCATAAGACAAGATTTTTCTGAATTATAAAAACTGTTCAGCGAGATAAAGAGGTGGGGGAAGTGGAAGAGAAATTAAGAGGTATAGAGGAAAGAAATAAAAGCTCCAACATTTATCTTATGAATTCCAGAAGAGAATAGAGAATAGGAAAGGGTTAATATTTGAAGAGATTATAGCTGAACATTTTTTGAGAATTGAAAGATAAGGTTTCTCCAATACAAAAAGAAACATTAAGTTGAAGCAGGATTTGATAAATAAGTTCATACCTAGAAAATCTAAAAATGACCTGAAAAAAGAAGCCAGATTGTTATTCCTTTCCAGCTAATTTTATTGATGACAGGCTCCTCACAGCAAAAAGTAGATGCCAGACATTAATTAAATAATTTTTTCAGGGTCCTGTGAAAGCACAAGCTGGGATTCTATTCCCAGCCAAAATGTTGGTCAAGAGTGTAAAATATAGGCAAATGTAGAGATACAAAGACTGAGAATTTATTATTTATAAAGTGTATTATTCATTTATTATTCTTTCTGTTGAAAGAACTGCTGATGTATTTTACTTCAGTAAGAAGCAGATTGAATCAAAAGGAAAAAGTGGGAGACAAATAAAAGAGGAAAACCTGCTGGTAAATGCAAACGAGGACTGACTCTGCCCCTAGAACCCTTCAACAGCAAAGTGAAGGAAGAGGCTGTTTGAGTCAGAGCCACACAAAGGTCCTCTTCTGTTTGGAGGAATGAAGATTTTGATAAGTTAAAAATTGCAAGTTAAAAATGTAAGGGCAACTATAGAAAGATTCAAAATAGAATTAGGAAGTGGAGCCAAAACAACCTCTGAACTATGTGATAATCTCTAGTTTAAGGATACACTTTTCAGTCCTGACCTCCATGTGGAAGCTGGTGTGACTCTAGTTTCCACATTAAAACAGAAGCTCACCTGATTGGTTCTTTGTTTCCATGCAAAAGGAGCTTCAGGAAAAGTTAAGAATGTAGACATTTGTCAGTTTTCTACAGTCACATGCTAAGGGTTAGGAAGATATTTTTTTAAATTCAGTTTGACTGAAGGGATGTGGGGTTGCTTTGGAGATATTTTTTTAAATTCAGTTTGACTGAAGGGATGTGGGGTTGCTTTGGAGAAGAGAAAGGAAATGCTCAAAAAATGAAGTGTCTCTAAAATGACAATGAGGATAGTTGCTATTTATTATCTACATATGCCAGGCATATGTTACATTAACTTATTTAACTCAAAAAACGACCGTGCACTTTAGCTATTATCAACCCCATTTTGAAGATGTGACGATGTAACAGCTTGTAAATGGCAGCTCTGAATTTGAGCCCAGGTACCTCTGATTCTACCTCTTCGTTCTCTCTATTGCATTATGCTGTACCTTCTATAATATTCTCACATATATGTATCTTGTCCTAATGCTTGCCATATCTTGGTCTTTGGAAACTAAGGAAGAAATCAGTGTACACAGCAGGATACAGTTTTACATTCTTCAGTAGTGTTTTTATTTTGTGTGTGTGTTTCATTTTCAGTCTTTGATGCACTTTCTGTGTGACATGTAGAATGAAAAGAATATAAAATAGGGGTTGTCCAGAGTGGGCTAAATCTTAGTTCTGTTAAAAATATTAGTGGATATTAAAAAGGCATTCTATACTGCTATTTGATACATGCATTATTTTATTTTATTTTTTTTGTTGGCGGATGGTGGTTGATAGTAATTTCTCCAGGAGGGGAGTTAGAACTAAAGTGATTTAAAAACACAAAAAAATTATGTTATGGTAAACCAAATTGTAAATAGGCAATAGCTCATTAAAGCCTAAAGGAAAAGTTTCCTCTGTTGAAGAGAGTAATGTTTTGTGGCATCTGCCTAGCTGGAGGTTAGGAGATGCTTTTTGCTTTTGTGTCCTCACCTCTGAGTTCTAACCAACACAGAGATGGATGAAATTGGCTATCTTAATGTTCCTCAAGGTGCTGTTGAGAAAACTGTATAAAACTGGGAGAAAACTTTGTCCACGTGAATTAGTTGCTACCTAAGAGAGAGGCCTTGGGGCCTCCTAGATGCATCAGCCATATTCTGATGCCAGAACACATGTGAATTGTACAATCTCTTCCTCAGAATTTGGCTTCCCATGTAGATTTCACCACAGGGAAGAATATACTGAGCAACATTCTGGCTGTTACGTTAGTCTATTATGAATTTGAATTATGTTCTTCTGTTTTTGAGAAATGAATCTCTGCTTGGGATAATCACAAAATCCAATTTCTGAGCTTTTAAAACTGAAGCCCCATTTCTAGTTTGGGATACCCCCTTCTGAGGCCTCTTGGCAGCCAGCCATTTTGGCTCTCCCTAGTGATGACCATTCTCTGCCCACACCCCTCCAATGTACACAATTCCTCCGGCTCATCTGTGTTTTATTGTTGTTATTTCATTTGTTCTCTGTGAGTGTTCACATTTCTCCAGTATTGAGATTGTTATTTTTAGCCTTACTTTCTCTAATTGTTGCGGGATTTCTGGAAGCAACCCTTCTGGGTAAATTAGAAAGAGTGTGATGTACATTAGAAATAAAGAAAAACTTACCTGGCAAACCTAAAACAAAACAAAAGTCATTTAACCTGTATGGACCTAAACTCTGTAATTGAAGCGTGTGTGACAGCGCAAATTTCTAATCCTCGTGTGGCATATGTGTGTTGTTTTCACTTTCAGAGTGCTAGAGATTGTATATTTACTTTAAAGTTTGATCTTTTAAGGTATCTCTTTTAGAATCCTCAGAGTTATAAAAAATTGGGATCTAACCTTTGGGTTAATGTGTGTGAAACCATAAGCTTTCTATTGCTCAACCACTAGTCAGTTGGAACTAATAATGGATTAGAAAAATAATGTAGAAGAATCATGTAGCATTTATTTTGAAAAGAGCATGATGTAAAAAAAAAAATTGAGAAACACATAATATGAAAAATAAAATACTGACTTCCTGTGACTTTACATGTACTTTGGAGTGATTACCACCGAAAGAATTCATCTTCAATTCTTCATCATCACACAAAGTAGACAGATCTAGGGATCAGAGAACATACAAATTCAGACAAAATGATAAAGATTCAAGTTTGTAAGGGTGAAAGATGAGTTACATTGGGTTTGCTCAGAAAACCTTTCTCTTTTTTTTCCCCTGGGGTGTGGTAATTTCTAGAGGGCAAATTTTCAAACCCATGGCCTTGGACGGTAAACCCATATGACACAGATAATGAAAACCGATTATACCACCACAGTGACAGAGCTCTCTACCATGAAGAGCCAAAGGTCAAGAAGAAACAAGGACTCAGATATGAATTCTCCTCCTTTTTTTTTTTTTTTTTTGGCTTTCCATCTTATACTTCCTGCCTGGATCACACAGATGAGTGATTTCATGTTTCTACACCTCACAGTTGTGTTGGCTGTCTGAGCTTCCCTCTCCTCCTCAGTAATATGGGGGTAATAACATCTCTTTCCAAGCATTTGAGGGTCAGATGGGTCAATATATCCAGGGCATTTAGAGTAGTCCCTGGTAGGTAGAAAACATTGAGAAGTTCCTCCACCACCTCATCACATCATCTTGTCATCAAATCACAATTCCTTTGGGAAACAAAAGAAACCTGGTTTCTTTCTAAAGTCTGGAAAACAGCCTGAGTTAACTTCAGTGTATTTCTTCTGTTCACATACCTGGCATATTTGTTTTTGAGAAGATGCCATAGCAAAGTACCACAGACTGGGTAGCTTAGACAACAGAAATTAATTTTCTAACAGTTCTGGTAGCTGGAAGTCCAAGATCAAGGTGTTGACAGGTTTGGGTTCTCCTAAAGCCTCTCTCCTTGGCTTACAACTTCTTCCTATATCCTCACATGGCCTTTTCCCTTTGCGCACCCATCTCTGGAATGTCTTTTTTTTCTTATAAGGACACTAGTCCTGTTAGAATAGGTAGGGCCCCGTGCATATGACCTCATTTAACCCTAATTACCTCTTTAAAGGCCCTATCTCAAATACACAGGGGATTAGGGTTTAACATAATTTTTAGGAGACACAAATCAGTCCATAACCCCCTATAAGATATTTTACAGCTTGTATTTAGATGAACTTTGGTTACAGTTACCAAGCATGGACTTTAACCTTCTCGAAGATGTTTGCAGGTTAACTTTCAGCCTCAATGAAGGTAGACACGATGCTCTGAAAGTTGGGATTTAGCTCTGTGCATTCACTCCTGTTATGCCTGCTCCTGAATACTCCTGTGTTGAAAGGAGTTTCTTTCTTTTTTTTTTTCTTTTTTTTCTTTTTTTGGTCATGAGGTGAAAGGTAGACAGTGCCATCAGGTGCCAGACTGAGTACCAGAGTATAATCAGACCCCCATCCAGGGCCCGAAGAAATCACAGGTATTTAGTGTACTATGATATATAGGTCTATGATGGGGATTCACTTTAGGAAGAAGACAAAATAGCAATTTGAGTGGACATTTAGTTCTGGGTCCTTTCTATGATTACACCTGTTGGCTGCATCTTTGACAAGCTGGAAGTTCAATTTATTTAGTTTTGCCAGAGAAGCTATCGATAGGTGGAGCTAGAAGTTTGCATGGAAATGGGTAAGCCAATTAGCATAAGTAGCTCATGAGTTCCCAAGATACATAGTTATGGTTTGCCAGTTAGGTGTAAACTGAGGTGATCATGACCAAGGCCCATTAGACCCTGAGATGAGGTCACTTAGAGAATATAAAGAGGAGAGACTAATGGCCTAGCCCCCATTCCAAGTTAACATCATCAAGAGAAAATGATTTTGTGTCTGTGAGGCAGTGGGGCTAGGACTCATTTGAGCAAGTCCCCCAGATGGCAAGTTGGGATTTGGAGACTGGCTGGGTGAGGGGTCTGAGGAGTTGTGTCCCCAGGTGGCAGGCCTGGTTTGGTCTGGGGCACCACTGGGTGAGGTAGCACTGAGAAGAGTATCATTATCCCTTTGTTTTGCAGGCCCTTGTGGCAGCCATATTTATTCAGATGCCACTCTCTGCTATGTGTGAAGGCCCTTGAGTTTCCCAGAGTCAGCCGTCACACCAGGTCTCCAGATTGGCAATGTGGAGCTTATTTAGAAGCAGCAGCTTCTTATGGGTGGTGGAGTGCAGTGCCTGAGGTCTGGAGTCACTGGGGAAGGTGGGAGGTAAGACTGACTCAATGAATACTAGTCAGCTCAGGGAACTTCTTGGAAGTTTTCAGGAAAAGGGCATTCTGTAATCAAGGCATGTGGGATTGTGTTGGAACACTCTGATATGATTACTCAAATCCAAAATGCCACCTTCCATGGAGAGGTAGGTACATTGAGTCAGAAGTGTGCCTGGCCCAGTCTCCCCACTGCTTTCAGTAGTCTTTCAAAAACATAACTGTGATCATTTCACTCCAGATCTTTCACTGGTTCCCAATTCCTGTACTCCAGAATGGACTCATCATAGCCTTGCCTGGCATGCAAGCTCTGGCATAATCTGTCCCTTGCCCACCTTTTGTCCAGTATCATTGTCATTATTGGCTCCTTCTACACTCCTGCCAAAAGCTCTCT
This sequence comes from Ursus maritimus, assembly GCF_017311325.1. Classification (NCBI taxonomy): domain Eukaryota; kingdom Metazoa; phylum Chordata; class Mammalia; order Carnivora; family Ursidae; genus Ursus; species Ursus maritimus. The sequence continues at coordinate 8,048,041 of NW_024426008.1, forward strand.
GTACCCTTACTGACGCTCCCCTTACTGATGCTCCTTCCTTATGTACCAACCTCCTAACCAAGTTCCTACTCACCTGACATGATATAGGTCAAGGATCTTCTGGAGACACCTCTAAACCACTCAGAGGATTAATCATTTTCACCTTCATTTGACTTCGGTATCCACACTTCAGTTACAGTGTTTACCTAATTTTGTCATTGTCATTCTCATCCTTTTTTACTGAAGCTGCTTCCATATGCTTTAGGCTCCACAAAAATCTGGATCTACTCCAGGACATACAAATCAGGCCTGGGATTTAATCATAAGGGTGACAGAGCTGTACGGGAGCCTGCATGTGCATCCGTGATGTATCCCCTAAGCTAAAGTCAAGCCTTTGACTGGGAAGTAGTGAGTATTGTGTAGCGTCTGCTTCTAAAATGCTAGATCCTTAAAAACAAGAGCTTGTTCATTTTGCAGTTCTTTCCATCAAGCACAGAGCATGGCACTTTGTAAACCCTGAATAACGGTTTGGAGACAAAATGAGCATTGTACTTGATGTATGAAGCATGATATAGAACTTCTAGACATTTAGAGTAAGGTTGTTCAATAGAAATATGTGAGCAGCCTATGTAATTAAAAGTTTTCTCGAAGACTTTGTGTACTTTACGTTTATGGGGCATTTCATTTTGGACTAGCACCATTTCAAGTGCCCCACAATCGCACGTGGCTAGTGTCTACCACATTTGACAGTGTGGAGATAGAGTATGATTTTAAAAACAGTGCCAGGAAGAAGAAAATGTTTTTGATCCACAATTTAATGATGGTTGCATTGGTGACTTCTAAGTTCCAGTAATATTTCCTGCCTCCTAAAAATCACATTAATTTTATGTCAAAATGCCCTCCCCCCCCAAAACTGTACAGTGTATTGAGAGTGAAAAGCACACAGGTATCAGTATTTAAATGTAAATGTAGAGGTCATAGTGTTCTTAAAGTTGTAGTGGAATAAATGCAGCCTCCCTGGGTCAGGTGTTTTTAACATGCAAATAGCATTGTGGAGTCCTGAAAGAGATAGAGTTCTCATTTATGAAGCATTACAATAACTCCAAGACCCTTCATTTTACAGCAGAATTTCCAGAGCTCATTATGTGAAAGGGAGCGTATTGTCTAGTACATTCTGTCCTGGGAAGCTCATCTGCTCCAACTCCAGTAGATGTGAAAGCTATATGTTTACATGAGAAAAAATTTCATTAGACATCCCTGATGGTAAATTTTGTAGGCAGGGAGCCTTGCGTAAATCACTGGTGTGGCTTTGCTGACTTCCTAGTCAAACTCAGGCCGTGTGTCACTGCACGCTGCAAATTAAATTTCGATGAGCTTGGGAAAGTAATTGGGCTGTGAATGTTACCCATTACTCAGAGAATTGTAAGTGTCCGGAAATGAAATCAAATGATGTAAAATCTAATTAATGTTTTGGGGGCAACCAGGACCATAGAGATATAGAGCAGTCAGGGACCTAAGTTTAAGCCCTAATATTTCACCTTAAAAATCTCAAGGCCTAGAGGGGTTTGAGAGGCTCAACCAAGGTCAAGCAAATGATCTTGGCTACAACTGGATTAGGACCCAGTTCTACTGACTCATTTACTTCGAGGTCATTCCTCTTCACACAGTGCCCATGTTTCCCTGGCACCTCTTTCTTTCCATGGCTCTGGCCATTTCTCTGAACTGTGTTGTCTTCTGGAAGGAGAGGGAGAGGAAGAAAAGCCAAAAGCTGTCGGCATTAGCTCCTGTTATTATTATGTAGCATATAATTGCTCCTATCCCTGCCATAGCAGAATAGAAACATATGATATTATATGTAAATGTTGGTTTTGGGGAAAATACTAATTTCCTGTGCCAGAAACTGATGGAAGAAAAGTGGAAAAAAAAAAAAAAGAGAGGGTCAGACAACTGAAGGAATCTGGAACAAGAAGTACAATTCTGCTTGGAACTCAGCTAGTGAGAAAGGTAAATAGGTACTCAGTCAACATTGATTTGATCAGTGAATTGAAAGGGATGACACAGGAAGGAGAGGAATTGCTGGTGGTCCTTTACCAAAGCTTGGGGCCTTTTGAATTCAGAGTGCTTGGGGGTCCTGAGAGTGGATAGGGGTGCCTTAATTGAGGTGATATAAGGGTAGGCAGGCAACTTGTCTCCTATAGATAGACGTGGCATTGGCATCGATGGGTCACACACTCCCAGATGTGTGCCCCTAAACTAGCTTCTTGTCTTCTTTAAACAAGAGGGCTGATCGCAGTGAGTGTTTTTGGAGTTCCTACACCAGCCCTGTCGTTCTAGGATATGTAGAACAGTGGGGGAGCTAGTGTCACTGTTCATGGAAAATGGAAGAATTCAAGGAGTGAGCACATCTATAGAAAACAGGCACATCATACCATCTTTCCCTTTCATATGAAGAAATGTGACCTTTCCTGCCTCTCATGGTGGCTTAGAATAATAGACCGAGGGGGACAGAGGGGGCCTGGGTAAAGCCAACAGAGGGAGGTTTTCTTCCCATCCTCTGAGAAGCTCTAACATGGCCTCTCCTCTCCCATTATGTTCTGCCTTAGAAACAAAGTCATCCCTGTGCCTCCGTACATGGGTCCTGTAACGTTCATTTAACAGCATGTTTATTTTAAGTCTCTGACTCGGCACTGAGGAGAGATTGAAAAGCGCCAGCCTCAGGCACTTTTGATCTCCTGCTCCTCATGAATGCAGCATTCATCACTTAAACGTAATATATTTATAATCAGGGCCAAGGCAGCATGACCTTGTTTTATTCTAAATGGATCAGAGGCAGCTAGACATGGGGGCTTCCTGCTTTAAATCAGATGCAAGACGTGTTAGCCGTCAAGGACTTCGTTATAATTCAGCTGATCTCTTTAGGCTTGATCTGTTTCTTTCTTTGTTATTTATATAAGAAGAAAACAGAAAATTGGTGGTGGGTGAAGGGAATGTGGAAGGGGCTCCCCATAAAACCAAACTTCAGGGAAATAGAAAGTTGATCAATGTGGCCTTTCCATCAGAAGGGGCTAGGGCAGGAAGACAACATCATGTCCAAGGCTTAGATCTTCCAACCCAAGGTAATTAATTGCTAAGCCACATTTTTCCTCTCTCTGGAAACATTAATCATGAAAATTAAAAAAAAAAAAAACCACCCCAAAATACCCTGAGTCAATTGTTATTTATCACTTCACTGTGCAAGCGGTGTTTAAAGAGCACTCACCAGGAATGTTGAAACACGTTTTTTTTTTTTCCTCCCAGGACTTAGTCTGGGGCCAGCCCTGTATATAAATAACATTACAGGGCGACAACTCCAATCTTCTTCAGCCTCATCTTCTACACTGTTCTGCCTTACTCTGCTTTAACTGTCTCTACTGGATAAAGATGCAGTCCCTTTCAGTGACTTGAATTGCCCTTAAAAGTCAGAATGGGCAAGTACTGCTTATTTTAGTGATTGTAGCAAGTGAGAATCAAAGATCCAGAACCGAACATTTACACAGAAGGAAATCCACGGGGGCGTTGTTGCTTAAGGCATCTGATTATCCGCCTACAGCTGGTTCCTCCACTCTCCCACTCCACCCACCCACCCACCCACCGTTTCCCCTTGTTACAAGGTGTTCTATCTTGGAGATGAAGCAAGTGAGGGCTAAGCTAATTAACTAACCAGCAGTGATCTACAGCTTCAGCACCTTGCATTCCTGAAGATTTATCCCATTTCGAATTCATTGCCATTTCCCTCCAGGGAAATAAAGATTGCTGCCTATTAAAGATGGGGACAGAAAAAGGCACCTTCACTGGAGACAGCCTGTACAAGAAAATAATACTGTAATCATTCCCTCCAATCAGCTGAAAAGGATTAAATCTTCTGCTTCTAAAGTAATGTTCCAATTGAGCCTTGGGGAAGAATAATTCATGATTAGGGAGAAGGCTGGTCTAGCAAATGTGAACATTATGTCCATTACTTAAACACACTTCCTGGGCTGACTGCTAATGTACCCAAGGGACTCCAAGCCCCAGCAACTGATAGGCGCAATGAAACAGGCAGACAAGGACAAGAAGTATTATCATCTGCATTCAACAGCACTACATAGACTTTACCACTGCTAAATCACTGCCTTTGGTAAATAGCCCAGATAACTCATTTTAATAGAAGAATTCTTCTCTTCTTTATGTGTATTAAACAACAGACTCTTATGAGCGGTGGCAGTGTATTGATTCCTGGGAAAGGCCGTGTGAATACCAATTCTGTAATTTATGCTGTTTTGTGGCTCTGGCTGTATTTGTTATGCATAGTGTATTAAACATTCAATAGCTCAATTTAATCTTTGCAGCCAAATTGCACAGCACATCATGCCAGATAGTGGTTGTTTCATATACACAGCCCATCTGCTTCCTGTTCTATAATTCATTCAGCAGGCAAAGTTTCTGGCAGCCTCAGGCTACCAAAATATATATATATCCTTAGGGTACCAGAAGTGCTTGGCACTCAATTAGTTTTCCGGGTTTCTAGTGCTGTGTGTGCCTGAGCATGGGTATGTGTTTCCACTTTTGTGAGAATTAAAAATGGGAATAGTTTGCTAAGTTCTGTGTCCTCATCTGGACAACTTTTCGTAAACTTGTGAGGTTTCACAAAACCCAAAGAGAAAAAACATTAGAAATGAAACACAGTGATCCTTTCTCTTGGGAAATTATCTGTTGCAATAAAATGTGTTCTCTCAACCATCCCTATCTAAATAGATTGATTTATATCTTGTTGGGTAGGGGGCGGGGGATAAATCAAACAAACCCCAAAGTGCTATAAACTCTTGGCTCCTTTCTCTCAATGAACCATTTGGTATTAGCTCTCTTACGGTGAATGTTTATTTTTCCTAAATCCCCTCCTCTTGTGGAGGCCTGCCCCTGTCTCCCAGCGTCCGTGGTAACTTTGTCCTTGCCTCATCTCCACTTTCTATTTGCTTTTAAAGAAGTCAGTGCCGAAATATTGCCCAGTGGAAAACTACATATGCAGTTTATTGAAGTCTTTCTGCAACTCCCACTACAAATGCCTGATTTTCAGAGCATTTTATGGCTTTTATACTACACACAGGGGACATGGACCACCCTTGGCTTTGGGTGATCATTTTACCCCTTTTCGGGGAAAAGTGACTGATGAACCCATCTTACGGACTCGAGTTACAGCCTCTCGGAGCGGAAGTAGATCATCCGTTCCAGTGACCTCATTTTACAGGTAATAACAGCTAACACTTGTGTAATGCATTAGGGCAAGATCAAACGTGTGGATGCCAACAGGGCACAGTGAAGCCTCTCAGACGATTGAAGTGTGAAGCCCGCGTGGTGGGGATGGTGGGGAACTACAGCACCCATGCCTGAGTCTGAGGAGAGAGCTGACACAGAGCTACAGAGAACGCAGAATTGCCACCACGCAGAACGCAGGCCCAGTGTTTCCAGATCTTTTGGTTTTTCAAGAGAAGCTGAAACCTGGATTTTTTTTTTTTTTAACGGGAAATCTATTGTTGTTGTTTTTAAAAAATGTTGGCATTAAATGATATTATATTATATTTTTTAAAACACTTCATGGGCCAAACAAAACACATCTGTGGGCCTGTCAGAGCATATGGGCCTCCGGTTTGCACACTCTGTTTTAGAGTTTATGCCACCCTATTCCATACATCCTTAGGATATTTCCCTGTTAGGACACTGAGGTCTGGGGAGATAGAGTCTTGCCCAAGTTTATAATGTAAGTGATTGGGTAGAACTGGGACCGGGATTCAGTCTGTTGGCATGTACCCCAGGGCTCCTTTGACATAACTGTGTTTCCCCCTGTGGTATACAAAGATTCACCCAAAATTCTTTTTCTAGTAATTGGGATCTTGTCTTTGTAGCAGAGGACTTCACTTTACTTCTGCTTATACTGTCCCTTTCTGGTCTTACCATCATTAGTACACATTATTTTGGTTTGATTCATCCCAGTCTTTTTCTGGGATTATGATCCTTGGGTAAACTGTATGTTCAGCAAGTACAACTCAGGATGCAAACAAAACACTTAACTTTTTAGTCTACTGTCCTTAACATTTATTCACTGGCAATAATCTCCCTATCTTACCTCTTCTCCCCCTGATGAAAAGTATACAAACGATAGACTTGTCAGTTTATTCTTCACTAATTGACAGTTTCACCATTCCTTGGTGTTGCAAACAGACCCTTGATTTGGTTAATTTGAATATTCAGACCTGAGGAGGAATCACAACTTCTAATCTGACTTGTTTGTGGTAGGCAAATTTCTAAGAATGACCTCCAGTGACCCTGAGTATTATATAATAGCTTTTCTCTTGAGGGTGGGTGAGATCTGGGAAAATGATGAGATATCACTTTTATTATGATTGTGTTACTATACGTGTCAAAGGGAGATTATCCTGGTGTGCCAAATCTAATCACGTTACCTTTAAAAGCAAAGTTTTTTCTTACTGATAGTAGAAAGGGAGCCAGAGAGATTCTAAGCCTGAGAAGGATTCCATGTGCTTCTGTTGGCTTTGTGGCCATGTACAAGGACTAGAGAGCCATAGTAGCTGAGAATGGTTACCAGCCAGTAGCTAGGAAATGGAGACCTCAGACTTATAGCCACATAGAACTAATTTCTGCCAATGACCTAATGAGTTTGGAAGTGGATTCCTTTTTAGAGCCTCAAGATGAGAACCTAGCCGGCCAGCACTTTGATTTCAGCCTTGTCAGACCCTAAGCAGAGAAACTAGCTGAGCCAGGCTGGACTTCTGGCCTATAGAACTGTAAGGGAATAAGTGGATGTTATTGTAAGCTGCTAAGATTGTAGTAATTTGTTACACAGCAGTAGCAAACAAATAAATCTCTCTTTCACCTGCCAGGCCTTCACTGGTAAAGGGGAGCCTCTTGGCTTATCCTTTTCGTCTCTTTAGGCTCACCTTTTCCCCACTAGCTAGTTATGGTTTTACTGGGGATGAAGGATGTGTAGGGTAGGAGGAAGAGGATGTAAAAAGTAGGACAGCTCTTACTAGGCTGGTATCTTCTGCTTCCTCGGCCTGCAGAGGCTCCCAAGTGGGCTCTGTTCAGGGCATTTTGCAGGGACTTTGGAGGGTCTTTGCTGCCCTTCTCTTCCATAGCCCTTTTGGCCTAGACAGATGCTTATTCTGTGCTCCACCTTATTCTATGTTCCACCAGTGAGCTTGCTGTCCTGCATGGCCCACAAGAAACATGTGTTCCTCACCACTTCCTCCCCCGACCCCATTGCAATGAACACAAGCTGCAAATGGATCTGTGCTGCTGTGCATTTCTGGCCTTGCCATCAAAACAGGCGCCTCTTTCCTTACCCTTTTATTTTGTGGGCTGGAGTCAGGTCAAAGTCCACAGTCTGCTTTGTCTTTCTAGGGAATAAATCAGGCATCAATTCCTTTTGGGTCTCAGTGACAGGCAATCCATTTCAAAGTTCTCTGAAGTGAACCTTTGCAGATTTTCTCCTTAGAATGTGGAGAGAAGGCAACATTCCCCACCTCTTCCCCTAAGGGACAGGTGGTATGGTGGCACCCAGCCGTGGCTTTGTATAATTCTGGGGATATTATTTGTACTAGTCAATGTATCTCAACAGCTGAAACACATAGAATGCAATTGGAATGGTGCCCCTGGACTGTGCAGTGGGGTTCCCCTTGTGATGGGGATTCACTGTAGGGCACAGCTTTCTTCTAAAACTAAAACAAACCCTTCACCAATCCTTTCTTTCTACTTTCTTTTCCCTTTTATCCTCTCAAAATTGGTAGCTGGGGTCAAGACTGGTGGAACAGAGTCTCTTGCATTGCCATTGTAAGTTCTGTGCGTGAGGGGTTGTGTCTCACACAAGCTTTGGTATCTTGTCATATGAGCCCCCTGTTGACAAATGCAGTATGAACAGCCTATTACACTTCCTGTTACACTTGTCTATCTGAGCATCCACATCACTGGCCAGCACCTTGCAGTAGTCACCCAAGGAAGGCGGAGGGGGTGGATTTTTAAAAATAGCATCTGGATTAGATGCCTAAACCATGCTGCGCTCTTCCTCCACTTGTTAGTCAGGTGGTTTTTCTACCAGCTAGGATCTGGAGCTGTTGGTGGTCAGACCTGGTGGCTTATTGTGCATCTTTGGAGGGCTTTGGGTTCTTATCTCAGGCCTCAGTTGACTTTGGTACTGGCCACCTGTGCTCACTTAAAAGTTCTTTTTATTCCTGAGCAGTTCGTATTCTCTGGGTGTGTGTCTATGTGTGTCTGTGTGTGCGTGTGTGTGTGTGTGTGTGTGTGTGTGTGTGTGTGTTTCATCTTGCTTTCCCTCTTTTGGATGCTGGAAGCTTGGTGGTATTTCATTCAGGAAACCCGGTCTGGCCGACATCCATGATCACTCTCTCCTGCTTTTGCTTACCCACTGTCTACACTTCCTTCTCAGTGTCTGCTTACCTCGTGCCAGGCTTAGGCCCTGGGAGATGAGCTTCTTGGCAAAACCTGCTCATGGAGAACATGGGTTCAGATGGTGAAGCGGCTTTGTGACACAGCTGGCCCTCTTCATGTGGGTCACCTGCATTGCCAGAAACACAGAGGCATCTTGTTCATGAGACTTAAAACAGCCGTTCTGAGTGATTGAGCTAGTGTCAGCCTCACAGGTTTTGGGTGAGTGTCTGCTTTAACCAGCCAATGATTTCCTAGTCTAGAAGATCATACCTGCTTAACTTGCCCGAAGGGCATCTGAACATTTTTCTTTTCCTGTCTGAGTTCTAACCTCTTACTCTTTGACTCCCAATTAGATTGATAGTACCTGCCTTCCTCTTCACTTCTCTTTATCAAAACAGGTGCAGGAACCATTCACACTACATGACTGACAGTGTAGGTGTTAGTAGTCCCAGGGTGCTCAAAACGTTCAGTAACATGGCTTTCAAATTTATGATATCAATCCAGTGTGATAGGTGAGAACTGGATGGTGTGTGTGTGTGTGTGTGTGTGTGTGTGTGTGTGTATACCAGCCCAGAATTAACCACCTACTGTTATGTAAGTCGAGCTTTCGTTGCCTTTCCTTCTTTCCTTTAGAGCTGGTGAGTAGATCATTTCCTTGGTAGAAATTGAAGATCTTCCTAAAGACTGACAACTATGATGTCTACTTTAGGGCCTGCCAAATACCTATGATTTCTAACAGGAAAATCAGTCATTTGGGTCAGGAAGTTATAAAAATCCTCATATTTAATCTTCTAAAGTTACATAGTTAATTGGTTCTCATTGTCTCACCAGTTCTCATTGTCTAGTTGTGTGTGTGTGTGTATGTGTGTGTGTGTGTGTGTGTGTGTGTTTGTGTTCAGTAAGTATTATTAAATACTTGTGTCCTCACTGTGCTGGAGGCTGTGGGGCTCACAGAGGGGTCAGACAGACCATAAGAATTCAGTCTGGTGAGGATGGGGTCTCTGAGAGCAAGGGGCAGTGGTGTCCCACACAGTAGAAATGTATGGGTGGGAGGAGACTGCTGGTTGCCTAAGCATTGCTAAGAGCAATGAGAGGTGCATACAGAAAATGGAGAAACTGTAGACCACGTTGGCTACCTTTATGATTTTGTTCAAGCTTTTTCTTTTATGTCTGTTTTCCAGCCTCCCTGCTCCTTATCTCCATCTCTTCTTGGCACTGTTGCTTCTCTTCTTCCATCTCAGTCTCAGTCTGGTCCTTCACCACCCTCTTTCCCATTATGCTCATTGTCTCTAAACTAGCTGCTTCCAGAAGGGTAAAGGGGAATGGAGACCTTAAAAGATCACACCTTTCGTTTTCTCCATATGCTATTATGATTTTAAAAGGAGAGAAGGAAATTTGACCTTACATGTTAGCCTTTTCTTTTTTCCCTAAGCAGTTCCAAATTCCAGTTTTTACTCTCCATTGAGGAGAGAGATCATGCAATAGGATTGAAAGAAAGGAGGTGCAGGGGCACCTGGGTGGCTCAGTCTGTTAAGCGTCTGACTCTTGGTTTTGGCTTGGTCATGCTCTCAGGGTCCTGAGATTGAGCCCTGCATGGGGCTCCGTGAGCAGCGCAGAGTCTACTTGAGATTCTGTCTCTCCCTCTGCCCCTTCCCCTGCTCATGCTCCCTCTCTCTCCCCTGTCTCTCTAAAGTAAATAAACAAATCTTTGAAAGAAAGAAAGAAAAAGAAAGAAAAAAAGAAAGAAAGAAAGAAAAGGAAAGAAAGAAAAAAGGAAAGAGAAAGAAAAGAAAGAAAGAAAGAAAGAAAGAAAGAAAGAAAGAAAGAAAGAAAGAAAGCTAACAGAGGTTGGTGACAGGAAGTGGGATTTATAGCCTACCTTCTCCCAGGCTAGTTCTTCAAGAATCCTCAAAGAGCATCCCAAGAACAAAACAAAGCACATGGTGAGTTTACAGTGGACACGGACCCTGAAGCTTCAGGAGGCAGATGTGAAAATTGCCTCATCTGTTTATGGCTGTTTTCTGTTATAATGCCTCCTGCTTTTCAAACTGGCCTGCAAATGAGTTCCCAACACAGATACTTGTCATTAGCTGGAGTGTGGGAGAGGCAGTGTGCAATTTGTTGTTGCCTAAATTAATCCCTGCATGCATTTTCACCAGAAAGAATACAGGACTTGCTTTACTATTGGGAAACAGGCACACCCTGACTTGTATTCTCTTTCACAAGACACAGGACAGATGATTCTAAACTAATGTCCAGTGATGAAACAAGAGACTGGGCTCCTTTCTCTGATAAGTGATTCTCATTGTGAGCACAATAAAATATTTCCACAGCTTCCAAAGTCAGCCTTGGCCTGTGAAACAGAAGGGAATTAAACACAGGAAAACAAACCTAAAACAAAACATTATGCAAAACAATAATAGTGTTAGTGCTAATTGTTCTCCACATGGAGATCTGAAACCTCTATGCCACCTTCCTTAAAGAGGAGAATGGTTTTGCTAAATTAAATGGGCTTGGCATAAACCAGAGTCCTTTACACTGAATGCTTCAGTAAAGAGTATATTCGGAGAAGACATAAACTCTCAATGCATCATAAGGCAAAGGGCTGTAGGGAATAGTCCAATAAAAGGAAAAAAGTCTGCTCAATGAAAACACTTTACAAGTGAATATATATATTCCCACTAAAAGAGATATCTTAAACTCTAACAGAGGTACCATTCAGGTGATAACAAGTGGTGGCAGTAGTTATATGCATTTCCCCTGGCCTGAACAGAGAGCCAAAATTGGAGGGAGTGCAATGTACAGGAAATTAGAAGCACTTTATTCCCACTTTAACTAGATTTTCCTGTTCTGTAAACACATAAGTTTCTGATGTTCCCACCCATTCTGGGAGGAATGCATGCTCTTTCTCACTTCAACCATTTGGTCGCTCAATGAAAAGCATCACCATTGCCCTGCTCAACCCATTTAGCACCTCTAAAAGTCACTACATGGATTTAGTGATTAATGATGATTGATTTTTTCTTGCCAGCTTAATCGTCACACTTGAGTGGGGCTGATGTAGACCCAGCTGTGCTTAATTAGCCCACAGGACTTAGAAACCATATTTTAAAGACAGGCTTGTAATGGAAGAAGCCTTCTTGATGATGCAGCCTGCTGAGGTGAACCCAGACATGTGGCAGGCACAGTTTTTCATTAGGTCCAAGGAGCATGTTTGGGAAATATATATTGTATAAAAAAGACCTTTGTTTTCCCTAGATTTGGGAAAGCTATTGTTGCCTTCTAAAACATGGGTTATCAAGAGAGAGAGCTCAATAGGAATTTCTTTCTCTGTGGTATAATCTTGGCTAATTACTTAAGAAATGCTGGCTTCAATCTAGAAGGTAGGTATGTTATATTACACCATTCTATATGGCATATTTATTTTTAAATTTTTGGTGGATTTAACCTTCACTAGTATCTACCTTAAAATGTGAAACTCCTTATTTTCCTTGAAAATGTTCCATGGCTGTAAGGCTGTTTTCTTTTATTCAGGATCTAAAAAAAAAAAAATCAACCTTCCTCATCCCCTTTCTTCTTTGTTTGGCTTTCTTCCTTCCTCCTTCCCTTCCTTCCTTTCTTTTTTCCACTAGATACATCCTTTGGGTCAATAGGAAAATTCTTTCTTTTTTTTTTTTAAAGATTTTATTTATTTATTTGACAGAGATGGCCAGTGAGAGAGGGAACACAAGCAGGGAGAGTGGGAGAGGAAGAAGGAGGCTCATAGCGGAGGAGCATGATGTGGGGCTCGATCCCAGAACGCTGGGATCACACCCTGAGCCGAAGGCAGATGCTTAACGACTGCGCCACCCAGGCGCCCCAAGAAAATTACTTCTAAACTCAGTTTTTTCCCTATCAGTAAAGAGGCTTCCTATTGACCTCTATTGCATGAACACTTGCCCAACTGGGCATAGTTCCCAAATCATGATCTCATTTCATACACACCAGAGAAACTCATCCAAGCATTATCATAGCTTGTTTCAGGTAGCATCTGGCTTAAGTCAACTAATGACATAGGAAAGCCATGACTCTTATTAGTACTTCTATTACCCTAGAAGGCCCAGGGGAACTTTATGAGGATAGGATGCTAAATAAATTTTCAAGGAGTATATATAGATACACTTATAGATATTGCTGGGAATTGTGTAAGTGTTCAAATATGGAAGTTGTAAGGAGATAGAGAAAACTCTTTTGCAAAGCTTGGTCCCGTACCATTGGGCTGTTGACCAGGGAAACTCATGATGCAATTGGAGTAAAGGGAAGACTAGTGAGAACATGGGGAGTGGGAGTGGTTAGTAAGGGGGCTTCCACAAGATGCCCAGAAGCTTGGAAATTGAGAGTTGCTTCCAAAGGTGGTGGAAGTTCAGATTTGAAACTGCTACTAAGTGCTGATGAAGAGAATTGTCAGTGTGAAAGGCGATATTGTGTTGTTGAAGAATAGTATTGTATTTAAGAAGAATGCTACATTTATTCACAGCTCTTTGGACCATAAGTGACAGAAACTCAGTTTTGACAGTTTAAGCAAAAAGGCTCACAAAAGCTTGGAAGGAAATAGAGTACAGCTTAGAAGACTGAAGTTACAGCATAGGACCCAAGGCCTAAAGAACTGGCACCAAGCAGTTGACTTCAGGTTTCTTTCTCTAACTCTTGCCACCATCTTCATCTGTCTCCTCATCTCTCCGCACATGCATCTATTTATCCATCCATCCATCCCTCCATCCATCCATTCATCTATCTCTCATCTCTATACTTTGCTCTGCAGATAGATTTCTCTAAGTGGCAGAGTTTAGCAGACACAGTGGAAAGGGCTTCTCTGGCCAGTCATGCATATGACAGTTCAGGGGAGGGACAATATCTGGCCCTCTTGGGTCATCTGATCCTCCCCTAACACAATCCAGGGGAATAGGGTATTACTTGGCTAGGCATAAGTCATGTGCCCATATCTGTGTGAGTAGTTACATTAGCACAAGAAGACGTAGAATAGCTTGATGGGCACACAAAAATAATTTACAGTCCCTTGTAAATTCCATTATAATATTGTTGTGCAGTAAGAATACCTTTTTCTGAACAACAGTTTATTCCATTTAAAGTATTTTGACTTACATATTACCTAATTTTTTGCTGACAATGGCTGTATGAGGGGTTAAATAAACTTACTCTTGCTTTACTGAGGAAAAACCTGAGTCTAGACTAAACAGTAGTACATACATAAAAGGGCATAAAAATAACTGAAATATTTTTTAAAACCTAGGAGATCTAGGTCTAGTTCCAGTTCTGCCACTAATGAGGCTCTTGATACTAGCAAATCAGTTCACTATTTTGGGCCTCAAAGGAAATTGGACTAGATCAGTAATTATCAAACTTTAATGTGATTATCTGCATGGTTTATTAAATGCTCATTGTTGAGCCCCACCCTCAAGAATTTCTGATTCAGGAGGTTTGGGGTGGAGCCAGAAAATCTGTATGTTTAACAAGTTCCCAGATCTGTTTGTTTCCAATTGCTGCTGTAACATACCACTACAAACCTAGTGGCTTAAAACCACACAGATTTATTGTCTTATAGTTCTGGAGATGGGAATTTTGAAATGAGTTTCACTGAGCTAAAGTCAAGGTGTTGGCAGAGCTTTGTTCTTTCTGGAAGCTCTAGAGAAGAATCTATTTCTTTGCCTTTTCTAGCTTCTAGATGCTCTGTGCATTCTTTGGCGTGTGGCCCCTTCCTCCATCTTCAAAGCCAACAATGTGCTCCTTTAAATCTTTCTCTGACTGACCTCTCTATTGCCTCCCTCTTCCATGTTAAAGGGCACTTGTAGTTACATTGGACCCACCCAGATAATTAAGGATAATCTATTTTAAGGCCATCTGGTTAGCAACCTTAGTTTCATCTGTAATTTTAATATCCCCTTGCCATGAGACATAGCATATTCAGAGGTTCTGGGAATTAGACAGGGACATCTTTGGGGGCCATTATTCTGTCTATCACATCAGGGTTTCCTCACTGAGAACCACTGGACTACAGCTATTATTCCATTTTACTCAGCTGCAGAATTGCAGTTCTGAAATAGCTATGCAGCAGCATTGTTCTCACTTCTTTGAAAATGGACTAATGCTTACATGTTTTTACATTAATTTCTTTCATTGGTTGAACTGTACTACAAAAATAATTTGCTCTGGAGTTCAGGTGCTCCCTAAATAAAAGCCATTTATTCTCTCTTCTAAACTGGAAGAGACCCAATAAAGGCCTATATTGAAGGAGTTTTCTGTCCATGAGGCTGGATCTCGATGGGTGGTGAAGTAACATGAGCTCGGAGGCATAGAAGGTCCGTATTCTCAAGGTTTACATCAAACAGTCTGTCTCATGTTTATTTTGTGGTTTCAGGTTATCTACTCCATTCTTGAGTTAGAAGTTTTTCTAGCATTAACAAACTGCAAGCAAGGAGGGCCTGAGAATGCAGAGAATGTTACAAAAGGCTTCAGTTTATATCTACAGTTATTGGTGAGACAAGGTTTTGGGTCAGATCTCCTAAGAACTGTCCAGAGTTGCTATGGGAACTGCTCACTTGCCTACTTTTTCCTGCTTCCTCCCTCTTCATCGTTTTGAATCTGAGCAGACAAATATCTGTCCGGCAGTGTCTCACATGAGTATCTTAGATTCTGGCAATGGATGAAGTAATTCTCACATTCTTCCTTTCCCTCCCTTCACCTCATCTCTTATTCGCACTTAAATCTGAGTCAATCTAAACTTCCCTTTGCATTGGAAATTCACTCCCTGTGTGGTAATCTATGTTTATAGTGAGTTAAAGCTTGATTTCACTCCGAAGTCATGGTATTATAACCCACTCTATGAGACTCTGCCAACGTAGATGCTTTAGTCTGGGCAATGCCTCCCTAGGGCCATTTTTGTTTCTCCTTTTAGCTCCTTTTCATCTTCCTATACTCACCTCTTTCCCCTTTGCCGCAATTTGCTCTGAATTTAATGCGTCCTTCATTTAACGTGGATTTAGGCATTTTATATGGGAATGCTTGAAGGTCTAAAAAAATAAGTCCCTAATAACAGAATGGGGAGGAAAATTTCTGTTGGTATTTAAATAATGGTATGTTTGCTAACTTAACTGTAATTTTGTTAACATGCATTAACAGGAACCCTGCCAATTTTGGAATGGTTTCTTTCGAAACCACTAATTACCTTGATTTAAATTGATAAGTGTCCTACTGCCTTAAAATATGTAATGTATTTTACTGAAGATGCGTATTTTCAAATCTATAAAATATACATGAAATACATATAGAATATGTATATAGTATATGTAATTATATAATATGTATATCTATGAATCTAGGTTAGTATAATTAGTGTAACTGAGCATTACATTTAATTCTGTCTTTTCTGACAATGAAAGCAAAAAGGGAAACTCAATCTACTATAATTGTTATCTGGAAAAATGTTAACTTAGCAGTTCCTTAGGAGAACTGGTAAATTTTTTAGATATGATGTATATTAAAAGTATTTTCAGGGATATACAAACCCAAATGCTGATGTTCAGGATGTTTGCTATAGTATTGTTTATACCAGCAGAAAAGTAATTAGAAGTAAACACTGAGGGAATAGAGATAAAATAATATTCCATGTCACTATTTCATAAAATAGTATGTGTACATAGAATAGAATCCTATGATGGCATAAAAAAAACATGCTGAAAATGATTATTTTTCATTCTGTGAAAATGTTTATGATCATACACATGGAATATGTATACACACTCTAACAAAATATCAACAATATATTTATTTGGATAGTAGAATAATAGATCACTTTTACTTGCTTGCTTTTTTTTGTTTATTTGTATTTTCTCATGCAAACATGTATTACTTTCCACCTTTTTCTTCTTCATTAAAAAAATTGTTTTCTTCCATAGGTCTTTCAAACAATAGACATTTGACAGCCTTAAACAATATATGATGCCTTAAACAATGGTTTTACTAAAACCCAGAACATTCTTCATGAAACTTACTGAAATGCTATGCAATAACTTCATGAAGGCATTTCTTTGCATTATGAAGCAAGGTGGTGGCAATCCATAAGCACTAGGTAGATAACTTCAAGTGACTTAACAGATATGCAAACAAATTAGAGAGAAGTGCTTCTTGAACTTTACTACCCACACCAAATACCTGGAGATCCTGCTTATATGCAGATTCTGATTCGGTAGATCTGGAGTGGGGCCTGAGAGCCTGCATTTTTGACATGCCGCTGTTCCATATATGCTTTGCAGGGAAAGGACTTAGAGCATCTAAGGAATCAGATGGTACTTACTGATTTCCACCCCAGGCTGTTCATCAGAGTCACCTACAGATCTTAAAAAGGACCATTTCCAGAACCCACCTCAGCTCTCACAAATCACAAGTTTTGGAAGTGGACCTTGGGGATATGTATTTTTTTAAAACATCCTCAGTCATTTGGATAAAGTTGGATGGTAGACAGAGTGTGTCTGAGGTTTATTTCCTGAGACAGTCTTATCTATCACTCAGTCCAGTGGAAATTTTGATAGGAGCAGCAGAGAAGCCTGCCTGGAATATGGCCTATCTCTATGGCCCTGTGTAGGAATTAGCCCCATGCCTTGATAGCAGACATTTAGGTTGCAAGCTTGTCTATGGCACTCTAAGTGAGAAGCCAGGCTGGTATTACCACCATATCTCTGCCCACTGTGGGCCACCGTGGTTGTTTCTAGAAGCAAGATATTAATTTTCCATAATTCACTGTAGATTTGCTCAAATAAATATATTGCCAACTGCACAATATTATCTAACTCTGTCAATGAGTTTATCTAGTAACATACTCAACAAGCCTATTATTGAAACAGAGTCATCATTTTTGTAATTTCATCTCTCCCACATTTAACTTCTTAGATAAAAAAAATCACATAGGTGATGCTGCAGCTGTCTATTGAGAGTGGACAGATTAATTATATTTGCCTGAGATACAGGCTGGACTCTGATTATGAAATATACTGAGCAAATACCCACATGAGCTCACTAGGTAAGGTTTGCATGGAAACTGAAAAACGTGCGAATTGCCAAGGAGGTCACTGTCCTTTGGGGTGTCTAGGGCATGCAGAAAGCAATGTGTGACAGCATGGAACACGTCAGTTTATCCTCTGGTGAGCTCTGACCCAGCAACTCATATATGCCAGCCTGTCACTCAGAACTATGCTCGTGCTACTGGTATCTACCTATGCTTGTATTTGAGAGCAGCAAAACCCTGGCTTTGAGTTTTAATAAGGCATACCTAATTTCCACATAAAAATTGCAGGTTAACCATGCTAGCATGTGATGGACGATTTCCATCTCATGTGCAAATTTGCTTTCCACAGACATTGCTTTCCAACAGGTCTGAGAAGCCCACGTAACTGTAGTGTGTGGGATAGCGAATGAACAATTCCGTGATTAATAGAGTAACTGCGGCTTTGTAACAGGCTGATCAGTGTCTCTCACTAGCATACATTCTGTCAGGTTTTATTTTCCTGTTACCAAAGTTAGACTTCGTACTGCAAAGGCAGTAAGACCTGGCCCCCTATGGTAAGACTTCTTTTTGGTGAATCAAGCCTTGATTTCTCTGAGATGCTTTTTATATTATAATCCCTATTATGATAACCTGCTGAGCTAGTGGGTTGTATGAA
Source organism: Ursus maritimus (assembly GCF_017311325.1). NCBI lineage: Eukaryota > Metazoa > Chordata > Mammalia > Carnivora > Ursidae > Ursus > Ursus maritimus. Next base: position 8,066,211 of record NW_024426008.1, read on the forward strand.
TGCTCAGTACAGCTGTCCAGGAATGATTACAAGATGAATAATTTTACCTCTTGGCAAAAGAGAAGAGTTTTCTCCATTTTCCCTGTTTTCCTTGCCCCCTCTCTCCTTGGCTGTACTCTCAGAGGCTCCCTTTCTCCTTCATCCCAGGCACGGGTAATTATTCACATCACTGTTAAAGAAGAACTATGAGCTAAAGTTCAAGACCAAAATGATACTGATGAACATCATTTAGCTTCCCATTTGGAGTCCTTTCAAGTTTATTTTTCTCTTGACTGCAGCTGCCCAGCATATGTGGTTCACCCGGCCACACAGCATTTCCTTTTCAGTGGGGACCATTTATAATCAGGCTGTAGGTCTCTCCACACTTCCTTCTTCCCAGCCACTGCTGCTTTCTCTTCTTGGTCCCCTTCTCTTTTTGTGTTCTCCATTCTTTTTCCTCTTGCATCTTCCCTGGTTGCAAATAGAAGCTGAAGCCTGGCTCCTCCAGGGTCAAACGCATAATGTAATGGCTTACCTCCTGTTTGATTTCAGCCCTGGTCCCTGGGGGGACACCACGTTATTGTTGTGGCCCAGCTTTGTAGCACCACAGGCTAATGGATCAATTCAGCCTTCAAAACATCCTATGAGATGTCGATATGAAATTCTAGCAATTACTGAAGTGGGAAGGCTGGGAAGCGGCTGAAAAACATTCCCTATTGATCACTCTAGAGTATGATGAACTTGTTTAAGAAAAATTGATCTGACACATTGATTTTTTTTATCAGAGAATCTCATGAATGCAATTTAAGTCACAATATTTCTTGCCTTGCAGACTGTTTTCTTCATGAAGAAACTGTGAGGCAAGCCAGCCAATGAGAGATACTGAGAAGAGTTGCAATGTTTCCCACCCCTTCCTTGCTCCATCAAGAAAGGGAAACTGTTTCTATGTTAAACTGGTTTTTAAGTGTAAGGTCTCTTTTGTATTTGATGCTTTTAACCCTCTCATAAACCTTCTTAAGCAATATTCCCTTCCTCCCAGGCGCTCAGCTCCTCTTCACCTTCTAATTGGAGGTTTTTGTTGGAGGAGCAGGCCCTCGGATACAGCATATACTTTCTCAGTTATTGCATGGAGAGTAGGTTTTGGAAAATGAGAATCTTTATTATGGCCAGAGGTAGCTCTGTCCCTTGACATATCCAAAACTATTTGGACTGTGATGATGATAGATTGCAAACCCTGGAGCCATTCACTCTCTAAACAGTGTCACACCTGCAGCACATGCTCGGACAGCTGCTCTGTCAGCCAGAACTGCACCAGGGACTTGAAGAGGTACCAGAAATCCTTACCTACTTCTAAATACCTCTCGCCATGCATCTCTATTGGGTGGCTCTTTCCTTCTCCCACAGTCTGACCTGGCATTCTCCTCGGGAGTAGACTGCTGGTTTCCAGACTTGGATGATCATCAGCATCACTGTGGAAGCTTCCAAAAGTACAGATTCTTGGACCTCATTCCAGACCTGTTGAAGCAGAACCAGAGAGTAGAGCCTAGGAAATTATAATTAAAAAGCTCCTTGGTTGAGTCCATTGACCAGCCATGTTTGGAAACCACTGGATTAGATAACAGATGTGTGTGTGTGTGTGTGTGTGTGTGTGTGTGTGTGTTTGGTAAAGAAAGAGCTGTTTAGAAGCATGAGAGGAGAAAGTTGCCACAAAAAAAAAGTGCCGTATGTAATTCATCCTTTTAGAATTCCTTATTAGCACTTTGAATTTGAATGTGTATGTATAAGAATTGTTTTATTTATTTATTTATTTTTTAAATAATAATATTTTTTATCATATTATGTTAGTCATATAAGAATTGGTTTATCAGAGGAAGCTAGCTGACACTAAGTCCAAGAGAATAAGACAGAAAGGATGGAGTAGTTTCCAGAGAGAGTTATACTGGGGGTAGAAAAGAGCACAGGGAACAAATTCGGCACACTTCAGTGTTGGGTCTAGAAGAAATTCCCCGAGCAGGGCTTCAAGACTGTGTCGCAAAGGCAAAAAGATACCTATGTCTAAAAGTTCTGCCGGCTCACTCATACTAAAGTCTATACCCAGCTTCTCTGATGTGCATAAAAGAAACTAGTTTCCCTCCCATCTAACAGATTGTGTGAAAGTAGAGAACCGTACCCAGACCTTTCGACACAAGAATTCAGGAGCTGTGTCTTTAATAACTTTGTCAAGCCTCACAAAGAAAGTTCTAAAGTGGTTGACCCACAAGAGAAATGCAGGTTGCCTATTCAAGAATACATCCAGGAAATCTGTTCCCAAATGATTTTCCGTTCCATTATCTCAAAGACCTGCTTTCAAGGGTGAAATTTTTAAGCAACTTTGCTCCTTACTTGGTGAGTTTGAATAAGCTGAGAGGTGGGTCGAAAGAATCTTCTGCAAGTCATTTAGAATTGGAGATGTTCACGTACTTGGAAAAAATCTAAGTTTTAGTGCAGTCTAGTAAATTCAACTTTTAACCATTTAGTTCTTACCATTGTTACCCTTTTCTCTGGGCTCCTGGTAGCCTATACAAGTAGACTGTATAATTTGCCACAGTCGTTCTCATTCTTCACTGTACTCGATAATCCTCTGGGAGCTTTAACTAGTCCTCAGGCCTGGGCCTGCCCCCAGAGATTCTGACTTAATAGGTCTGAGGTTAGGTCTGAGCATTCCTGTGAAAGGTCCCCAGGTGATTCTCAGTTGTGGACAAATTCGAGAACCCCTGGTCTATATAGATTCAAAGATAGCAAACTGAAATTCTGCCAGAGTTCAAAATATTTCTTTTAATTTTCTGCCTGCACTCTTCTGGACTTCTGGAGAAGACAATGCACAGAAGAGAAAGGAGGTACCTTCTGTTTGCCAAATTTGTGAGGAAAACAAAGGCCTCCTGTTTCAAGTACTTCTCAGATAGCATGTGGGCTCTCCTCAATACACGGCTCTGCTTTCAGCAAAATTGTTAATTATAGATCATAATAAGCTGTTAGGAGCAAAACACACACATAATTTGAAAGTGAAATGAGGCACAGTACATAGATAAAGCAATTGTTTGTTTAAGAGGTGATTAGCAGCAGCAAAACAAGCAAACTGATACTTGAACCTGAAAGAAATTACGCCCATTTGGAATTGTTATACTCTCTGGTTATTTGTGCATTGCAGCCTAATGCAAAGGTGCACGTCTGTCACTGTCAGTTTTCTTTTTTTCTGTGTGTGATGTAGGGAAGGTACAGTCTATGCCATCTTAGAACTAAGATGATATTAAAAGAATAGCCTGTCAGAAGGCATAAAGAAAGGGAAGTGTCTCGGTTTCTCAAAGGAGCACAACCGAGATTTAAATTGTTCTGAGCTATGATAAATTATAAGGCTTTAAAACCACTGTAATCACTGAATGAACAAAACAGTTTGCCTTGGGTAATTATGCCTTTTTGGTCTCCTTCACTTTCAAGTTATTTTCCCCTCGTAAATGTTACACTCTGGCGCTGTGTGCTGTGTCAAAGAGTGTTAATCTCGGTGTGAAACGCTGGGGTTGTCTTTAAGAGTAAGTGAGCCCAGAAATATTCTCAGCTCAGACCAACTTAGATGAAAACACTAGCAACTCTCGAACATGACATTTGGTGACAAGAGTTTCTAACTCACAGCTCCACCTGGGGTAAGGTGGGGCGGGGTTTGGAGTTTCATCCTCAGATTTCGCACAGGAGTGTTACTTGCCCGAGCGGTCTCGTGAGCTCAGCCTCCGCACTGGAAGTTCCCATGATGGCAACTTCACGTGGAAAGATGCCAGTTACTGAATAAGGGCGCACAGGCTGAGGATAAATAAGCATGTTATTAGGCTAGATTGCAGTGCTCAGGATGGGAGGGTTAATAAGCAGCTAAGGTTAACAGGAAATCCTTAGCTTTTTGTTGCCTGAAAATGCATTCTGATTTTGCAGCTTGCTGCTTGATAAAGTTGAGGAAAGGCTTAATTGGGACTTATCAGAGGCAACACAGTTCAGAGCCCACGGTTCAGTCCCAAGCACCCTATCTAATTCCCAGGTTGGCAGGAGGACGTGAGGCTGCTCAGTGTGCCTCATCTGGTATTGTTGTCTTTGAAAGTTCCAACAAGAAAGCCTCTATTTCGAGTGTTGAGTGAGAAAGTGGAGGCAACAGGCAGTTTTGGTGCTGCCAGATTGTTAGATTGCCTGGCCTATTTGGGCTAATGTTCTGTTCTGTTCAGGGGCAGAGCCTGCGACTTTCCATTTCCTCGGAGGTAACAAAGTCAGCGTGATTACATGCTTGGAGAAGTCATATTAGTGATAAGAGCTAACATGTATTGAGCAATTACTTTGTGCCAGGCATCATTCTACGCACATCACGTGTCTTACTTCCTCTAACCTTGACAAGTATCCTGTGAGGCAGGTGCTTTCATTCTCTCCATTTTATGAAAGAGGAGAAGGAGGCAGGAGTGGTTGGTGAACTTGCCCAAGGACATGGATAATGGAGCTGATGTGGAATCAGGCGATCTGACTCCAGAGTACTCAGAATGGACCACTAAATATACAGCTTCAAAGACACAGACCCTCCCCTCTCTCTCTGCTGCCCAAACTCCTTGGGGCAGCATTTAGGCCTAGTTCACCCACCTGCTCATCTCCACCCCCAGCTTTCTCATGCTCCCAGGAGTCCCCGGGACCGGGGGCATGTACAAACAGCAGTGCACCCGTCTCCCCTCCTGGCCTGTGCAGGAGGCTCCCAAGTCCGTGTTTCAAAAAGTTAGTCTTTATCTGACCTTGTGCCTTTGTGTAGTCTGGTTTGTCAAAGGCTAGGCTTTATGCAATTGCTCTGAAGCAAAGGACTTGAGGAAGAATCTGTCGATGGTGTCTGTTGTAACTTCCGTGGGTGATGGCATAATGCATCCTCTCTAAAGAACTGAGCACGAGCCTCCTGCTAGTTGTAAACAATACAGGGGATTTTAAAATCCTAGTGAGATTGCAGCTGGATCTGCAAATGTATAACCTGAAAGGCAGGGAGACAAAGTGAAGTCTGATAGAGATGCATGGGTGTATGAGAGAGGCCAAAAATCCTATAAATGCAATTGGACTTTTGAATTCGTTGTGGTGATGGACTTGTCAGCCTGCATGTTTTATGCAGCCTAACTGGCTGCATTCAGGATTGCATGCGTATTGGCCCTCTGTGTTATTATTTTGAGTCAGACCTTCTGAGGTTTGCTCCTGGGGTGGCCTGCTACTGCTGGCTCTCCTTTTGCTGCCCTCACAGAGGGAGGGAGTGGGTCTCGCTCCTGAAAGTATAGTGTCCTGGTTCACCTGAGAGACCAGGTCTCGCCTCTCCTTCCCCATCCAGGGCTCTCAGAATATTCCCTCCCCTAAATCTCCTTCTGTAGCTTGTTTTGAATCTACTTGTGCCCCCCCCCACTTCCTCCTGTTACTAATGAGCCACTCTGGGTGAGGGACTGTGACATCTTGGGGCCTCGGGAGTAGCAGAAAAAACTGTAGGTCTGTCCACAGAGGAGTCCCATGACACTGACCATTTATCTGGTGACCATGTGGGCCCGATAAACAAAGCAAATCTGTCATGTTCCCCCTCCCTCTGTGGCTTTTGGGCCCATGCGTTCGCATTTCCCAGGACAGTTGCAGGAGACACCAAAACTTGTCTTCATTACAGCTCTGACTCATAGCCAATTAATGGTGTCAAGAAGTGAAACATGGTCCCCAAGCCCAGCTGCCTTTTGAAAGCAAGTCCCAGCCTGTTCAGAGCAGTAACGAATTGTGCTCCAGAGAGGGTGGCTCTGTTATGCTAGCCAAAAGCAGAGGTGAGTGGGGTGTTCCAGAAAGGCAGTGTGCAGTGTTAGCTCTCAGGTTTGAGGTTTGAATGCACTTAGTCTCAAAAACAAGTGAGAGGGCCAGTGGGCCAGTGGGAGGAGGAGGAAAAGTTGTCCCATACTTGCCCTAATTTCAAAGAAAGGCTGCCTGCCTCATCGGCCCTGGATTTCTCCAGTTTAGGCAGACAAATCTGTCACCCCGTGGTCAGAGTTTCTTTAGGGAGACTCCTCCTTTCATGTGGGGGCTTGTACTTGGGCTGTATGTCATGGGGCCTTCCTTACAACACTGGTTTGTGGGCGCAAGGCCAGCACCACAGGACCATTTCCCAACTTCCATTATAGAGGTTATTTTGTGAGTTCAGACATGCTAATTTTCAGAGTGGGGGGTGCTGGAAAGGGCTCTCAGCAAGACCAGGGCTTACTGTTCCTTCAGACACCTGCCTGAATGCACGTAATTTCAAAAACAGGCTTCCTGTGACTGAGTGGTAATGCTTCTTTCTAGGAAGCCATTTACTTCTTTCTGAAAAAAATCAGACCTCTTTACGAACCAAATGCAGAGCCTTTTAATAATACTGAGGAGAGCTGCCATTTAGTGCCACGGTGTTAGACTTGATGAGAGAGCTCTGTTATCTTGTCCCTGATGCTCAGAGCGACCCTTCCAGTGGGAGACTGTACCCCCATTTCTCAAGTGAGCACTGTTTTTTAGTTTGAAGGAAGCAGGGCGAGAGAAGAACATGGACGTGCTTTGCCTTGGAAAGGTTTGTGGTTAAAAGCCCATCTCTTCTTACTACTTTCTCACCCTCTCTAAGTTGCCCCGGGGACTTTTAGTATCCCAAGCGGTCTGAACCACATTTTGTGTCTGCAGGAGACAAGGCGGGATTTCTAGGAGGGTGGATCTCCCAGGGGGAGGTTCAGAGGGGAAAGAGAGACCCCAGCGACACCACCCCAAACACCTGCAGAATCTCAGGTCTTCTTCAGGGACCCTCCGCCTGGTGTGGACTAAACCCAGCTTTCCCTGGTTTATGGGCTCCTGACAAGATGACAGCCTGTGGTGACAAGAGAAGCAGTTGAATGCCCAGCCCCCGCCTTTCCCCAGGGATCCCTTTCTTCTGTTGCAGCCAAATGCTGCTCAGTTGAGAGCTCAGGAAACAAAACAGTCTTTGTTGCTTAAACTGAAATCATTCCCATGGCTGATTGTCCCAGTGGTCTTGTTGTTAACAATACTTCCTCCTCCTCCTTTCCTCCTCCTCCTCCTCCTGCTTTCCCTTTCCCTCCTCCTCCTCCTCTGCTTTCTCTGTCCCACCCACTCCTCGCCCTCTATAATTCTTAATCATTATCCTTCTGAAACATGACAAACCTAACAGAATGCTGTCAAAGCTAGTGGCCCTAGGGAGTGAGTAAAAAAACTAAAATAAGAGCCAAACTCATTTGGAAAGGTTTGGGTTTCATGGGAATGGTTTGGTGCAGCGAGAAGGAAAGAAGCGGGGAGGCTGCCCAGCTGGTTGTCTTCTGGGATGGTTGCCCAGGCAGTGGAGCCATAACTGGGTTAGTGATTGTTCACCTACTTTAGATCATGGATGTCTCTGAGAATTTGAGGAGCACACACCATACAAGGTTTGGGTTCACAGTTGGGTTTTTCTGAGTGCTCAGTCCAAAGGCTACTGCTCTGTACACGCTTGACTTTCTTCCACTGGCTTCATCTATATTGGTTATAAATCCAGTGGATACTTGTAGTTAAGAGATGTGACCATGGCATTTATTGTCTTCATTGAAACACTTTTGAGAGTGACAGAGGAACTGTTAATAACTATACTAGGACAACATGCATCATCATTCAAGATAGTCCCAGGCAAACTGGGATGTAGTATCGCCCTTCTGTTATGGAGTTTGGTGGCAAGATCAGGACTGGGAAGTGGGTTCTATTACAAACTACTTAGAATCTCTGGGTGACTCTTAGCTTACCCAACTGTAAAAGAATTGGACTATCTTCAGTGTTTCCTTGGGTGTTAGTGTTCTGAATCCTTTTGGTTAAATCAATGTGTCTACTCAAATATCTGGGGAGAAAAAGGCACTTGGACTTGTGAGAATAGTGTGGTGCAAAGAACCTGGGAATATATGAGGATTTTCCCTTTTCTGAAAGAACAAGGCAATACTTTTATGAAGTTTCTCCTTATTCCAAGTTACTGACCATGGTATTGGGTACTAATCATGCAGGGAGTTTACACAGGGCTTTTAAGGGAGCATCTAAGAGGGGAGGCATTCTCTGTCTCAAGGGCCTAGTCTCTCAATTATATGGAAAAAAACAAGCCTGCATTTGAAGATAACACTAGCTGGGATGGCACGGAAATCCCAGAGCTCTTTGAGGTCCAGGTGTAGGGATAATTTGGGAGAGATTCTGGCAGCAGGATTTCCCCAGTCACTTGGTACATCTCAAGCAAGCAGGAACCAGAAATATGAAAGAGAGTGAGGGGCTCATGGGCAGATGAAAATGAGTTCGGTGCAGAGAGCATGGGATCCTGGGATAGGCATGTTCACGGTTATTCTGGGTCGGCCATTGATTTTCAGGATGCCCACAGGCAGATCCTTTTCGCTTCTTTCAAAGGCTTCATTTTCTCCTTCTGTTCACACTGAATGAGAATTGAGACCAGAACATTGTAAATGGCTCAGCCAGTCTGTGTTTTGACATTAAAGGGCACACAGTGAGGTAGGCAGCGGGGTGGAGAGAAAGCAGTGATCTAGGAGCGAGGAGGACACTGTTCCAGACACTGGCCCTTACTTAGTCTGGATGAACTGGTCCAGGCTTTTTTGCTCTAGAAATCTGTATGTTCTCATCAGAGGGTTTTGTTTTGTTTTGTTTTGTTTCTTTGTTTCTTAAACCAAAGGAATCCTTTAAAATAGAAGAAATCTTATATAGATTTTCCCCAATATAAAAAAATACAGAATATCTATCTATCTATCTATCTATCTATCTATCTATCTATCTATCTATCTATCTATCTAATCTATCTAGATAACTTCATAGGCCCAAGATGGAGGAGCTCTTGTCCAGGATGCCATGCCAGCAGACCAAAACTTAGATAACTTTCTTGTCCCTGTAAATGCTCTGATCGACCAGAAATATGGCATCTCTAATCATCCAATTCCCAAATGCCAAGCCAACGCTGGGCTTTATGTTTACTTCCTTGCCCCTTATTCTTTACCCTAAAAAAAGTGTCCTGCCTTCTGCTACATGTTGCAGTTCTCTGGACCTTCAGGAAGGGAGACTGCCCCCTTCATGAAGTGTTAAATACAGTTTGTTTGTGTCAGCTGAATTGTCTTACTTAATCATTATAACATACCTATAAAGCTGTTTTGATTGAAGAGGGCCCAGGACCCTGACTTGCTGCTGGCAGACTAGTGCCAGCTTGGTCTGTCCCCTGGCAGCCCACATAGCGCCCTGAGGTGCTTCCTCAGCTTGGCTTCCACTGGCCCTGAGGTTAGGGTGAATTTTTAGAAGGTGACGCACTCGAGTCTGTACAGTTTCTGCACCAGGTGTTGGCGTGGAGCAAGGGCTAGGTGGAAGCCCCTTCTCTCTGGTGCGTGTGTGCAAATTGCCCACGGCCTGCCCACCGACCCCCTAGCCCTTGAAAACCATTGAACACTTCTCCAACACGCTTCTTCTGGAATTTGGCCCTCTGTCATAGACATGACTTTCCGGATTGAGGACTGGAACCTGGAGTGTGGTCAACCCCTGGAGTTGCCCGATGAAAACAAGGGGCCGGAGACCAAGCACTTCCTGATCAAGAAGCCTGGCTCAGTGTTGGGGCCACCTCTGGAGACATCCACTCGGCCTCAAAGCCGGCCATCCTGGCACTCTGCCTGCCAGATCTGCTGTTCCCTCAGCAATTCTGGTGCTCTGTTTGATTGTTTACCCAAGCGGGTTATCCGGGACTGTGAAATATGATTCTTGAAGGCTGGAGTGAAGTGAGTGGCCCTCCGGGACCAGACACCTTGGGTTGTAAATCAATCTTCGCCATACAGACACTCCAGCGGTTAGACATTACAAGGTGAGGAGTGGCCCCCTTGTGGGACACCCTGCAGCGATTGCCATGTTAGCCGAGAAGATTGTGTTACTGGAAATGCTCAGATGGAAGATACAGAATCCCCTCTTGGGACTGTGTTTTGGACACATGGGAGCATCTGTTAACAGGAAATGAGTATAGCTGGGCACTGGGAATGATTTGAGGAGTAGCTTTTTTCTTTTTTTGTATGGAAAAGGAACAGATGCTTGCATAAAATATATTTCTTGATAATTCTGTTCAGTGCTTAAGAAAACAAACAACCCAAAACCTACCTATCGGGAAATGGTGGATGCTTTGTAGTTGAATCTCCTTTGTGTTCTAGCACACTGAATAATTATGTCTCCTAAAATTTCATTTTTTGGGTGATTTCTAAATAGTCAGCTAATTCGTTTGCTGTGTTTGAGTTGTACTTGGGAAGAGTCAGCAAGTGACCTGAGCTAATGAAGTGATATGGCCACAGACTGTCCCATGATCATATCTGAGAAAATCCAGACTCCAAATGTGTTGATCTAGTGTTGAACTTATGTTTTGCAGTTTGGGAAAATGAAAAAGTTCTGGAGATGGATGGTAGTAATGATGGCACAACGATGTGAATGTATTTAATGCCACTAAATTGTACACTTACAAATGGTTAGAAAAAGCAAATGTTAAATTCTGTGTATTTTACAATTAGAAAACAAAAATTTGTAAAAACCTCAGGTTTCCATTTTTATTTTTAGGCTTTGTGTACTCCAAACCAAAGGTAGTTTGGTTTTGTTTTTAGATTCATGACCCATGAGGATCTGGCATATTTCATATCTCCCCGGACTCTTCTGCTCACTTGTGAGTCTCAGGCTCCCAAACGTTAATTCTCATTCCTCTGTCACATGATTCCGGCTCAGCCGTTTCAAATCCCAGGGAGCAAAATAAAAAGCAGGCAATGCTTCCATTGCAGAAATCCTATAAAAGCTAATGCTGTGAGGGCCCTGCAAAGATTTCAGAATCTGTATTTACTTTGGCCAAGCATCCCGAACTTGGAATGCTGGGAGCTTCTAACAAATTCTTGCTACTTACTGACCAATTCATGCTTTATTTACCTGTTTTCCTGCCTCTGAGTCCTTCATTCAATACATGTTCATCATGTCCTGCAGTGTTCAAGGTACCATGTTCAGTGCTTTGAGAAGTATCAGACTGACCTGCTCTCAAGATAGAGGCATTAGAGATAATATTCCTTTTTTAAAACTTTATTTATTAGGGAGGGGAGGGTGGGGGATGGAGAGGCAGAGGAAGAGGGAGAGAGAGAAAGAATCCTCAAGCAGACTCCCGGCTGAGTGTGGAGCCTGATGCAGGGTTTCATCCCAGGACCCTGAGATCATGACCTGAGCCGAAATAAAGAGCTAGACGCTTAACTGAGCCACCCAGATGCCCCTTGGATTTTCTGTTTTTGAAAGTACCCATTAGCCTAAACTAGAAGCTCTTCTTTTCCCCTAAGGACAACTCATTAATGATCAAATCTTTTTTTTTTTTTTTAAAGGTTTTATTTATTTATTCGACAGAGATAGAGACAGCCAGCGAGAGAGGGAACACAAGCAGGGGGAGTGGGAGAGGAAGAAGCAGGCTCATAGTGGAGGAGCCTGATGTGGGGCTCGATCCCATAACGCCTAGCCGAAGGCAGACGCTTAATCGCAGTGCCACCCAGGCGCCCCTAATGATCAAATCTTATGGCCTTGGTTTCTTTCATACGTTCCATCCTCTTCATCCTCTACCACCCACATCATCCAGGTCACCAGAATCCCTTCTAGATTACTGTAATAGCTTCCCAATGAGTCTCCCTGTTTCCTGACTCATGCCTTGAAATCAGTGCCAGAATAATCTTTATAAAAACGCAAAACTGATTATGTCACTCTGGTTCAAAAAAAAAATCATTCTACATTTTCCCATTGCCTACAAGGTAAAATCAAAACTTGTAAGATGGAAACAGGACTTTTTGTGATCTGGCCCCACCTGTCCAGCCTCATCTCCTAGCACCCCATTCCACCATGTACTCTTTCTGCAATTAAATTCTCTTAACTACCTTACAAATTCATACCTCGAGAATCCCAAGCAGGCTTCGCTCCCAGTGTAGAGCCCAATGTAGGGCTCCACTCAGGGCTCCGTGCCAGGCTTGTCACAGGGTTTGTCGCAGGGCTCATTGTGGTGCTCGTCATGGGGCTGATCTCATGACCTTGAGATCATGACCTGTGCCAAAGTCAAGAATCTAACACGTAACCAACTGAACCACCAGTCACCCCACTTTATCTGGCTTTTAAAACTCAGCTTAAATGGCATGTCTACTGTGCCCTTCCTTCACACTTTTCCCACTAAAAGTCACTTCTTTTAATCCACTATAAATGGCAGAATGGACAGAATTATAAGGTTTAGACTAGAGTCACATAAATCCTTATATAAATGTGAAATGATGACTGTCATATCAATTGCGGATCATCGATATCTCAGAACATCCCAAGAAAACCTGCTGGTCAAGCAAAGCTAAGCTTATTGGCCTTCTGAGTAAGGGGGAAGGCCAGTATGACTGACGTTTAGTAGCTTCTTAACAATGGGGGAATGATATTTATGGCATTTTAGGGCCTGAGCTGTGTGATTTTAAGGTGGGGCTTTCAAAACAGAGAATTGGATGGATTGGACAGGTTCTATAATAAAAGAAATTGAAATTGGTGTACATGGTGAGGCAAAGATCTTAAAGCAAGGCCTGAGGAACAGTTTTGGTCTTACTAATTAAGTAAGCTGTGATAATTGGTTCAGTCTGTCTTCCAGGAGCAAAGATTTCATGGGACAAAAGTATTTCCTTTTGCTTGGTTTCAGTATTTTTCGCACACAAGCAGGAAAATATTGTCCCAGAATTGTCTAGCCAGGGTCAAGAAAGTATGTTGGTTTAACTTCTCGCTATCTCATAGAGATACTGCAAGGATTGAGGCTTTTAATGCATATGAAGTATTTACCATAGAACCTATATAACAGGTTCTCAATAAAAGGAGTTTATAATTGCTGCTCTGTATATTTTGCTTATTAGAGCACCTATAATTTCAATGATTTGTTTTAATGTCTTTCTCTCTCACTAAATCATCAGTGCCCAAGTACCAGCCCTATGTTTTATTCATTTTGTATCTCCAGCTTCTAGCACAGAGCTTTGCCACTTAATGGGCTCTCAATAAATGTTTGTAGAATGAAGGAATGAGTATGCTGCGTTAAATAAACGGTGTATGTGGGTTGATGCTGAGGAACTTGTTAGTTATATTGGTGACTAGCATGAGAAGGGAAGAGAGGACAAAGTCTTCTTGGAATGTAGGAGGTGAATGAAGAAATGAAAAATCGAATTTTTCTCCTTCTTTTGCATGCCAAGGAGCAGCTCTCTTGGACTGCAGTTTAATACGTTTACCAGATAGCCATCCATCATTCCTTGTTTGCAGACAAGAGCAAGTGGTAGCTCCATTAACTCTGCCCACATAACTCGTGGAGCAAAACCTCCAAGGTTGGTTTGGATTGGGACCTGATGCTAGCTGATGTGGAACAGGGCAGAGAGGCTGAGAAAGACAAGCATGGCTGGTGACTGTCTCTCATGTTTAATGGGAAAATCTTGAACTATGGCAACCCTTTGCACTAAGAAGGTAGGGATGACTCAAGAGAAAACCAGGACCATACAGCAGCAGAAATGGGATTGATAGTTCTGTCTCTTAGTATGAGCCACGCTGTTCGTGTTAAATAGCAACAACACTGAGTCTGCTTTATTTTGCCTATACTTTCATTTGGCTACAGAACCTATACTGCACAGATAGCTGTTCTTGCAAATCATGTATTTGCTCCAATCAGACCTTTTTTCTCCTGAGGCATAAAAGGGTTTGGGTTATGTAATAGCCGTCTGCTCTTGGTTTATACGACTGATAGGGCACTGAGTACAATAAAACCGTACTTAGTTTTGTAAAGATCTGTCTTTTTCACCAGAGTGTGTCTCCCATAGGGGAATGGTCAGCAGCTTATTCAATGTGGTATAACTGCCAGGCCCCTTTTGCCGTGGATCCCAGTAGTAACGATGCCTGGAACATAATAGAACATGTTCGCAGAATGGATGGTGATGAAATGAATGTACATAGATAGAGTAGCTGAGTCAAACAAAAGCTTTCTTCTAAAATAATATGAATTTTTCTTTATTTTGATTATAAAATAATGCTTCATTGGGAATTATGTAACCATAACCAAATTTATACAGAAGGAAAACAAATCCTTCAATTCAACACTGTGAGCACTTTATTCACCCACTTGCATACACACAATATATAAATATGTATTTATGTATGTAGATATGTGTATGTAGACATAAAATACATTTATACATAGTTGTTAGTATGTATATAAATACAGTATATATATTTAAGTACGTATATATGCATATACATGAAATTGGAGTCAGACTATGGAAATAATTTTGAAACTTATTTTTTCCTCTTTATTATTATCCTTTGAAGGATTTTCACACGTTTGAAAATATTTTTGAAAACATTTTTATTAGCTATGTAGTTTTTCATCTCATAACTTAGCATTATTTACCTAAATTGTTTCCAAGTCTTCCAAATTCACCAGGAACAACTTTGTGACAAATATGAATGTATGTCTCTATTTATATCTTTAAAAGAAATTCTAAATTTGTTTTGGCTCAAAGGGTAAGAATATTTTTAAGACCCTTCATCCACATTACCAAGTTGTTCTTCATAAAAATGTTACTGATATGTGATGCAGAGCATGGGTTTTCTTTGTCCTGTACCAGTTCCAATGCAAGTTTTTAACATTAGAGAAAAAATTGGTTTCAATTTTAAAGGAAAAAAAATAGAATTTTATTGTGCTTTAATTTGCATGTGTTTCTTCATTTTGAATGATTTATGCATATCTTCTATTTTACTATAATGTTTACCATTTCCTAATTGACTTGCCAGTAAGAGCTTCCTATATATTTATTCTGTTAGTCAGTGTTTTTTCAAGTTGTCATTTACCTTTTATGTTAGATTTGACAAACATATTAAAATTTATGTGAAATAAAATATAATCTTTTTTTTTCTTTTCACTGTAGTTTTTTCCTTTGTTTTTAGGCTTAGAAATTTTACTACAGGGGCGCGTGGGTGGCTTAGTCATTAAGCGTCTGCCTTCGGCTCAGGGCATGATCCCAGCGTTCTGGGATCGAGCCCCACATCAGGCTCCTATGCTGGGAGCCTGCTTCTTCCTCTCCCACTGCCCCTGCTTGTGTTCCCTCTCTTGCTGGCTGTCTCTCTCTCTGTCAAATAAATAAATAAAATCTTTAAAAAAAAAAAAAAAAAGAAAGTTTAGTACAAAGTCAGATAAATGTTCGCCAAGAAGTTCACGCTTCTTTGGTTTCATTTCTTATATTTAACTCGTTAATTCACCTAGTGCTGTTTTGTGTAACATGTAAATTAAGGATGGTGTATTTTTTAAGCTCCAAATATTTTTGTAATTGTCTCAGTTGAATTTAATACATAATTTTAATTGTCTCAGTCTAATGCATAACTTCTCTCTTCTCCGTTAATTTGTTGTACTGAAATCTAATGTAACCTGTATTTTCCCGTGCCTCATGAACCTATGGATATTAATTGGTCATTTGAACAGCAGTTACTTAAATTTCAGTAGGATGTGTTCCCTATTTGAGCAGGAATTCCAGTTGCTCACCTGACACCCTGCATCCCCACCCCCATACCAAGACCTACCCCTTCTTCAGTATTTCTGGGAATTCTTAGGGGCTGGCTCATTTGTACTCTCTGACAAGTCTGATTAGAGATTTTGGAGACAGTGGTCTTGCCTTGAAATGAAGTATGTAATCCTGCCTTTCCAGTTATTCCATCTAAGTGAATCCCAGTAGTTGATGAAGTAATTCTTATATATGCATTACAGCTAATCAAAGAAGAAAGAATGATAGAATTAAAGTATGCCATTTTGCTACCTGTAAGGAAGCAATGGGTATAGGCAGTATTATCCTGGCTGCTAAGTCTATTAGGTAAAAAGCTTATGGAGAACTTTTAGGAATGGCTATGACTGATAACATCTAAACCGACGGATCCATCTTAAACGGTGGAAAAAGAGACAGTCAAACAATCATGCCTCCTGATAGGATTCTATAACACAACTTTAAAATATTCAAACTAAAAAATATCCAACTGGAGTCTGCTCAAGCCCCTAGATCTAATTACTAGCTCTCAGGACACTCAAGGGATGTGGGAACATGTAAAAACAACACTATGCGGATGTAATCAGCAAAATTCAGAATGTAAGGAGCTTTTTGGGACAAACAATCCTGTTCATTCAATGATTTAAATGTGAAGAAATTTGCAAAGGACTGGGGAATCTACACATTGAGAGTGACAAAAAAGACATAGCAACCAAATATAACGGGACCTTGTTTGACTCTCGTTTCAAATCAAGAACTGTGAGCCAGTGAGGGAAATTTGAACCCTGTTTGAATATTTGATGATGAATTATTGTTAGTTTCAGGCATGATAACAGTTATGTTTTAAGAAAGTATTATGGTCTTTTAGAGAAACACATGGGAATAATTATGGATGAGATGATATGCTGCCTGGGATTTGTTTCAAAATAATGCAGTGTGGAATGGAAGGGATAAGGATTTAAATGAAATACTAGCTATGGGTTAATAATTGTTGAAGATGGGTCATGGGTCTATAGGGCTTTATTTTACTCTGTGTGTGTGTGTGTGTGAAATTACTAATTTATTTTTATTATGACAATAGCACAAAACTTGCCATTTTAACCATTTTAAGGTGCATAGTTCAGGGGCATTAAGTACGTTCATGATGTTGTGCACCAGTTACTACTTTCCAATTTTAGAGTTTCTTCATCCACCCCAAATGGAATGTGAAAGTTTTCTTTAAAAATATTAATAATGAAAGCAGCATCTACTAAGTATATGGATGGCTGCTCAGTTTCATTTTGTCCCCTTTGTCTTTAAATCAAGTGTCAGATGATATGAGATATAAAGTCTGTATTTTTTTTTTTTTATGAAGTTAGGTTGTTTTCTGAGCTGAAGCCTGGTTATATTGCTCTCAAATTTCTTTAGTGATAATGTTCTTTGAATTTTCTTCCAAATTCTGGCAATAGTTTATCTACCTTAACATTTTATTTTTCTTGTAAGTAGTTCCCTTTTTCTACATAGATATTTAGCATTTAACTAAGAGGAAGGTATGTCAGGATCTGCTAGGTGCCATTTTTAAATGGAAGCACAATCAGATTTCTTTGATTTCCCACTAGGGACATTTTTTCCTGTTCCATAGAGGAGTAATATTAAGAAAAAATATTGACATTTACCACTAGGTGAACGAATAACACAATTATTAGGTGAGGAAGTCTGATTCTTTGTTCTAACTGGCACCTCTGAACACCCAATATCCAAATGTGAAATCCCTGTATCAAAAAAAAAAAAAATCCACATGTAGGTGGACCCATGCAGTTTAAAGCTGTGTTGTTCAAGGGTCAGTTGTATATTTGAAGCCTGAGGCCACTAATTTGATGCACTCCCAGTGATGACACACCTTCATCTTTCAATGATGCTCTAGTTTGGAGGAACAATCACAGATTATGGTCTATCCGACAAATAAATTGAATGATGTAGGCAAAACAGTGAATGTTAAAAAAACAAAGAATGCTCTAAGATAATGTAGTGAAGTTTTGCATGTGCTGTATCAACTGATTTGAGGCCATACTGCTTCTTAAGATAATTGTGTAAAGGGCAATGCTTACCTAAAGACAACTGCTGGAATGCCTTTTTTTAAAGCTACATAAAACAACATATGACTTTCAATTCATTACTTTAGTATCACAACCTATAGCTTTTATTTATCTACTATTTTGGATATGTGTCCACTATCTGTATGAGAGTGCTTAAAGCATCATTAAAAAAAATAAATAAAGGTGTAAAGGCCATGCACCCATAGCAATCAGCAAGGCAGAGTTGAAAGGACCTGCCCTCATATACAAATGAGAGCTGGAGAAGTTATTTGTTCAGAGTGAGGAGCGGCCATTGCTAGGGCTAAAACTCCGTCTCCTGACTTCTGGTTCAGAGTTCTCTCTACCATAATATTTATGAAGATGGGTCATCAGGAAAGGTTGTGGGCACTTCTTTCTGCATATCCATCAGGATATACTAACTTCCTTTCTGCAGAGGATAATTTAAATGGTATCTCACCTGTAAAGGACATTTAGTTTTTCTAAGCCAGTGATTCTTACTGAATTTGAATATACTCATCTGAATTTTCTGCAAAGCATGTTTTAACCCTTGCTGCATTTAGCATGTTAAGACCTGGGAAGTAGGTTTTCATAATTCCTTTGAATGAAGAAAAGAAGGAACTAATTTTGATTATTTTAATTAAATTGGTACAATTTCATTTGATAATAGAAATACTAGAAATTTCTGTGTGTAGGGTGGGGGCAAGGGAGAGAGAGAGAGGGAGAGAGAGGGAAATAGGGTAGGAGGGAAGGAGGAATGGAGGGAGGGAGGGTCTCTTAGGCAAATAGAAAGTCTGTGAGGCTCACAGTGCTTCCCTAGGATGCAGAAGACCTGGATGCTAGATCTGTGATCAGCACTATTCAGCCACGTGACTTGGAGACACATCTAACCTATTTGGGTTCTTCAGTTTCTTAAAGGCAGGGTTTTTGGTAAGGTGGTCTTGAAGTTCCCTTTTAGTTGGATAATTCCTTGACTCCAGGAAAGAATGTTGGATCTAAAACAGTCAGTTACAGTATTGTGAGTTGACAGGAAAAGGCTGGCTTTTGGTTTAGTGTGATACCATGCTGGAAGCAGCATCTATGTGAACATGAACTCCAAGTACAGTTGTCTGAAAACTGAGAAAATGAAGTTGACAGGACATCCACTCTATGTTATTAACATTACCAAGTATACTATCAATGAAATCCTTGACCTTGAGAGTATATTCCAATATGCAACTAGTTCTGAATAATTGTGTGTAATAATTATGTGTTCACATGTATAATCATATAGAGAGGAAGGAGGCAGAGAGAAAAATTGGGGAGCTTTAAGGTTTAAATTTCTTAGTATCGCACAGCTAAAGAGGTTGGTTTTTTGTTACAAATCCGGCCTTTTCAAATGTGCCACCTGGGACGTTTCCATCAACTTTTTCTTTGTTCACCATCAGACAAAAGGAACTCAACTGTTCAAAGTGTAGTGAGTTTTCAGGAAGATTATTCATTTATAGCAGGACAAGATGAAAAATGAACACCAGAGTTTCTCGAATGAGAAGTCTAGGAAAGATAATTTAACTTTTCTGAAATTTTTCAGAAGCACCTACATTTGGGCCAGGAAGTCATTCGCATCACTCACCTGTGGGACTGGTCATTCCTCAGATGCAACAGCAGCACAACCACCTAACAACCTGCGCTCAGGGCTGCAGGCTGTTGCTCAAAGGCCCGATCAGGGCCCTTGTCAGGATTATGCTCTCCCTGTTTCTTCCCACTGAGAAGGAATCACTGTCTTTAAATGACACCTCTTGCCTTGTCCTTTGTGGTATGGTTTTATTTTAACTTACACTTCAGCTTGAAATTCAGCGGCTGATAGGGTGTGAAATGGAATCCAGCATGCTGTGCAACATGTACAAGCTGAGTGGTGCCAGCGACCCTGGGGGACAGGTTGGAACCTTCATTAGTCCAGAATTTTTAGCCACAATGAACTGGAAATTACTGATGGTTCATACACAATAGCCACGCCGTCATGAGCAATTAAGGAGCACTGGTGTAATTGACCTGATTTGTGGATGCAGGGCAGCTGAGCACTTCTCCCTGGGGCCAGCTCTCCCACGTGAGCAGAGCAGATGGCCATCTGAGGGATTACAATAACAAGGGCAGCTGAATAGTCAAGTGACCAGTCAGGGTAACCAAGGGGACAGGGCAGTTAGATCCCTTCTGGATGGATGGGCGGCTTATGCCTAACTGGGCTGCACCATATGTCCCTGTCTGTCGCACCCCTCTTCCCTCTCCCAAAGTGTTTCTTCTAATGCAAAGTGTAAGGGCAAAGGATGTGTCGCTTCAATAAATTCCTGTATGTTGGCCCTGTGATGAATGCTGGTAATACAGAGACGAATAAGGCACTAGGAATGGGCGCAAGGAACTTACGATTTAAAGGGGTCGAGCAGACATGATTACAGGTGAGTATAATACAAATCCTACTTTCTCATGCTGCCAGAGCACATACCATATGACGAATGCAAAGAAGAGACATCATTTCTCACTAGAGAAGACATGGAGAAGAAGTGACTGTCTTAGTGTATTCACTAAAAAATGGCTCCGTGGCTCAGTATATTTCAAAACCACCATGTAAAGATTTATAATACATATTAGCATATGTGATATATTCTAAATAGGAAATGCATAAATATGATTGAAATTTTAAAATTTCCTACTTATATCCCCAGGAACTCAATTTCCTCAATGGCAGCAACCACTTTTACTAGTTCTGATGGACCCTTCCAGTGATATTCTATGCCTGTGCATATATGAGCACACATATCTACTTCCCTTTCTTTGTTTACTCAGAACTTTGATTTTTTTTCACTTAAAATATATCCTAAGAATCTCTCCTTATCAGTCCATTTTGAGCTAACTTTAAATGACTATCTTATTCCATTGTATGAGAAGATTTCCCATTATTTTTTAGTTTGCTGTCTTAGTGAACATTCTCTTTTGCAAACAATACAATGAATCTTCTTGCAAGTGATTAATTACACTATGTAATTTAGAGGGGAATTTCTAGGAGTATCATTTCTGGGAAAATGGGTATTCTCATTTTTAATTTCAAGAGAGATGGCCAAATTGTTTTGGTTGAAGTGATTCACACCCACCAACAATACATGGGCCTACCCACTTCTTTTTCACTACTTCAGTGTGTTATCAAAGTTTTTTTTTTTTTTCCTCAATTTTGGTCAGTATGTTAAGTAAAAATGGCATTTTGTAATTAATTTTTTTCCTGTGAGTGGTATAAGGGAGAAAAAACTTTTCCTCTATTTTCTTAGGTTCAGTTGCTAGGTGCTGCAAACTAAACTGACGGAAGACAGAGTAACAGGAGAAAAAGCATACAGTTTCAATTGATGTTAATATTTTTTACATGCGTGAAGGCTTTAAAGAATAGAGGTGAAAACCCAAAAAAACAGTTGGATTTGGGAGCTTATGTACCATTTTAACAAAGGAAAATAAACTCCGGAGAAGTGAGTAGGCAAAGGAAAGANNNNTACGCTTCTAGGGCCAATGAGTTGTAGGAAAGACTGGGAAATATATGAGGGAGACCAGGAAATAAATGAGGAAAATATGAGGAGAAAATACATGGAAGAAAAGGGATATTTGGTAAGGACTGTGCAGACTCATCTCAGCATCAACTCCTTGTCTCTGGTGATAAGAGGGCTCTCCTCTTCCTGGTACAGGGAGGGCATCTTTCTTACAGGAAATTCATGCCCTGCTTTTTAGACAGAGACAGGAAGTTCTGCGTGTGCCTGCTGTTTCTCACTTGTCTTCAGCGCAAAATAATCAGTATGCCAAAGTGGCATATTTTGAACCCCTTCAGTGGAGTTGAGAAATTTTTCTTATATGTAAGAGCTGTTTTTATGTTTTGTCTATTTAATTTTGTTGTATATTTCCCCTTTGCATTATTAATCATTTTCTTTTTTTAAAAAAAGATTTTATTTATTTATTTGAGAGAGAGAGAAAGAGAGAGAGCATGAGTGGGGGGAGGGGGGAGGAGAGGCAGAGGGAAAGGGAGAAGCTGACTCCCCGCTAAGCAGGGAGCCTGATACGGGGCTTGATCCCAGGACCCTGGAATCATGACTTGAGCTGAAGGCAGATGCTTAACTGACTGAGCCACCCAGGTGCCCCTATTAATCATTTTCTTATGGAATTGTAGGCATGCAAGTTACGTTAAAGAAATTAGAAATTAGGCCTTTCTGCCAAGCTCTATTACAAAGCTGTCATCATTAAGACAGTGGTACTGGCACAAAAACAGACACATAGATCAATGGAACAGAATAGAGAACCCAGAAATGGACCCTCAACTCTATGGTCAACTAATCTTTGACAAAGCAGAAAAGAATATCCAGTGGAAAAATGACAGTCTCTTCAACAAATGGTGTTGGGAAAATTGGACAGCCACATGCAGAAGAATGAAACTGGACCATTTCCTTACACCATACACAAAAATAGACTCAAAATGGGTAAAAGACCTAAATGTGAGACAGGAATCCATCAAAATCCTAGAGGAAAACACAGGCAGCAACCTCTTCAACCTCAGCCACAGCAACTTCTTGCAAGATGCATTTCCAAAGGCAAGGGAAACAAAGGCAAAAATGAACTTGGGACTTCATCAGGATAAAAAGCTTTTGTACAGCAAAGGAAACGTTTGACAAAACCAAAAGACAACCAACAGTATGGGAGAAGACATTTGCAAATGACATATCAGATAAAGGGCTAGTATCCAAAATCTATAAAGAATTTATCAAACCCAACACCCAAAGAACAAATAACCCAATCAAGAAATGGGCAGAAGACACGAACAGACATTTGTTCAAAGAAGACATCCAAATGGCCAACAGACACATGAAAAAGTGTTCCACATCACTTGGCATCAGGGAAATACAAATCAAAACCACAATGAGATAACCACCTCACACCAGTCAGAATGGCTAAAATTAACAAGTCAGGAAATGACAGATGTCGGTGGGGATGTGGAGAAACACTGTTGCTGGGAATGCAAGCTGGTGCAGCCACTCTGGAAAACAGTATGGAGGTTCCTCAAAAAGTTGAAAATAGAGCTATCCTATGACTCAGCAATTGCACTACTGGGTTATTACCCCAAAGATACAAAGGAAGTGATTCAACGGGGCACCTGCACCCCAGTGTTTATAACAGCAATGTTCACAATAGCCAAACTATGGAAAAAAGCTCCATCAACAGATGAATGGATAAAGAAGGTGTGGTGTATATATATACACACAAACACACATACACACACAATGGAATATTACGCAGCCATCAAAAAATGAAATCTTGCCATTTAATGACATGGATGGAACTAGAGGGTATTGTGCTAAGCGAAATAAATCAATCAGAGAAAGACAATTATCATATGATCTCACTGATATGTGGAATTTAAGAAACAAGGCAAAGACTCATAGGGGAAGAGAGGAAAAAATGAAACAAGACAAAACCAGAGGGGGAGACAAACCATAAGAGACTCTTAATCATAGGAAACAAACTAGGGGTTGGTGGAGGAGAGGGGAGTGGAGGGATGGGGAACTGGGTGATGGACATTGAGGAAGGTATGTGTTGTAATGAGCACTGGGTATTATATAAGACAGATGAATCACAGACCTGTACCCCTGAAATAAATATGTTATATGTTAAGTAATTGAATTTTAAAAAAATTAGGCCTTTGTGAAATGAGACTCAAATATTTCTCTCAGCCTGTAGTTACCTTTTTGATATAATTCATGATATTTTTTGCCTAGCAGATAATTTAAAAAAACCCTTTGATTAGTCAAATTTATTAATTTCTACATCTTGGGTTTCTAGGCTTTGTGTCTTACCTAGAAAGATCTTCTTCCAAAATTATATAGAAAAAAGTTCTCCCAAAATTTCATGTAGTACTTTCTTACAAGGTTGATATTTGAATCTTTGCTGTATCTGAAATGTATGTATGTATGTATGTATTTATTTATTTAAGATTTTATTTATTTATTTGACAGAGCAAGAGATACACAAGCGGGGGGAATGGGAAAGGGAGAAGCAGGCTTCCCTCTGAGCAAGGAGCCCAATGTGTGGGGCTCGATCCCAGGACCCTGGGATCATGACCTGAGCCGAAGGCAGACGCTTAACGACTGAGCCACCCAGGCGCCCCTGAAATTTATTTTTTTATGTAAGTGTGAGGTAGGAATCTAGAAAGCAAGCCATGTATCTCAAAACAATTTATTGAATAATCTATCCTTTTTCATTGAAATAAAGTACCACATTTATCTTATATTAGGTTATTTTTAGGTTTAATTCTGGACTTGCAGTTCTATTTGGATGATCTGTCTACTCATGTATTGTTAAGTACTGTAATTTTATAATAAGGTTTAGTATAGGCTAGTGCAATTTTCCCTTCCTTACTCTTTCAGACTTTCCCTGGATTTTCTTGTTCGTTAATGTTTTTCTATGAATAGCAGATCAGCTTGCCTGGTGAAAAACTGTTTGTATTTTTCGGGGGAGTTCCATTAAATATAGTTCAACACAGGGAAAACTGACATCTTTTTGATATGTATTCAAGAACGTGGGTCTATATATTTGTCTTTTTGTGATTCCTTAGTACCGTTTTAAAGATTTCTTCCAGGGGTGCCTGGGTGGCTCAGTCGTTAAGCGTCTGCCTTCGGCCCAGGGCGTGATCCCGGCATTCTGGGATCGAGCCCCACATCAGGCTCCACTGCTGGGAGCCTGCTTCTTTCTCCACCACTCCGCCTGCTTGTGTTCCCTCTCTCACTGGCTGTCTCTCTCTCTGTCAAATAAATAAATAAAATCTTAAAAAAAAAAAAAGATTTCTTCCAATGGATTTCCTACGCAATTCTTGTTAAATTCATTTCCTAGGTATTTTATTTTTTTGGATGCTATTGATTTTTCTTCCATTACGTGTGCTTTTTTTTTTAATATATGAAAACTTTTGATTTCTACATATTTTTTACCTAGTGAAATTAATAATTTATCTTGGTATTTGAAATATTTTCACTTGATTCTTTTTGGAGTTTCCAGTTAATAATAACAATAATGAATACAATTCATTCAAATAGGGATAAATCTTACCTTCATTTTTCCTGTTTTTATACCTCAGTTCTTTCTTTTCTTTTCTCTTTCTTTCCTTCCTTCCTACCTTCCTTCCTTCCTTTCCTTCTCTCTCCCCTTCCTTCCTTCCTTCCTTCCTTTTGCTATTTCTTCTAGATCAATATTAAACATAAATGTGAAAAAAAAGATCTCGTTTTGCTCTAGGACTTTAATGAGAAATTTTCTAGTTGTGTTTCCCTATCAAATACACATATTAACATAGATACAAATACACAGAAATATCCATGTATTTTGTTTAAAAAAATTGATTTATGAAGAATAGTTGTTAAAATTTGTAATGCCTTTTCAGCAATTATGTAGTTTTGTATGATTTTTCTATTCATGAAACAGAAAATAAATATGGTGAATTATATAAGAGATTCCTAATATTAAACTATTTTATAGTCTTTGAATAAAACACATTACCATGGTTTATTATTTTAGAAAATTCTCCTGTATCCCATTTGCCAGTATTTTTGTGACATTTACATTAATACTTATAAAGGTAATTGATCTGTAGTTTCTTTTTTTGTGGGTTCAATTTTTGTTAGGATTTGGTACTGTTGTTATAGTTACTTCATTATAATTATTTGGGTGCTTTTCTTTTTAAATCTTTTTTTCTGGAAGAGTTGTAATAGTACTGGAGATATCTGCTTCTTAGTAAGTCATGGGGATGTAATGTACAGTATGATGATTATAGTTAATAACACTGTCTTGTAATAGTTATAGGTAATAATACTGTACTTGAAAGTTGCTAAGAGAATAGATCTTAAAAGTTCTTATCAGAAGAAAAAATTTGTTAACTATGTGCATTGATGGATGTTAAATAAACTTATTGCGGTGATCATTTTGTAATATATACACATATCAAATCATTATGTTGTACACCTGAAACTAATATAATGTTATATATCAATTATATCTCAAAAAAAGTTTGGTAGAATTTCTTGATGAAAGCACCTGGGCCATTTACTTTTTTGAAGTAACTCTTTTACATTTTCTCCCTTTTACTCTATTTAATTTTTATGTTCTAAATATTCTTCATATTTCACTTTGTAATCTTGGACTCCCAATTGTTCCTGAAATTTTATTTTGATTTGGTTTTCTGTTTCTTTCTCCTGTGTTTTCTGTAGTTTTTGCTTTATGATAATGACTGTATGTTATTTGGTTCAAAGATATTTGTAACTTTTAGATTTCCCTGTGAATTGTACCCTTTTGATAATATTTACCCTAAATTCAACCTTGTCTGAATTTTTCTTCCATGTAAATACCCAATAAGCCTTTGCTGAGTTGTTTTACTTTCAACCTATCTGAGCCATTTCCTTTAGGTGTGTGTATCATGCACAGCTTGTCCTCTGTGTCCTATTCCCTGAGCCCACTTTTTACCCCAGCTGTTACTGCAGCTGGCTTTTTGTGTGGGTGATCTGACAGCCTCTTACCTCCTCTGTGACATGAAGCTAAATATCTACATACCTGCTCAGTCATTATCATCAGCAAAAATTCATGACTAATGGAGGACAGGAGACCACAAATAAATACTCTCCTTTTCCATGTTTTGGAGGGACAATTGGTATATTCACATGAATGCATGGAGGTTCTAGTGGTAATCCACTCCATGACACACACCCTTTCCCTGATTCACCTATCCCAGCCCTCCACTCCTGATCCTTGGGATTACTTCCCCAAATTAACTACCTATATCAACTCCTTTTTTGGGAAAGCCTAGATTATGACAGTGTGTCTTTTTAATTTGCAGTGAATTAAATCTTGCTTTGCACTTGTCTTTTAACATACTCTTAAATCGTACTATATGTATAAAACATATAGTATATTTATTGATAAGAGATACATTTATCCTTAATCTGTTATATTTTATTGCTCCTATATTCTTTGTTTTATAAGATTTGTGTTTCTGTGTATATACATATTCAGAGATTACTTTTTTGTTTTAGTAATTCTTTTTTTCATTTTTATGAGCTATAGAGGAAGTCATCAAGAGGTCAGAACCAATGGTTGACCCTCAAGCTAGATTTGGGCAATCTAGCAATTGGAGGCTCCTCACCCCTCCCCTGTCCTTGGATGCATGCTCTGCCCACCATTCCCACAGTCAGGAGTCCCTTTCAAGGTCATGGCCTTGGAAGATCAATGTGTCCTTGAGAACATCTGAACCCTATTCATACCTCTCTATATAAACTGTGAAGATTCTGGCAGTGGATGTGGAGAGCTACTCATTACTTGACTGCCCAAGCTAGCAAGCCTCATAAATTCCCTTGCATGCTAAAACTGCCACCTGCCCATGTGCTGTGGCCTGCCTCTGTCTTTAGTCTCTTCTGGCCATCTGTGTCCAGTTTGTGAACTAACAATTATATTTATTGATTCCTTTCTATAAGCAATGATGGAATTAGTACAATTTTAGATTCTCCATTTGTATCTCTATTTTGCCACTCAATTTTTTGTTGAATATATTATTTTTATTAATGTTATCTGATGTCTTTAAATATATTTATACCCACTGTTACTTGATTTATTGTATCTAAATATCTCTTGATACTTGGTGATAACAGTTGGAGAAATCCACCCACATTCACTGCCTCTCATCTTCCCTTCTATCAGCTTTATTAGTAAAGTTTTTACAGTTATATTCTCTTTTGTAACTATAGTCTCCACATTATTTTAGTCTTAATTTTGTGATAAAATGAATCCAATACTCAGCATTCATTCTTGTGTCCTAGGTTTTCTGTTTTCTCTGGTAATTTCTATAGAAAACTCTTGGGAACTATATTTTAATTTTTCATTTAAAAAATTGTCTTACCTTTATATTTGGGCCACAGTTGGTCTGGTTATGTCTTATGTCACACTTTCTTCAGACTTCGTAGGCATTGCTTTATAGTTTCTTCATATTAAGACTTGCTATGGAAAAAAAAAGTCTGAGGCCTGCCTAAATTGTCACCTCTGTTTTGATGACTTGACTTTTTTTGTTGGTCAAACAAAGGATTCTTTATTCATCTTTGAAATCCAGAGATTTTACTAGGCTTTACTTACTTTATTCATCTTTTTTCATCCTTGAAATCCAACATTTTTACTAGAGTATATCTTTCTGTTGATTGCTATAGATTAATATTTCCTAAGGCACTAACTTATGACTGAAGTCTTTTATTTGTGAAACTTTTTCTTTAAGTTTTCTTTTTTTCTTCTATTATTTTGCTCCTCTTTCTTGAAGATACCAGTTAACCATATGCTGGATATTATTTGCCTATCTCTGTTTTATTTTCATTCCTTCACTTGGCTCAGTCATGTCATCTCTGTCCTTTGCTATGTTTTAAGCAATGGCTATTATTCTTGAGCTACTTCCAGTGGTTTTATGTGGCTGTCATTGTGTGATTATTATTCTTCCGCTTCTTTTTGGATCTTTGCAAATTCAAATTTTCACTTTTTGTTGTCTTGCCATAGCTTCTCCAGACTCTTACAGATCTCCTTTGTGCTCTACATTCAAAGAACTAATTCAAAACTTTAAAACTCGTAACAAAATATATGATCATAAGATTTCAGTGAGTATTTTCTGTTTTTCCCCCAGTGTGTTTCCTGTGTATGTATGTATGTATGTATGTATGTATGTATTGCCTTATAATATTCCTGGGTAGATCCTGTGATGGTACCTCTCTACTTATTACTGGTCTTTGATTAAGTTTATAGGAGATTTATTTACAATGCTAGGGTCTTGTACCAATTTACTGGTATCCTAATTATTTTGCAGAGAATGAATGTGTGTGAGTGACAGGGTTTTTTATTTTTTAAAAAAAATATGCACTTTCTACTTTCACTCCACATTCATTCTGGATCCCAAGGCTCTTCCTTCATGTTCTTCTTCCAGAAAACTATCATTTAGTATTTGTTTCATGGAGGGTCTATGGGAGATAAACTCTTATAGCCTTTGTATGTATAAAAAAGTCTTTATTTCACTTCTACTCTTAAAAGAGAGTATAGGTGAGTATAAAATTCTAAATTTTCAGGCATTTTCCTCAGATATTTGGAAGGCATTATTTCATCTTCATTGGCTATCTTATAGATGAATTTACCTGCTTTGATTGTACACTTTCTTCCCTGTTGGTTTTAAGATTTTATATTCCTTCTAGATATGATATGCTATGATATAACTAAGAATAGGTTTATGTTTATCCATCTTGCTTAGAATTTGGAATATGTTTTGATTAGAGGATGTGTGTCTTTCTCGAATCTTGGAAAATTCTCAGCTCTTCTTTATAGATACTGATTTTCATCCATTTCCTTTTTTATGTTTACTGAAATTCTTATACAATATATATTGGAAGCTGAAGATTATCCTTTATGTTCCGTAGCTGACTTTTCATATTTTTTATTCTTTTTTATCTCTCTTTCTCTCTGCTCTAAATGAATTCCACAACTTTTATAGCCCAGTTATAAGCCCAGTCTCTTTCTTTTTTTTAGGAGAGTATTTCATATACTTTATTAGAAGAATAGGTCCAATGTTCACAAACCTTGAGTCAAAGTGATTCTTTCACTCAACTGACAAATGTTAATTAAGACTATGTCTTAGACCAGGCACTGTGCTGTGTGTTCAGTACAGGAAGGAACAAGACCACTGATCTCTGCCCTCATGGAGTTTAAATTCTAATGGTGGCAAGTATAGCCCAGTTCTCTTTGACTATGTCTAGTCTAGTATAAAATCCACTTCATGAATTTTTGTTGTATTTCAACTTCTTGTTTTATTTTTTCTTTGTTTTTTTCTGATATTTATACTTATATTCCCTATTAATAATTATAAGTACCCTTTAAAAATCTTTATCAGTTTTCCTTAAAACTAATTATATCTTAAGTGTATTTATGTTCTAATTGTTAGTTTTGTTTTCTGTCTTAGCATTTCTTCACATTTTAGTATTTTGATTGAAAAGGTCATTTTGAATTGGTGTTTTTCACTCCTCTGTTCCCACTCTTCCATTACTGTGGGGTTTAGTGCTTGCCTTTCAGGACTGCAGTCTGTAAGCAGGTCACATTATTTATTGTGTGGCTCCTGCTTCTAAGTGATAATCGGGGAGCTGACAGATCCAATCCCTGAGCCAGTAGCTTAGTTTTTGGTTGAGAGACTTTGCCTGTGTTTTCTGCTGCCTCTAGACTTTAAGTGACTAAAAGTGGGCCTTTAGACCAAGATTTCTCATTGTTGAGGCTTGGCACTCAGTAGTGCATTCTTTATATACTGGCACTGTCAATATTTTGCACCAAACAATTCTTTGTTGTTGGAGGGCTTTGTGTGTGTGTGTGTGTGTGTGTGTGTGTGTGTGTGTATTAGTTGTAGAATGTTTTATAGAATCCATGGTCTCTCTATATTAGATTTGAGTAGCATCTTTTTTTCTCTTTTAAAAGATTTCATTTATTTATTTGAGAGAGAGCATGAGCTGGAGGAATAAAGAATCTGAAGCAGACTCCATGCTGAGTGCAGAGCCCTACGTGGGCCTTGATCTCATGACTGCAAGATTATGACCTGCTCCAAAACCAAGAATCAGCTGCTCAACTGACTGAGCCACTTGGGTGCCCCATGAGTAGCATCTTTACATCTCCGGTTCTGACAACCAAAATGTTTCCTGACATTACCAAATGTCCCCTGGGGGGAAAAGTACCTCCAGTGTAGATTACTGTTCTAGACAATTGGTGGAAATATATTTCAGTCCTTTATCCAAAAAGGGAGAGCGCTTCACCAAAGCCTCTTGCCCCAAATAAAAACCTGGTTCCTATCTCTTTTTCCCTGCAGGTTGTCAGTGTCTTTTTCAAACTTAGAATTCTACAGCTCATGGCTTTCATCTGGGCTGACCACTTTATATTTTTCTCCCTTGTCATCCAAGAGATATTTATCTTGATTTTTAGATAAAATTTTTATGCATCTCTATTTTCTATTTTCATTTTTATACATAATCGCTCATTGTCCAGAGCAGAGAGTTTACATCAAAGTCAAAATTAATGAAGCTGTCTTTACTGGGAGACTTCACCATTTTCATTTTTATAGGATGATTATGCTTGTACTCATATTAAGTTGCCCCCAAACATCACATAAAGCGAGAGAGGAGCAAGTAAAAAGCTAGTATTATGTTGTTAGGTTATGATGCTCCTCTGCCGTCATCATCAATTTCTTCCTGTGTGCTAGACCTTTCCTTTCAGTACATGAATAAATTCTTATTCTAGTTCACCAGCATCCCATGTAATCTGGCTCCTACCTTCTCTCCAACACCATCTGGTAGGTAACCCCGGTCATTTAGCCACCATGGATTTCTTTTTGTTTTTCACCAAGTCAGGCTCATTCCATTTAAACAAACAGACAGACAAACTTACCTACATATTTATCTTTTATTTTCCAAAGAAAACAGTACAATTTTGCCATAGATTGTTTTCAATTTATTAAGGACTACAAAGGCTGAGTTTATACAAGAAAAGATGATGGGGGGGAGATTAACTAAAAAAAGCAACCCAAAGACCATTTCTAGAAAAGCTACAAGCTCCTTTCATTTTAGAACACTGTGGTGCTCTTACCACATCTTTGTTCAATTTGTTTCTTCTGATAATTTAAATATCAGCTTAAATAACACCTTCAGCAGAGGCCTTCCCTGACTATCCAATAAAAAATAACTACTGAGATATTTCCTTGCATTGGCCTGTATTAGTTCTCTCTCTATATAAGCGTCCACTCTCTGTTAGTCTTTTACTTCTTGTATTTGCTTATTGTCCATTTCCATCTACTGTAATGTAAGCTCCTTGAGGGCAAAGACCTCTAGTTCTTGTTTATGGCTATATCTTCAGTGCCCAGAATAAACCTGACACAGAGAGATTAATATTAAATATTTACTGAATAATAATAATTGCAAAAAATGATATGCATATACAGTTTATTTGTTCCCTTAATAAAATTCATCCTAAAAGGAGACTTGAAATATCACCCTCTTATTCTCATTCCCAAAAACTTTTAAAATAATTTCTTTATAAATTTATTAAATGCATCAATAACATTTTATCTCATCTTAGACCCTTTTCATGAGGAAATGCACCAGTATTCTCTGGTGCACAATGTCTCACATAGTCAGTATTCTCTAAGAGACGGATGCACACACAAACTGAAGAAGATACTCTCCATAGCTGGTGCTGAATACTGGCTCTTTTCTTTTAAACTTTCTTAAGCATCAGGTATTGAGTGTTCAGGGCACTCCTTGTGACAGAATGTATTTGGACTTAAAGTTTTTTTTGCATTCTTCTTTGTTATTCTAACCAGGCATAAATTGTTCTTAGGAGCTAGTCTGAAAATATGTAAATGTTTGTTAAGGACTAGGTTAGATCATGTCAGTGGTTTATGTTCCACATGTTTTTGTTTTAGAAGAGAAAGGTATGGGAGCCTGTGAACAGGTTGCAAAACCGAGAAGTTAGATCTGTATTTCAATTTATTTATGTGGACAGTGATACTAATAATACCTAATCTCTTCTGATATTAGATGATGACTATGATAATAAAATAAAATAAATGTATAAGTGCTTTGAACACACCATGGTCAAAATGCAAGTTATTACTAGTAACTACAACAAAACCATCACAGTAATATTGAGTTAATTTTAGGCTATTCAATAAAGGCTATAATTCCATGGAGGGTATTTCCTTTCTGCTTCTTGTGGGATGATGTCATTGTTTTGAAGAGCTAAAGGAGACCAAACCCTCAAGATTCTCAATGTAGGTTGGACATCATTCAGTTGGCCAGCATTGAGAATGACAACCACCATCAGTAGTACCTTTCTCTTTATTCCTTTCAATGGTAAATTTTGTTACCCCTATATCATTTAGCTGCAAGAATGCTGATTGCTGCATTTCCTTTTCTATTATTTTCTTCTTTCAGACAGTGTGTATTGACTCTAAACTCATTGCCAAAAGAGTTTGAGTGCTGATATGCTTAGGTTTGGTTTTCAAATTCAAACATAATCAAGATTAAAAGGGGTTATTGATGAAAATGTTAGAATGCATTATACATACAGGGAACTATCCAGATGTAGACTGTACCCTCAGCATTGTTCTTCCGTGGTGTAGAACTGTTTGAGAGAAAGGAAATCCTGGAGCCCTGTGTCTAAGGATTGCATTTCTTTTAAAAGTCAGTGATGTGTCCGTACAACTCCAAAACTAACTAGTTACTTCAGAAAATACCTGAAAGGGCGTTATGGGATCGGGCCCCACATCAGGCTCTTCCCGCTATGAGCTTGCTTCTTCCTCTCCCACTCCCCCTGCTTGTGTTCCCTCTCTCGCTGGCTGTCTCTATCGAATAAATAAATAAAATCTTTAAAAAAAAAAAAAGAAAATACCTGAAAAATGGTGAAAATGACAAGTTATAAGGTAAAAAGATGATACTAATAGAGTGAACCTCTCTCTCTTTTTTTTGTTCTATGCCAGTATACACAGAGACACAAACATGCACTTAGACAATTAACAAGGATAATAAGCTCAAGATGAAAATTCTTTTTTCCAAAAATGTTCTCTGAAGAGGTTTAGATAGTAAAAATGAAACAAATTATCATTCAATAAGGCGAATTCAGCATCAGTAGTGCTTTAGGTTAAAAAGATGTTATGCTAATTTTAATAAAGGAAATTTATGTGTTATTAAGAAACTAATTTTTATTACACATAGTAATTATTCTGTCTTTACTGACACAACATATTGCTATCTTCCCATCATCTCCAAATAGATTTTGACATATGTCGTGGCATATGATAAGCTATATGAGAAATGGGTTTTTTTAATATACAGTTCAGTGGTTTATTTTTGTGTTTGTAGATTGTGCAACATCACTGCCATCTAATTACAGAACATTTTTATCACCTCAATAAGAAGCCCCATTACTAATAACTCTCTGTTCTCTCTATCCCCTGGCTTCTGACAGCTTTTATCTGCTTTCTATCCCTGTGGATTTGCCTATTCTCACCATTTAATAAAAATTGAATCATACAATATATGGCCTTTTGTAATTGGCTTCTTTCACTTAGCCTAATGTGTTCAGTGTTCTTTACTGAAATACTGGTAGCATATATCAATATTTCAGTCCTTTTTATGGGTGGATAATATTCCATTGTATGGATATGATTTATTATCAATTCTGGTGTTATGAACATATATGTACAGGTTTTTGTGTGGACATATGTTTTCAATTCTCTTGGCTAAGTATCTAGGGATAGAATTTCTGGGTCATATGGAAACACTATTTAACTTTTTAAGGGACTACCAAACTGTTTTCCAAAGTGGCTGCATCATTTTACAATTCCACGAACAATGCATAAGGGTTCCAATTTTTCTACATCCTTGCCGGCACTTGTTATTGTTTGTCTTTTTTATTTTAGCAATCCTAGTAGATGTGAAGTGGTATCTCCTGGTTTTGATTTGCATTTTTGTGATAACTAATGACGTTGAGCTTTCCTTGGGGGAATATCTTCCTTGAGGAAACGCTTATTCATATCCTTTGCTTGGGTTCTTTGTCTTTCAATGGTTGATTTGTGAGTCCTTTATATATTCTGCATACAAGACATTTATCAGGTATAGATTTGTAAATATTTTCTCCCTTTCTGAGGATTGTCTCTTCACTTCTTTGATAGTTGGCTTTTTAAACCTTGAGGTATATAAGTCAAGCAGAGAAAAGCAATTATCATACGGTTTCACTCATATGTGGAACATAAGGAATAGCATGGAGGACATGTCATTAGGAGAAGGAAGGAAAAAGTGAAGGGGGGGAAATCAGAGGGGGAGACGAACCATGAGAGACTATGGACTATGGGAGACAAACTGAGGGTTTCAGAGGGGAGGGGTGTGGGGGGATGGGTTAGCCCAGTAATGGATATTAAGGAGGGCATGTATTGCATGAAGCACTGGGTGTTACACACAAATAATGAATCACGGAACACTACATCAAAAACTAATGAAGTACTTTATGGTGACTAACATAACATAATAAAAAAAAAGTAGCAAGTAAAAACAAAATAAACCTTGAGGTATAATTGACATATAACCATATATTAGTTTCAGTTGTATAGCATAATGATTCAATATTTATATATATGGTGAAATGACCACTACAATCAGTCTATTGATAGGGTGTTTTGATGTACAATTTTAATAAAGTAGGATTTACGTATTTTTTCTTTTGTTGTTTGTGCTTTGGTGTCATTTCCAAAAAACCATTGCCAAATCCAATTAAAGAGATTTATTCTGATTTCAGCTTAGAGTTTTAAGTTTTAGCAATTTCATTTAAGTCTATAACAATGTTAAGTTAGTATTTGCATATTTTGTGAGGTAAAGGTGTAACTTCATTTTTTGCGTGTGGATATTTAGCTATTTCAGCAAAATTTCCTCCCTCCCCCACCTCTGTATTGATCTGGGACCCTTGCTAAATCAATTGATCTCAAATGTAAGGAACTGTTTCTGAATTCTCAATTCTTTTTCATTGATATATATGTCTCTCCATATGTGAGTACCATATTGTCTTGATTACTATAGCTTTATAATAAAATTTTCCCCAACTTTATTGAGATATAATAGACATGTCACATTACGTAAGTTTAAAGTATACAATGTGATAATTTGATACATGCCTATATTGTGAAATAATTACCACAGTAAGGTTAGTTAACACACCATCACTTCACATAATTACCCTTTTTTGTTATTGTTGTTGTTGTGAGAACATCTAAGATGTACTCTCCTAACAACTTTCAAGTATGTAATACAGTATATTTAATTATAGTCACCATGCTTTACATTCGATCCTCCAGATCTTATTTGTCTGTAACTGGAAGTTTATGCCCTTTGACCAACATCTCTTCATTTTCCCTAACCCCCAGACCCTGGCAACTGTTATTCTACTCTCTGTTTCTATGAGTTTCGCTTTTTTTTAGATGTAAACAGTATTTGTCTTTCTCCAGTCACATAGTGTAATGCCCTCAAATTCCATCCATGCTGTTATGAATGGCAGAATTTCTTTTTTGTAGCTGAATAATATCCCACTGTAAAAATATACACTACATTTTTTAAATTCATTCATCTGTTGGTGGACATTTAAGTTATTTCCATGTCTTGGCTATTGTAAATAATGTTGCAGTGAACATGGGAGTGCAGATATCTCTTCGAGATAATGATTTCGTTTCTTTCAGAAATATACCCAGAAGTGGGATTGCTGGATCATTGGTAGTTTTAATTTTTTGAGAACCTTCCTTACTGTTTTCCGTAGTGGCTGCACCAATTCACATTCCCACCAGCAGTGCACCAGGGTTTCCTTTTCTCCACATCCTGGCCAGTATTTGTTATCACTTGTCTTTTTGATAATAGCCATTCTGACAGGTCGAAGGAGATAACTCATGGTTTTGACTTTCACTTCCCTGATGATCAGTGATATTGAACATCTTTCCAGGTACCTTTCAGCCATTTGTATGTTTTCAGGTCCTTTGCCCATTTTAAAATTGGATTATATTTTTTTGTGCTGTTGAATTTTATGAATTCCTTATATATTTTGAATATTAACCCCTTATCATATATATGGCTTGCATATTATCCCATTTTGTAGGTTACCTCTTTATTTTGTTGATTTTTCCTTTGCTCTGAATATACTGTTTTCTTTGATATCATCCCACCTGTTTATGTTTGCCTTTGTTGCTTGCTCTTTTGGTGTCATATACAAAAAAATCATTACCAAGACCAATGTCAAGGAGCATTTTCCCTATGTTTTCTTCTAGGAGTTTTACATTCAAGTCTTAAGTCTTGGCTCCATTTTGAGTTAATTTTTGTGAATGCTGTAAAACAGGGGTCCAGTTTTATTCTTTTGCATGTTGATTTCCAGTTTTCCCATCATGATTCATTGAAAAGACTATCCTCTCCCACTTGAGTATTCTTAGCTCCTTTGTTAAATATTAAACTTATATGCATGGTTTTATTCCTGGGTTGTCAGTTTTGTTCCATTGGTCTCTGTGTCTCTTTTTAGGCTCGTACCATACTGTTTAATCACTGTCGTTTTGGAGTATAGTTTGAAATCAAGAGTGTGATGACTCCAGCTTTGTTATTTCTCAAGATTTCTCTATTTGGAATTTTTGTTGTTGTTCTGTACAAGGTTTAGGATTATTTTTTTCTGTTTCTGTGAAAAATTGGGATTTTGATAGGGATTGCTTTGAATCTATAGATGGCTTTGGGTAATATGGACATTTTAACAATATTAATTTTTCCAATCCATCAACATAGGATAACATTCCGTTTGTTTCTGTCTTCTTCAATTTCTTTCATCAGTGTCTTACATTTTTCAGTGTACATATCTTTATTCTCCTTGGTTAAATTTATTTCCAAGTATTTTATTATTTTTGATACTACTGTAAATGGAATCATTTTCTTTATTTTTCTTTCAGATAGTTTGTTACCATTGTATGAAATGCAACTCATTTTTGTATTCTTATTTTGTATTCTGCGTCATTACAGAATTCATTTATTAGTTTAACAGTTTTTTGGTTGAATCTTTAGCGTTTTCTGTATATACAATCATTCCATCAACAAACAGAGACAATTTTACTTTTTCCTTTCCAATTTGGATGTCCTCCCCCTCTCCTTTTTTTTTTTTTTTTTTTTTTTGTTGCCTAATTACTCTGGCTAGGATTTCTATGACTATATTGAATAGGAATGGTGAGAGTGGGCACTCTTGTCTTCTTCTTGGTTTTAGAAGAAAAGCTTTCAGTTTTTCATCACTGAGTATTATGTTAGCTGTTTTTGCCATATGTAACTTTATTATGTTGAGGTATATTCCTTTTATATGCATTCTGTTGAGAGCTTTTATTATGAAAGAATCTGAATTTTCTCAAATGTTTCTTCTGCATGTATTGAGAGGATCAGATGAATTTCATCTTTTGTTCTAATAATGTGATATATCATGTTTATTGTATATGTTGAACTGTCCTTGCATCCCAGGAATAAATCTCAACTTGTTCATGGTGTTTGATCCTTTTAATATACTGCCAAATTTGATTTGCTAGTATTTTGTTGAGAATTTTTGCAACTGTGTTCATTGGGGCTATTGACTCTAGATTTCTTCTGTTATAGTGTCCTTATCTGGCTTTGGTATCATGGTAATCCTGGCCTTGTAAAATGAGTTGAAAGTATTCCCTTCTCTTCAGTTTTTTGGAAGAGTTTGAGAAGGATTGGCATTATTCTTCTTTAAATGTTTGGTAGAATTCAGCAGTGAAGTTTTCTAGTTCTGGGCTTTTCTTCATTGGGAAGTTTTTGATTACTGATTCAGTCTCCTTAATTGTTATTGTTCTGCTCAGATTTTGTTTCTTCCGGATTTAGTCTTGGTAGGTTGTATGTTTCAAGGAATTTATTAATTTTCTTCTAGGTTGTCCTATTTGTTAACAATCATAGTAACCTTTTATAATTCTTTATATTTCTGTGGTGTCAGTTCTAATGTTGCCTCTTTCATTTGTAATTTTGTTTATTTGAGTCCTTTATTCTTGATTAATCTAGCTAACAATGTGTGAATTTGCTCACCTTTTTAATAAACTAGCTTATTAGTTTTGATTTTTTTCTATTGTCTTTCTAGTCTCTATTTCATTTATTTCTGCTCTAATGTTTATTATTTTCTTCCTTATGCTAACCTTGAGCTTAGTTTGTTCTTCTTTTCTAATTCCTTGAACTGTAAAGTTTGGTTGTTTATTTGAGATATTTTTTTTTTCTTAATTTAGGCATTTATTACTATAAGCTTTTCTCTTAGAATTGCTTTTTCTGTTTCCTGTAAGTTTTGGTATGTTATGTTTTCATTTTCATTTCTTTCACGATTCTTTCTGATTTCCTCTTTGATTTCTTCCTTGACCCTTTGGTTGTTCAGGAGCGTGGTGTTTAATTTCCATGTATTTGTGAATTTTCCAGTTTTCTTCCTGTTATTGATTTCTAACTTCATACCCATTATAATTGAAAAAGATACTTGATATTATTTCAATCTGAAGTTTCTTAATTTTTGTTGCCTTCTGTTCTGTTAATATTTGCCTTAAATATTTACATGTCCCAGTGTTGAGTGCATATATACTTACAATTGTTGTATCCTCTTGATCCTTTTATCATAATATAGTTAGCGTCTTGTGACTAATTTTGACTGAAGGTTTCTTTATCTGAAACGTATGTAGCCACTGCTATGCATATTCACTCTCTTTTGATTACCATTTGCCTGCTATATCTTTTTCCAGTCCTTTACTTTCAGCCTTATGTCTCCTTAAAGCTAAAATGAATCTCTTATAGGCAATATATTGTTGGACCTTGGGGTTTTTTGTTGTTTTTGTTTTTTGTTTTGTTTTGTTTGGTCCATCCAGCCACTCTCTGTCTTTTGATTGGAGAATTTAAGCCATTTACATTTAATTTTTGATAGGTAAAATATTACTAACTTTTGATAGGTAGAAAATTACTATTGTCATTTTGTTAATTGTTTTCTGACTATTCATTTAGTTCCTTTGTTCTTCCTCTCTTGCTCTCTTCCTTTGTGATTTATTTTTCTGTTGTGATATGCTTTAATTCCTTTCATTTTATCTTTTGTGTATCTACTATACGTTTGTTCTTTGTGGTTACATGAGGCTTACATAAAATATCTCATAGCTATAACAGTCTGTGTTAAGCTTATAACACCTTATCTTCAATCTCATACAAAAACTCTACCTTTTTAATTCTCCTTCCTCCACATACTATATTATTGATGTCACTCTTTACATCTTTATATTTTACATCCATTAATAAATTATTGTAGCTATAGTTATTTTTAATAATTGATTTTTAAACTTTAATGCTAGAGATAAAATGCTTTACACACACAATTACAGTATTAGGGTATACTGAATTTCACTATATATTTCCTGTTACAAGTGGGCTTTATACTGTCATATATTTTCATGTTGTTCTTAGTGTTCTTTCATTTCAACTTTAAGAACCCCCTTTAGCATTTTTTTTTTAAGGCAGGTTTAGTGGTGATAAACTTCCATAGCTTTTTTTTTTTTTTTGGGTCTGGGAATGTCTTTATCTCTTTTTCATTTATGAAGGATATTTTTTGCTGGGGATAGTATTCTTGGTGGCACTTTTTATATACCTGTCATTTACAATATAAATAACAGACATATCAGTGATCATTCAATTTTGGCAAAACTAAATCTGAGAGAAGTGCTTTTAGATCTGCCTCTACTACCAGAGAGTGAACTCTCTGAGTCTCAGTTTCCCTACCTCTGTATAATAAGTATGGTAGGAATAAATTGTCTACAAGATGCTTAGTGGATCTAAAGTCTTATGAATCCTGGAACAACATATATAGAGGCGGATGCACAGATTTCACCCATGCCTTATAGTCACAATGTGGGAGCCCATAGATTCAAGGATTCACTACTATTTTCATGGCCTCTGACATAGTATTATTCAATTACAGTAAGGATACAAGGGAGGTGAGTGTCTAGGGAAAAATAAAAAAGAAATGTTATAATATCTAATGCATTTGACAAGGTGGAAAATACAGTAGTATTAAGAGAAGTTTAATAGCTCTGAAAGAATACATAGAACAAACCCACTGTGAAGTAGATAGAAATGTAATCAAATTTTTAAAATGTTAGGTAATTGATAACCCTAGGAAAAACAAAGAGTTGTTATAAGAGAAGAAATGTAATAGTAGTATGCTATTTGGTTAATAATTGACAATATTTATGCAATGGTAATGACGTAAATAGTAAATATTAATTTTAACAAAAGTAAATGTAACTATGTCTGTAGAAAGGAGGAGGGCAAGTGAGGGTAGTAGTATAAGAGAATTGATATATCTATTATAATAGGAAGTAAATAATGTTTAACATTTATACAGAACTAGATCTAGCAGTTCAATCATATTAATTGGCAATATAGAGATAAACATCAAAAGAAACAGCTGAAGAATTAAAAAGGAGCATTTCTGGAAATAAGGACTATGGTGGAGGGGATGGATAGGGGCCAGCTACTTTTCACTGTAAGACTTGAAGAACTCTTTAACTTTTCAAACTTCCTGAAGCTGCTTTTCATTGTAAACCTAGAAGAACAATTTTACCTCATAAATTAAAAAAAATATATTTAAAAAATATGTTATAAATAATGTACATTAATTTCTACCATCTTGCAATGTGAATTTTTGGTGTCATCATCATCATCATCATTATCACCATCAATAATATCTGTTTAACAACTTACAGACATATAAAAAATTTCCACATTTATCATCTCCGTTCATCTTCATTAACCTGTGAGTTGGGTAGAACATATTTCAATATCTCCCCATTTTATCAATAAAGAAACATAGATAATGTGACTTGTCCAAGATTAAATAATTAGTAGGTGGTAAGCCAGTAGTAAATAGGCAATGATAAGCCCCAAATTCTGAACTTCTATTTCCCATACTTGGGTTCTTTGCTTTATAACTATGTTCCTTTATAATCTTTCACTGGTAACATAGAAATTAATAGTTGTATTTTAGTTTACCTTGGAAAAGTATAAGAACTTTTCATGGAGTCCTCATTCTAGAACCTCAAAATGTTACCCAGTTCTAATGGGAAAAAAAAGCATTTTTTATTTTCCATGTCTCTTTTTTTTTTCCCTTTCTCCTTCATTCTCTCCAAAAATTCTTGCCACAAAAATATACTGGCGATTGATGTCATGAATTTTCTTAAAAAAAAAAAAAATCACTTTAGAGAACTTCATTATCTCTATTAATACAACTACTATTAATAACAACAATAATCATGTTGTGCCCTTCTCTAGCACCTCTCATCCAGGGATCTCAGAATGCTTTTCAAACATTAATTAAAAATCCTCTCGTTATCCCTGTGAGTTCCTAGGGCAAGGAGAGAGGAGGAAATCGTAGCTGCTCTGACATTAATTAAGC
Source organism: Ursus maritimus (assembly GCF_017311325.1). Taxonomy (NCBI): domain Eukaryota; kingdom Metazoa; phylum Chordata; class Mammalia; order Carnivora; family Ursidae; genus Ursus; species Ursus maritimus. The sequence continues at coordinate 8,107,930 of NW_024426008.1, forward strand.
TCTCCCTTGGCTTGCAAACTAGGTAAATAGCTTTTCTTCCCCCCATTAACAAACAAGCCGCTCTCCGTGATGATTATCACAGATGTTCACAAGTGAGAGGAGAAATTACTTCTGCTGGGCACTGAGGAGAGGGACCGACATACTTGCCAGACTTGGCTGCTGAGGTTTTGCTTTCTAACAGTGGTTTCCAGACCTGGGCAATCAGCAGCATGGCCTTAGGAGCTCTGCGAATATACCTGCATCTGGGCCATTTACACTCCCTTCCCACAGTGCTGACTTAGGTATGGAGTAGGGCTCAGGAATCTGAATTTTTTAAACTTTTCTTATACAGTTTGAGAATAACTATTTTAAGTGGCATGTTCATTATTAATTTCTTTCAAATACTGAAAGTGGCTTTTGCTGTGTTTTGCTTTCTTGCCTGATTAACAGTTTGGGATGAACTGAGTCTCAGTTCACTATAGGAGTTCATACTCCTACAGATCACTACACAGCCCACTGGTGGTGGGTGCAGGCCTGAAAGCATGTCTCCCAAATCAGCATCCAGGGCTCCAGGGCTTGTCACCAGAAGGACATAGACCACCTCAGTGCAAATTTGTCTCTTATTTGTCATTCTGAGTCCCCTGTTTTTAACAAAGTAGGTTAAAAATAGAAGCCTGATGTTGAAACATGTGATTCTCCAAATCTCTGAGGGTAAGAAAAGGAAACAAGCTAAGACATTTGCCTTATTGGTGAACTGTGTTCCTTCCCTACTTTGTGTCTCTTTTTCTTATCCTCTGGCTTCTGCAGATGTCTCTGCTGGTGGCATGACAGGTAACATGAAAGACAGTTTGCAAAAATAAAAATAAAAATCATAGCTCTTAGTCTACATTTTATGCCCAATAGTCTATAAACCTTTCAGAGACCCTTTCTTCCAGAATATTGCCTGGGACAATTTGGTTAGTTCCTACTGTTACGGTGGAGACACAGGGTCAGTTATTCATTTTTAAGATACCCTATGTCATTAGCAAGTCTGTTCCAGGGGATCCCTTCACCCCACGGATGATTGGTCACCTGCTTTAGTGGCCTGTGGCCTGGTCTTTCTTCATTGGATGATGGTTAGTGACAGGGGACTTTGGGTGTGTGTGTGTGTAGGGAACACCCAATTTTGCGTTCCCTAGATAAGGAAGAAGAGAAAGAGGAAAAGGTGATAATTAATTGAGGCACCACAATGGAAGTAACTGCCTTTTCTTACCACTTCTCATCCTTGCAAGGATATTGTGGGCAAGTTCCATCAGTTACATTTTACAGATGAGAAAAGCAAAACTCAGAGAGTTAGGTATCTTGCAGAGCTATGAGTGGAATTGAGTCTTACACATCTTTATGCTTTTTGTGCTTTATTAATACCTAGAAAAAGGTTTTTCACAAAACAAAGAGAAGTGTCTCTTACTTCAAAGTCCACACTCTCCCTGTGTACCTCACCGCCTGCCCGCACAGAATTTTCTTAGGTTTTTGGTTGAAGTAAATAGAACTTTCTCTCTTTTATCCAATTGCATTAGCACTAACAGCAGTGAATTGCTCAGAAAAAAGAATGCAATCATGAGTGTTTTTCATCTATTCCAGAATAAAAAACAAGTGAAGCCAAGCACTGGTATGCTCTAGCAGAGCTCTGTGGCCTAATGTCCCGAGCTCAGGTCTACAACTCAGAAAGTCATGGATTTCTAGTCCCTGCCAGACCACTGCTTTTGGTAAACAGAGGGTGAGTCATTTAATCATTCTGTGCCATCTTTCCTCCTCCAGCAAAGCAGGGTAATTAGTGTTTGTCACCCATGTATGTCAAAGGGGTGTGGTGAGGGTAACCTCGTAATTATGAGGTTCTGGGCAAATACAAAAAACCCACATGGTGGTAATGTCACCACTCATTCCAGGTTGGAGATTGGCTTGTTGGGTTGGAGAATTTGCAACCCAGCAAATGCTTGCCACTTGGTGGTTTACAAGCTTGGAATGTTAGAACTGGAAGAAATTCCTAGAGTTACCTAGTATGAACCCCATAGTTTGCAGCTGGGAAGCAAATCTAGAGGGGTGCAGGGATTTCATCAGGTCACAGTGATCTTGAGTCAGACAGGGATTTGAACCCAGGTCTCCTGACTCCTGCCTAGGCTCCCCTTCCCCTCCTCTGTCTTTACCCGTCCTGATGCTGACCCCCATCTGGAAAGAATGACTGCAGTTGAAAGCAGGCCTGGGATACAACTGCCGGAGGCTGCCTTTCAGGTCGGACACACACCATTCACTTTCAGTTGAAAACCTCATTCAAATACGACTGGGTGAGCCAGGCAAACCAGATGGGTAATTGCCTGGAGTGTGTAGGGAGATGGTGGAGAGTGTGGTTCACTGAGTACCCAAGGAGGTTTGGCACACTATCATTTCCAGCCATCCAGAATGTGAACGGCTAAACCCCAGTGGTCTGATCCTGTCAGATTAGTTTTATTTAACAGAGCCATGCCTCTGAGCTAAGCTGTGCTCTGTACTTTGTTATGCATAAACTTGCAGAGATGAAATTTAGTTGGGGAAGTTGGAAAGAGGGATGTTAGAGAAACTGTACAAGTAGTTGTGTCATTATCTTTATGAGAAAATCATTAAATCCCATTTCCTTCCTTCCTTCACATTTTTCCTCCTTCCACACATATTTATTTAGTGTCTACTATGCACTAGATAGTCTAGGCTCTAGATATAGTGGTAAAAAAAAATACCCAAGGTTATTGACTTAGAGAGAGATGACAGATACAAGAAGAAAGTAAACAATAACAAAAAATGGGCAAGAGAGTTTCACAAAGTGATCAGTGCTATGAAGAAACTAAAGCAAAGTGATATACTGTAGACTGATGGTGCTTCTGTGAAGATGGAGTTTGAGCTGTAATAAGGGTCAGCCACACAGAGATCTGCAGAGACAAGAACAAGTGCAAAGGCCTTGAGGCAGAGAGAATTTGGTGAGTTTGAGGAATAAAAACAAAGCTATTAGAGCTGAAGTATAATGAGATTGGGAGAGAGCAGTAGGTCCTGAAGCTAGAAAGGTAGAACTGGGTCACGTCATATTGGCTGTTACAGGCAACAGGAAGGACTTTAGATTTTATTCTAAGTACAAAGAGAAATAAATGATGGGCTTTAAGTGTGTGTGTGTTGGGATATGTTCTGTTACATGAGAAGATTTATGTTTTGAAAAGATATTTCAGCAATGGAAATGATAGTAGAAAAGATAGTTCCAGCAGTGGAAATGACCTCTCTTGTAGATTAGAGCAATCGTGCAGGTGATAATGATTACAACTGGAAGTGGCTGGTGCAGGAGAGATAAAAAGGAGTGGGTAGATTTAAAATCTATGTTGGAGTTGAATCTAAAGTAACTTGTTTAGGGATGTCATGTGAGGGAGGAAAATGAGGAGAAGAGAGGAATTGAAATGATGCTAAATGTTGTACCTGAGCACCAGGTGATTGGTGGAGATATTGGCAGGGAAGGAGTTCAAAAGTGCATGCTGGGGATAAAATCAAGGGAATCAAGGTTCTGTTTGGCCATATTGGGATTAATAAGATGATTAGATATTCAAGTGGAAATGTCAATCATAGAATTACAGTTAATTACAGCTTAGAGTTTAGAAGTCAGTGGAGAGGTCAGTGATGGAGATACAAAGTTGATAGTCTTCCACAGATAGTATTAAAATAGTGGGAATATAAAAGCACTGGAGATGGAGAACAGTGGGGCCTTGGAGGAGCTCTGAGGCACTCCAGCTTTTCAGTTTTGAACTGAAGGGGAGGGCCAGAAAAAAGAGACTGAGCAGAGGTGATTCAGATATAAGGAAGAAAAACAGCAAAATGTGGAGTCACAAAAATTAAGGATGTGTTCTAAGGAGGACTGAGTGGCTGACAGTGTCTAATCTTGCCAAGAATTTGAGTATGATGAAGGTTTATAGCTGCCAAGTAAATCTGGAAATGTGGTGGACTTTGGAGATGATTCCCAATAACCTTGACAAGAAGAATCAAATGTGTAGGAAAAATAATGGGCTAAGGAAAGATAGCATGGCAGGAAGAAAGGCTGGACCATAAACAAGCCATTCAAGAGCTTTTGCTATAAAAGGAGCAGAAAAGTACTCCAGAACCTGGAGGTGGACCATGGGGTCACTGGAGGTTGTATGGGATCAATAGAAATGATCATAATGTGACATCATGAAGAATGTGTATGTGTTGATGGGAGTGTTTCGGTAGAGAGGGAAGAATTGATTACCAGGAACTGAATGGATACCCTGAAAAGTAGAAAAAGAATGGGGTCTAGAACACAAGTTTAGGGGTACACAGGGAAGGCATACTTCATCTGTTATAATGAAGTGACAGCCAGAGACTGTGGTAACAGATCCAGGGAAGGTGGCGGACCTGGTGGTGGTAAGATAAGGCAGTTTTCTCTTTAGTTGCTTCCTTTTTCTCAAATACGAGACAATATCACTAGCTGAGATTATGTGTGTATATGTGTCTTTGGGGAATAGTTGTGCTGAAGGTTTGAGGAGAGAGAAGATATTAAAAGCCCATTTTGGTAAGTAAGTGAGCGAATGTATTCTGGAAGTATATCTGAATTATTGAGAGACCCTTTGACTCTCTGGTTATTATTTTCAAATAATTCTTGTCTTGATTTTCAAGTTTAGACCTGACAGCATGGTTCTATGTCTTTTCCTTAGGAACATTCAGCTTTATGGAGAAAAGTATAGAATGACGAGATAGTTGGGTTTAATCAATGTGGGGATTTATCTAAAGGAGCATGAGTGAGGGAAAGGGGGACAAGAAAGTTGAATGGGTAACTAGTGAGTGATTATAATGATAATCTATGGTTTCTAAATGTGTATGGAGAGCAGTACCAACTTGGGAAATGCTAGATTATAGAAAAGTGAAGTATTAGTGGATTTGGATATACTAGGGATGCATAGTAGAATGAAAGGATATATAATAATACAATACAATGAAATATGATCTTTCTATCTAATAGAAATTTGGAAGGTGGTGCATTTATTTGATGAAAACAGAAAGGATGTGACTCGGTGAGCTTCTGGTTGAAGTGCGGTGCGAGAAAAGACTGCAGTGAGTGAGGGGGGTGGTCACAGACTTGAGGGGTTAGCTCTTGGACACTTTATTTTTATTTTTTTTAAAGATTTTATTTATTTATTTGACAGAGATAGAGACAGCCAGCGAGAGAGGGAACACAAGCAGGGGGAGTGGGAGAGGAAGAAGCAGGCTCATAGCGGAGGAGCCTGATGTGGGGCTTGATCCCATAACGCCAGGATCACACCCTGAGCCGAAGGCAGACGCTTAACCACTGTGCCACCCAGGCGCCCCAGCTCTTGAACACTTTAAACAACATGGTCATTGGTGGCTCCAAGAATGGCAACTGGAGTAAAGTATAAAGAAAAAAACGCAGTTGGTATTTTCCATGAACAATGTAGAAAGACCAGAATATTGGTAGAGAACAGCAAACAAACAAGAACAAACAAGAACAGCAACAAAACAACAAAACAGCAACGAGAATTAGTGGGTAATAAAAGCTGGGAACACAGATATCAAAGGAGCATTGACATGGAGATACAGTAAAAGCGATCCACATCATATCAATGATCAGCTTATTTTTAGTGCATTCAGATGATTTTGAAAATTGGAATTCTGTACTTAAAGAGGATCCCTTGCCATTAAGAATTTTAACAAACGTTATTTCTGGAAGATGTCCTTGAATCATCATAATTTGCCATGAAATGATAAAGACACCCTAATTTCCTAAGCTGTAAATGCCTTTAATGAAATAAACTCCAAAATTAATGAGTTTGTTAAAATATGTAGTGTAATTATTTCAGGTAGTACACCTGCTTTCTGTTGATATGAGGCAGTATTTTCCCCAATTTAAATACTGACATGAGGCAGTATTTCTTCAATATCCGTCTCTATGTAATATACAATGTATTGTTTTTTGATAACAGTGTTGACCTACTTCTGATTAAAGTTGATACCTTAGAAATAGGTCAGTGATTGCATGTAATGAATACTGTCTTCTGTACTATACAGTCAATATATGTGCTTCTCAACCAAAGTAGGAAAGTGAGTTCTATTTAATGCAGTATTTTACTTGACTAGAAAGCTGCTTAGCATGTCAGTCTCATAAAAATCCAATCTCTTTGCAATAAGGAGCAGCTCTCCAATATTGTAACAGCTACAGGGGGACAATAAAGGATGGTACAATTATATTTTCTTACCGGGGGTGACCTCTAGTGTGAAACTATGGCATTTTAGCATTCCTTGGGGTTTGAATTAACAATGCACTGCCAATTATGACAAATTTGCTACCCCCCCTCACCATTTTCAAGATCACAGGTAATTTGTCTTGGTGGTGTTTTCTTGAGCTATTATTTGATTTTTGAAGTCAAGAAATCTATCTTCGTCTTTTTTTTTTTTCTTTTACTTTTACTTTTTTCGGGTCCCCACTTAGAGGTCTTTACAATTTTATTTTTATAGGCGAGAGATCTATATCATATTGCTTATGTTGGTCTATTTGACTTCATTCTCAAGCTCACAAGTGCCACATTTCAATAGGTATCTTTTCATAGGTGTCCTTCCTGGGCCAGTTCTTAAGTTATTGCCTCTGAGTTCCAAACCCATCCTTTCATAACTCTGTATCTCTGTGCTGCAGGGGCTGGGACTCTGCACAAACCATATTTCTGCTTTGCCAGCTGCTTCTATATTAGGCTCCGTCAGTAGGGACATTAGAGGATCTGGATGAGGAAGGAGGGATTTCGTCCTCCCTCTCTACTTCCTGTTCTTAGGAGCATCTCTCCAGCAATGCTGCTTCTCCCTGGTAGCAGCAGTTCCTTCCTATAAATGCAGCTGAATCCATTTGCAGTGTTTTTTTAACACCAACTAACCAGGGTCCCTATTTTCAGAACCTGAGTTTCAGCCTGATGAGATTCTTCTTTTAAGTTTGTAAATTTTGATAACTCTTAATCTCTCCCTTTTGTTTCTCCCAGGCCACAGGGATGGTAGCTGCCTCCTTCAATCACCATATCTTTAATACATTGGAATTCTCTTCTTACTTTTTTAGTTATCTGGTTACAACTTTGTAAGTAGTCAAAAATCTTTATATTACATTCTCCCTGTTAAAATAACTGGTATGACTTCTAATTCCTTATAGATCTGGACCTGACTGCTACTTGCCTCTGCTATCCATTTCTTAATATACATGAAATAAAAACCACACATTTACTAGTAGTCTCTAATCCTCATTTTCAAGTTAATTGTTATTTTTAAATGAGAGGTAGTATATCTTCATAGATAAGAATGGAGGCTGTTGAATTAGGTAGGTCTGAGTTAAATGCCCCTTTCTCCTCTTCCACAGTGAAAAAAAGGGAAGGTGGAAAAATGAAGAATGAGTTAAAATTAACTACATATCCACAGTTTTTCTCTCTTTATACATACACACTCACTCAGCTTTTTTTTGGTATATAAAATACTAATCTTCTATTTTTTATTCATTTATCAAGTATGTATTGAACACCTAAAATGAGGAAGGTTGGAAGGTTTTTTACTGAATCTTTTGTGGGGAAAGAAAAGGAGATTCAGAGAATCTGCTACCAGATTCAAAACCATATCAGGGGAGATAGGGCAGGAGCTAGTGTGATATAAGGTAGAAAATTATAATAGCTGTGAGAGAGGTATAATCTAACTGTAGTCAAAAGTTTGAATATGGAAACATTTCTTCTAGATGGAAGGTTAGGGATGACTTTGTGGAGAAGATACCATTTGAGCTGGGTCCTCCAATGTAGGTAGGAATTAGGTAACCATGGTTGGGAAGGGCAGGGGGAAACCAAAGCATGGGAGAATTAAGTAGGTAAGAAAGTGTTTGAGTGACTGGGGAACTGCACATAGTTCATTTTTACTACTGTTAATGATGCACACAATTAAAGATCTGGATCATTAGTGTGGGGCTTGCTCAGAGAGGGTCTTTGATGTCAGGCTAAAGAAACTAGACTTTAATACAAAAGCATTAAAAGGGCTTCAAAAGGTTTTTAGGAAGAAAGAGAGAAATCAGAACCATTCCAAAGAAAGGCAATCTAACAGTATTGGAGAAATTTGGTTGGTGTCTGGTGTCTAGAGCCATTTGGATGATATTGAAACGAGCTGGACAAGAAGTACAGAAAGCTTCCCCATGGTGGTAGGAAGGGACTGGAGACACAGATATGAAATAAATATATTGAATTTACCGGATTTGTCCACTGGGTGAATATGAGCAGCTGGGGAAAGGAGGAAACCAAACACCTGTGGAAAATTTGAGCTGGGTGTAGCCATAAGGATAGTTACCCTGGCAGAAATAGAGATTGTGGAGGAGGAAAAGGAGGTGTGATGTTTTCAGAGAGAAGTTGGGATTGATGAATTTAAAGTGTCTTAAGACATTCAGGAAGAATCATGTTACAGGTTTTTGGAATACAAGACTGTAGACTGGGAGGAAAGTCAGGGTTTGAGATACAGATTTTCATGTCACTGAAATACAAGTGGTAGATCTATCATGTAATTAGATGAGATTGATAAAAGAACAAACATATAAGAAAGATAAGGACTGATCCAGCCACACCTGCATCTAGAGCAGGGATTGGCAAATTAAGGCCTGTGGGCTAAATCTGTCCTGTTGCCTATTTGGTAAATAAAGTTTTATTGGAACACAGCCATGTTCATTCATTTGCATATTGCCAGTGGCTGTTTTTGCACTACAAAGTCAGAGTCCAGTAGTTATGACAGATACTATGTGGGCCTCAAAACATAAAATATTTACTGTGTTACCCTTTACAGGAAATACTGACTAACCTTTGATTTAGACAGTGGGGGAAGAATTAGAGTCCAGAGAAAAACTGGTCAGATTTAAAAAAAGAAAAGAAAGATGAATCAAAGAAGACAGAGAAGAGTTTCAAAGAGACTGAAGGAATCAACAATATGACATCTATAGCGGTAGCATTTCCCAAAAGATACACAGAGAAAATGATAGGCAATCCAAAAGATATTGATCTTGTTAGTCCATCCCAGGCTGGGGTGGACCTGGGATGGCCAGAACCTTCAGGACTTCAAGTAGGGTTGCCAGATATAGCAAATAATAATGCATGACACTCAGTTAAATTTGAATTTCAGATTAAAAAAGATTTTAATACGAGTAAACTCCGTGTAATATTTGAGACATGGCTTTTCTAAAAAAAATTATTTCTTCTTTTAATGAAATCCAAATTTAACTAAGTGTTCTGTATTTCCTTTGGCAAACTCAGCCATGAGCAGCCTCATCCAGGACTTGCAGGGGGCTGCGTGAGTGAGGAGGTCTGATGGCAAATCCAGTAGTCCACTCTAGCAGCAAGGGAGATGGGCAGAATTGGGCATTTGCTATTCCACTGGGATACTCCGACTACTGCCATGAAGGGGATTGTCACTGAGCAGCTACTAAAATTGCTAGATCCAGAGTTGCTGAAGGCATTTGTGTTTCATGAATCAGAAGAGAGCATAGTAGGTCAGGAGTAGGGTCTTCTGACTAGCACAGCCAGGAGGGACAGCCTTGAATCTCTGATTTCATATCCCATACCTTTGTCTGCGGTGTAGCTGCTATTCACTTTTAGTAACATTGAATTGAGCCACATGATGACAGCTCTAGCAATATGTGTGCAGTCTATAAATAAGAGCTTCATCATTATTTGCAATTACTTAGTAAGAATTATCTGCAAAGATAAATGAGTGAGACTACATCAAACTGAAAAGCTTCTGCATAGCATGGGGAACCATCAACGAAATGAAAAGACAACCTACTGAATGGGAGAAAAAATATTTGCAAATTTTATATCTGAAAAAGGGTTGATTTTTAAAATATATAAATAATTTCTACAACTCAATAGCAAAAAAAGAAAAAGAAAAAGAAAAAAAATCAGGTTAAAAAGGGATGAATCTGAATAGATATATTTTCAAAGAAGACATACAGATGGCCAACAGGTATATGAAAAGGTACAGTGCTCAACATCAATCATCATTAGGGAAATGCAAATCAAAACCACAATGCCTGCTTCACTCCACCCCAGGGCTCACCACCTCCACTAGAAGAAACCACACTGCTCATTGTGACACTGGCTCTGGCATGTGCAAATCTGGCTTTGCTGGAAATGACTCCCCCACCCCCCTCCCCAGGATGCGGTGTTGTCCACTGTCAGGCACTCCTGACACCAGGGCATCATTGTGGGCATGGGACAGAAGGACCACTTGGTTGATGAGGCCCAGAACAAGAGTGGCATCCTAACTTTTAAGTACCCCATCGAGCATGGCATCATCACCAACTGAGACAACATAGAGAAGATCTGACATCACACCTTCTACAACCCCAAGGAGCACCCTGTGCTGCTAATGCCCCCTTGAATGTCAGAGCCAACTGAGAGTTGATTCAGATCACATTTCAGATCTTCCACACTCTGCTTATGTACATGACCATCAGGCTGTGTCCCTATATGCCTGTGGCTGTACCACTGGAATTGTCATGGATTATGGGGACCAAGTCACTCACACAGTGCCCATCTATGAGGGCTACACCCTGCCCCATACCATTCTTCATCAGATCCTGGCTGGCTGAGACCTGAAAGACTATCTCATGAAGGTTCTCATGGAGCTGCAGCTTCACCACAATGGCTGAGTGGGAAATTCATATGACATCATGGAGGTCTGCTATGTCTTGGAGCAGGAGATGGAGCCACAGCTATATCCTCTCCTCCTGGGAGAATAGTTATGAACTGCCCAATAGTCAGGTGATCACCATCAGCCACAGGCAGTTCTGGTGTCAGAGGCACTCTTCCAGTGCTCTTTCCTGGGTATGGAGTCTTGGGGCATTCATGGGACCACCTTCAACTCCCATCATGAAGTGCGATGATAACACATTGTACTCTTTTTTTTTTTTTTTAAGATTTTATTTGTTTGTTTATTTGAGAGAGAGAGAAAGAGAGCACAAGCGGGGGGAGGGGCAGAGGCAGAGGGAGAAGCTGACTCCCTGCTGAGCAGGGAGCCCAATGCAGGACTCGATCCCAGGACCCCGGCCGGGATCATGATCCTAGCCGAAGGCAGGTGCCCAACCGACTGAGCCACCCAGGTGCCTGACACACTGTACTCTTACATGGTGGTGTCTGGTGGGACCACCATGTATCCTGGCTCACTGATGAAACAGGAGATCATGGCCCTGGCCCCCAGCACAAGGAAGATCAAGAGCATCGCTCCTCCTGAATATAAGTACTCAGCGCGGATGGGGGCTCCCTCCTGGCCTCGCTGTCCACCCTCCAGCAGATGTGGATCAGTAGCAAGAAGGTGGGCCACTCCATCATCCTCCACAAATGCCTCTACATGAACTTTGAGCAGATGTATAGTATTTGCTACACGAGTTAATTCAAGAGTGTAAATATGCCCTGGCAAGCCTCATGCTCACCTCATGAAACTGGAATAAGCCTTTAAAAAGGCATATGTCCTTAAAACATGCATCTGATACTAGCACTGGACTGTAGAACTTGTTGCTCTTTTTGACCTCGTATTCAAGTTAACTGTTCTGTTTGTATTTTTAGTATGCTGTATCTCTCTTTGACTTAAAACCTTAGTATGTGTTGCTCGGTCACATCATGGCTGAGGTGAGAACATGTTTATGGAAGACAAATCTATTGGCTTGATGAGAGTCTACCAGACCATGAGTTTCCTCATCTATGCAGGGTATTAATTTGTAAGAGCTGCTTATTCTGAGATTTCTCTAGAGGCTGGCAAGAGTCCTGAACCAGTTATGATGTCTGCCCTACTGGTCTGATAGGGTCGGGAAGGTCCAAGCCTTCAGATCCACTTTCCTTCAGAACACCATGGGTTATTGCTTGCCTTGAATTGGGAAACAGTTTGCATTTACACATGTGAATTTATTCATCCTTTTAATTTATGTAAGGTGGGTTTTTTTTGGTGCATGATTCTCAATTCTCAAATTTTGATTTTCTACTGTCATGTGAGAACATTAAGCCCCAGCACTGTGTCTTATGTGAGGAAAGTAAAATGCTGCAGTAGACTAAAACAAAACCAAAAAACCCCACAATGAGATATCACCTCACACCTGTTAGAATGGCTAGTATGAAAAAGACAATACAAGTGTCGGTGAGGATGTGGAGGAAAGGAACCCCTTTGTGCACTGTTGGTGGGAATGTAAGCTGGTGCAGCCACTGTAGATAACTGTTGAGTTTCCTCAAAAAATTTAAGATAGCACTACCATATGATCCAACAATTCCACTTCTGGGTGTTTATCTGAAGGAAAGTGCTGTAAAACTTGCTCTTGACCCAAATACCTTGGGAAGAATGTTTCATTGCTTGTGAGGCCATGTACTCCCCCAATCCATGGATAGTTTTCCCTTGAATAAAGGCATCAAACATGTTACTAAATTGTATTATTCTTTGTCTTTGTCATTTGGCAGTTCCTTAGAACAGAGGCTGAAATGGAGTTTGTAGAGCAGGGTGTTTATTAGGGATCCACCCACACCTATGAAGAGAAAGGGGCAGGAGCAGGATTTGGCAGAGGACACTGGATTGTGATGTGTTCAAAGTCCAACCCCCTCCCCACCTCACCCCCATCTCCAGGCAGCTCTGGAGCCTTCCTTCAAACCCCCCCTCAGACTTGTTCCCTGTTGGGCCAATATGGTTAGGTCCTGATACTCCTGCCTTGATTGCCCATTAGATATGAGCTGCCCCAAGACAGATGTGTCCTTGCATAAGGTGGGTCAATGCCTGAGCCAAGCCTTTCCGTGAAGAGGGGTTGGAACAGTGCATCCCCTGCCCACCACAAATACTGCACTTGAAACTCTGTATCTTATTTTTATTTTCAAATTATTTGATATAAAGAAAATGTAATGAATTTTTTTCACTGTATCCATGCAGAGGCTCCCAAATCCCCTACAGTTTATTCAGTGTGCTGTTCAAACATAATCATTTCCTAGGTGTGCCAGTAATATATATATAGCACTGTGCTCTTCTGAAGTTGAGAAGAAAAGGCCTTGAATCATCTTAATTTTTATCCTTTCAGTGTCTCGAAGGAGGTAGATATGGCTCGGAGTGCATGCATTTGATCCCTGAGAAATATGAATATCAAAGGACCCTTGCTGTTTATTTTGGCAATGTTCTGATACTTAAAAGCCACCAGTGACACATATATTCATGGCTTCCTCTTAATTCGGTGGTTCTTGGCAGAAGCAAAGAGCATTAAAAACAGTTGAGTTTCATATGAAAGCGACAGGTTCCCAGCGTCATTCTTACTTGGCTGCACCTTTTACTGGGTTTGTGTAACTCTGACCTGCTACTATTCAAAGCATTTTTCTCCTCACCTGTATTTCAGAATTTGATACCTGGATATTGAAAAGTCTCAGTTGTCTCAAGATCATAAATCATTATTTCTTAAACTTGGAAAAATATCAGAAGTACTTGGAGTGGGAAGACTTTTTAAAAGGGTTGGAACCTGTTTGAGAAGGTCATAAGTGAAAATCACAGAGCACCTACCATCCCCACTCTCCCTCTTCCCACTTTCCCTTCCCTCTCCGCCTCTCCCCTCCTCAGATTTACTGAATCAAAATCTCCAGGATGAACCCGTAGTTTACTGAATGCTCATGTTTGGAAAACACGAAAACTCGATGAAACAGTGTGGCATTTAAAGCCTTGTATAGTCTTTCTCATCCTGTATTTCTGCCCTGATTTCCCACTGTTTACCTTCATGCATTACTGTAGCTAGCAAGCCAAGCTGCTCACCACACACATCATTTGGGGGCTGAGCTGGTGCTTGGGCATACATGACAGGTAGGAGGGAAGGGCATCTCATTCTGGTCTTCCTCCCAGCCTCTGAGGCTCTGCAAAGTTCTTCATAGGGCAAACTGGTATTTCCATTTTAATAGGAGTCCCACCACTTGTGTGTTTCCAGGTGGGTGTTGCTTTTAGGGTGTTTATTTTTATTTTTATTTTATTTTATTATTATTTTTAAAGATTTTATTTATTTATTTGACAGAAAGAAAGACAGCCAGAGAGAGAGGGAACACAAACAGGGGGAGTGGGAGAGGAAGAAGCAGGCTCCCAGTGGAGGAGCCCGATGTGGGGCTCGATCCCAGGACCCTGGGATCACGCCCTGAGCCGAAGACAGACGCTTAACGACTGAGCCACTCAGGCGCCCCTATTTTTATTTTTAATAAAGAATTTTATTTTATAGTCCTGGATGTAAATGCTATTAACAAATCGATGCATGCCATTTTAATTGTTCTTTTTCTGCTATTCTTAGCCCATTTCAGTATTTTGCTAACTTTTCAAGTTTCCTGTATTGCACTATCTTTCCTGTATTTTCTGAAAATTGTGTTTATGCTTTCTTCTTATTTTTGCCCCGATAATTTATCCTGTTAACTTGTATTAGGTCCTTTGTTTTTCACTTTGCCAGTTTTACCTTTTATCACTTGTATTAATAGCTCATTTTATTACTTATAATCCAAATGTCTTTTATTCCTAATTTCTAACTGAAATCTTGGTTTATTTTTATGAATTTATGTTGTCTTTACTTTGAATTTTATTATCAATGTTAAAACATACTTAATTTTTATTAAGATCATTTTTTATATTCATGCTTTACATTTAAAAATATTTATGTTTCTAAAGGCTTTCTTGCTTTATTTGTATTTATTTTATATTTTAAAATGTTTATTTTTTAAAGGCATTATTTTTTTTTGTTAATGGTGATTGCTTTTAAACTTATATCTTCACCTGTTACATAATCTTTATTTTTATCTATTGCATGCTTTTAATAACAACTTCTTTTTTTTTTTTTAAAGATTTTATTTATTTATTTGGCAGAGATAGAGACAGCCAGCGAGAGAGGGAACACAAGCAGGGGGAGTGGGAGAGGAAGAAGCAGGCTCATAGCAGAGGAGCCTGATATGGGGCTCGATCCCATTACGCCGGGATCACGCCCTGAGCCGAAAGCAGACGCTTAACCGCTGTGCCACCCAGGCGCCCCTAATAACAACTTCTATTAGATTTTTGTTTTGTTTTTTTTTTTAAAGATTTTGTTTATTTATTTGACAGAGAGAGAGACAGCCAGCGAGAGAGGGAACACAGGCAGGGGGAGTCGGAGAGGAAGAAGCAGGCTCCCATCGGAGGAGCCTGATGCGGGGCTTGATCCCAGGACTCTGGGATCACGCCCTGAGCCGAAGGCAGACACTTAACGACTGCGCCACCCAGGCGCCCCAAGATTTTTGGTCTTTGGGTTTAGTTCTTGATTTCTGTATAGTGGCTGGCCAGACTAGACTGTGGGGGGAAGCTCATCACAACAGGCGAGACCAGATGCTCTATGATGGTCACTTTGATATTCAGCCAACGTGTTGCAACATTCTTAAGGCACCCCCCCATACACACACTTAATCTCACGTTGTGAGAAGATATATGTGAGAAGCCTCCCAAAATCAGTAATGATTTTATCTGGAGAAATGGCACACTTGTTCCATGAGAATATTTCTGCTTTCTTTTGACATTGTACGCTATTCAGTCCTAATATGCCCATTGTAAAATCCATGCTATAGCAGTTAGGATTGTACTCTTTACTTTCCTTTGAGATAGTCTTGAGACTGCCCATTTGGGTGATTAAACCATGAGGCCTATCCTAGTGTAGTAGACAATGACTCCACTTTTCAGGACTGGTTTAATACATGCTATAGTCTTGATTCTGGGCGAGGGTGATTTGTCAGCTCTCAGGGAGGCACGCCAAAGAGGCATGGTGCCAAACACATCCAGTGATTAAGGTTTTGGTTTAGCCAATGGTTACATTGATTTAGAGCTGGAAGACATCTTGAAATGGGCCTAAGTTTCCTCTCTTGAAATGTTGTTACAAGTGTAAAAGTCCGAGCTCTTCTGTTGGGTTTAATATCCAGTCTGTAGGAAAAAAAATAATGCGTTTTATTTAAGATTTGAGATATTTTTCCTCTTCTTAATTTTAAGCAACAAACAAAGAATGTTGAGGAGGTTGTGGTGGGTTGGCTGCCTAGTCCTCTGGGTCGTGTGAAGAGGACCTATTTCTCTCAGTTCTGTTTCTGTTAGCTTCAGGTTTGGTGTGATTCGCTTCAACACATTTATCTTTCTTATTGAGGCACTAGCTTTCTGCTTGGATATAAGTTTACATTTTCAAAATCTTCTTGAACTTCAATTTACTCAAAGCAAAGTTAATTATTTCTAGGGACCTGTAGCCAAGATTGAAAATAAAATTGCCGGAGATCTGTGTGGAATGATTGAGAAATGTCATGATTGCTTTCTTGTAGACCGGGGGTCAGCAAACTTTTTCTGTAAAGGGTCAGATAGTAAACATTTTAATTTTTGCAGCCTCTGAAGTCAGTTGCAACTATTTTAAGTTTGCCCTTAAAGCAGAGAAGCAGCCATAGGCAGGTAATAAGTAAACAAATGGATATTTCTGTGTTCTAACATAACTTTATTTACACAGTCAGTGAGGTGGGTAGGTCCAATGATTGGTTCTATTTTGCTTAGGCATAGTTTGCTGACCCTCGATGGAGCCCATTTCTTTAGGGAAAGATGCGTCATCCTAATTTGAAACTTTGCACAACTCTGGAGGATTGAGGATGGCTACAGATTCTTGCTACTTCTGCCGTTGAGCGGGGGGGCACTCATTCTCTTCTACTTGAATCTAGGCTGGCCTTGATGACTTAATTGTGCAGCACAATGAAGTGGAAGCAAAATTTTGTCTCTTCTGAAGCTAGTTCTTAGGAAGCTTAGCAGCTTCTCCCTTCTGGGAATAATCTGTGAGCCTCGAGCCACCACGTAAGAAGCCCAACCATGGTGACTCCATG
This sequence comes from Ursus maritimus, assembly GCF_017311325.1. NCBI lineage: Eukaryota > Metazoa > Chordata > Mammalia > Carnivora > Ursidae > Ursus > Ursus maritimus. Next base: position 8,124,822 of record NW_024426008.1, read on the forward strand.
ACATGTTCAAGGTTCATTTCCTCGTTTTGTTCAAGTCTGTGCTCAAAAATGGCCTCTGCAGAAAGATGTCTTTGACCACTTTATATCTAAAATAGCATGTCTTTCTCTAACCTCTTGTAGGGGAGGGGAAAGAAAAAAACTTTGCCTCTGCTCTCCTCATTTCTCCAGCTGAAGCCATGCAAATTAGACTGAGAAAAGACAGATTAATAGGAAAAAGGTATGCAAACTTTATTTGATGTTAATTTTTTATTTGAGAAGGGGTTCTTCCTAGAAAAGAAAGGAAGACCCAAAGAAGCAGCTGGGCCTGAGAGTTTATATATCATGTCTAACAAAGAGCAGTAGATTGTGGAGATGTGAAAAGACAAAGGAACAGGATTTTAGGCTTCCATGTGTGACCAAACTGTGGGAAGGTACATATATGGGGCAAATTAAAAGAAGGTAGGGGCCATTCTAGTAAGGTTTGTTTTTGTAGGTCCTTCTTAGTGCCAAAATTTTGTTTCCTTCTCAGCCATAAAACTTTCCCAGGAGAGGGAATTGGAGTACCTGGGTGGTTCAGTGACTTAAGCATCTGCCTTCAGCTCAGGTCATGATCTCAGGGTCCTGGGATCAAGCCCTGCAACAGGCTCCCTGCTCAGCAGGGAGTCTGCTTCCCCCTCTGCTCCTCCCCCTGCTCTCTCTCTCTCTTTCATGAATAAATAAAAAAACAAATGAATATCTAAAAACGAAAAACCTAGAAACCCGAACTTTCCCAGGAGAAGGAATTTATGGCAGTCTTCATTTCTGAAAGTTTCTGCTTTTAGTCCAATGAGGGAAACTCCATGAAGGCTTCTTTCTGCATCTCTTGATCCTTATTGCCTTCAGCTGAAAATAATCCATATGCAAAAGTGGCATATTTTAGGGTGGCTTATCCTTTCCATGCCTTACCCTCTTTATCTGTTTTCCTGCTTTATATTTTTTCATAGCATTACTGTTTTGTTTATGTATTTATTTTTCTCTCTATTGTGAGTCTCTCATACTAAATTGTTAACATGAAAGCAGAGATATATTTTTTTCTACTAACCTGGCTCATGTGAGGTGTTTGATAAACTTTTTTTGTTTAAATGAATGAAACTTGTAATTCTTGTTTTATTAATTTCATATGTGTTTATTCAAATTGCCTCTAGTATTTTAGAGAATGAGTTGACATATGAATAATAAGTAAATAAAGTGACAACTTTCATCTATTAAATATCTATTCTCAATTGCAGACAATTCCAGAAGCTGGGAGGATGTTCTCTTGTCTTCCCATCACCTCTGTTTCTGGACATCTAAATGCTTAGCCCTGGAATAAATGCCACCTCTTCCTTGAAGTCTACCCTGATTCCTTATTCCAATAATCCC
>NW_024426008.1:8126206-8154053 GCF_017311325.1 Ursus maritimus
TCACTCTTTCCCCTCTGTCCCCAGTAGACAATATTTTTCTTCTCTGAAACCATGAAAAAAATCTCATTTATATCCTGTCTTTTAAAAAGTCTTTATTAAAATTAGTTATCAGCAACTCTTATTTCCCTTACTGTAATAATAATATGATGTGAAGTTTAAAGGTTTATATGAACATCTTTGATTTTTACAAAACCAACATACCACCTTAAATGTAATTGTCTTTCTGTGTGTGTGTGTGTGTGTGTGTGTGTGTGTGTGAAAACTGGGATGAATGAAGGCATGTATTACTAAATGCAAAACAGAATCTTGAAAATTAGCCAAAAATGTGTAGGCCTTCTAGTAATACCTTACTTCCTGTTGCCTCTAACATTCTCCTTTCCTAGTCCTATAACTCCAAGTAAGATCTGAAAATCACCATGCAAGCAATAGAGTAAAAAAACAGTTTAAATATATTGATGAAAATTAGGCCAAAGGATAAAAGGTAAAAAAAAAAAAAAAAAAAAAAAAAAAAAAAAAAAAAAAAAGGAAGAGAAGAGAAGAAATCCTAGCATTCTCATTTACTTCCTGTCTTTTCCACTCTGATTCTTTGTGGATCTGTAGGATGATGTCTGATAGATTCATCTTTTTTTTTGGGGGGGGGGTAGTCAAACTCAAGTATTTTTTATTTCATGAGCATTTGAAATGGCTTTCTTACACTGTAGGTATTCATCCCCCATCCCTACCATGGCACAGATATTTTCTGCTATAAGATTATGTTCAGTGGACAACCTGGTTATTAAAAATTATTTGTAGATCTATGCTAAATCTGGGAGGAGTGTAAATCATTATCAAAAATTAATTTTCTCCTTTGTATGAGAAAAATATGAAATCATTATAATTCCAACGGTGTTATCAGTTTCAGTAGAAAATCATTATTGAGATTATTTTAAATTCATTAACAAAAGGAATTTTATTATGAAGATAGTCTGGTCTTAGTCATATTAAAAATAATTTACCCATGCTTTTATTCTCTAATTAGAGTTTTAACCAGTGCACGCTGGTTACAGAAAGCAATATCAAGAAGAGAAAGGGGGGATAAAAACATATTAATCTCTGAGCCAAAATATTAAAAATAATCAGAAATAAATGAGGTTCTGAACCTTCTGAAATTAAACTAAAATGGAATATTAAAAATCACTTCTGTTGTGTAACTTTTGAGCCTGACTTCCATTTGTACTCCCCTGACAGCAAGCAGTGCATGGATGGGAGTGAGAAAACTCAGGTGTCATCCAAAGGAGAATTCTTGGGCCTTGGATAGTGGGGGCATGTGATCTTTTACTGAGAATGTTTTCAGCTGAATTTAGAATTTACCAGAGCTGGAAAAAGATAATGATGCTCATGGACTTTCTTGCTGGGAATCTTCTAGCAATGGCCAGTCAGTCCACGAATCTTATTGAGTCTCCATTTGCCTGAAGAATCTGATACTTGATAGGATACTTCAGCGTGTTCGAATCCAGAAAGAATTGAAGTAATTACTTCCTTGAGGAGTTTACAAGTCTCCCTGAGGGCTTAGAAACAAAGGAAAAAGTCTGGGGAGGGTGGTAAGATAAGGAAAAGCCAAAAACCCTACAGATGGGTTGGCAATTAAGCTGACTGGAGGAAGTAGTTTGCTGGCTTAGGTGGTGGGGAAGGGGAGGGAAAATATTTTAGGTTAAAGGAATAATATTAGCAAGGCAAGGAAGTAACTGCATTATGTATATCCCATTTCACTTCACATAATGTTGAACAAAGCTCATAGAATAAACCATAATATGGTAATTGTTTTTTGGAAAAACTAAAATATTAGTGAAAATTAAAATGTGGATAAAATAATAGATGAATGCAAGTTTGAGGTCAGAACACAGAATGCTACCAAGTGCAAGCCACCCTCTATTTATAGGGATATCAGCCAACTGTCCAGAAATAACTAAGGAGGGAAGGAAGAGGGAGAGGGAAAAGGAAAGGGAAGGGAAGAAGGAAGAGAAGGAGGGAGGGAGGGAGGAAGGAAGGAAAGAAAGAAAGAAGGAAGGGAGGAAGGGAAGAAGGAAGAGACTTTGAGAGGTTCTAGTGTTTGTCAGTAAAGCTCTGCACAGAAGTCTCTCCATTTCATTTCTTATGAAAACCTCCAGTCATGTGCTGTACAATAGGATAGCAACTTGTCACATGTAGTTATTTTGAATACTTGAAATATGACTACTCTGAATGTGCAGGAGAGTAATATACATACTATTCTGGAGAGTGAGTATGGAAAGATGAATGTAAAATACCTCATTAGAAACTTTATTGCATGTTGAAATGAAAACATCTTGGATATATTGGGTTAAATAAAATACATTATTAAAATGAATTTCAGCTCTTTCCTTTTACTTTTTAAAGTGGCTAACAGAAAAATTAAAATTCTGTATTTGGCTCACATCATATTGCTACTGGACAGTACAGCTTCAGGCACTCTCTTATGACCCATTTAATCCTTAATTACATGATTGTAACATGACTATATGTATTTTTTTAAGATTTTTTTATTTTTTTCCTCAGTTTTTTAAAAAATTTTTTAAATTATATTATGTTAGTCACCATACAGTACATCCCTAGTTTTTGATGTAAAGTTCCATGGTTCATTACTTGCATATAACACCCAGTGCACCATGCAATACTTGCCCTCCTTAATACCCATTACCAGCCTATCCCATTCCCCACCGCCGAAGCCCTGTTTGTTTCCCAGAGTCCATAGTCTCTCATGGTTCATTCCCCCTTCTGTTTACCCCCCTCTTTATTCTTCCCTTTCTTCTCCTACTGATCTTCCTACTTCTTATGTTCCATAAATGAGTGAAACCATATGATAATTCTCTTTCTCTGCTTGACTTATTTCGGTTAGCATTATCTCCTCCAGTCCCGTCCATGTTGCAGCAAATGTTGAGAAATCGTTCTTTTTGATGGATGTGTAATATTCCATTGTATATATGGACCACATCTTCTTAATCCAGTCATCTGTTGAAGGGCATCTCGGCTCCTTCCACGATTTAGTTATTGTGGACAATGCTGCTATGAACATTGGGGTGCATATGGCCCTTCTCTTCACTACGTCTGTATCTTTGGGGTAAATACCCAGTAGTGCAATTGTTGGATCACAGGGTAGCTCAATTTTTAACTTTTTAAGAGACCTCCACACTGTTTTCCAAAGTGGCTGTACCAACTTGCATTCCCACCAACAATGTAGGAGGGATCCCCTTTCTCCACATCCTCTCCAACATTTGTTGTTTCCTGCCTCATCCATTTTTGCCATTCTACCTGGCGTAAGGTGGTATCTCAGTGTGGTTTTGATTTGAATTTCCCTGATGGCTAATGATTTTGAACATTTTTTTCATGTGTCTGTTAGCCATTTGTATGTCTTCTTTGGAAAAGTTTCTGTTCATATCTTCTGCCCATTTTTTGATTAGTTTATTTGTTTCTTGTGTATTGAGTTTGAGAAGCTCTTTGTAGATCTTGGATACCAGTCTTTTATCTGTAGTGTCATTTGCAAATATCTTCTCCCATTCCGTGGGCTGCCTCTTAGTTCTTTTGACTGTTTCCTTGGCTATGCAGAAGCTTTTTATCTTGATGAAGTCCCACAAGTTCATTTTTTCTTTTGTTTCTCTTGCCTTTGGAGGTGTGTCATGAAAAATGTTTCTGTGGCCGATGTCGAAGTTGCTGCCTATGTTCTCTTCTATGATTTTGGTGGATTCCTGTCTCACATCGAGGTCTTTCATCCATTTGGAGTTTATCTTTGTGTATGGTGTGAGAGAGTGGTCAAGTTTCATTCTTTTGCATGTAGTTGTCCAATTTTTCCTGCACCATTTGTTGAAGAGACTGTCTTTTTACCACTGGTTGCTTTTTCCTGCTTTGACAAAGATTAGTTGCCCAAAGAGCCGAAGGTCCATTTCTGGGTTCTCTATTCTGTTCCATTGGTCTATGTGTCTGTTTTTGTGCCAGTACCATGCTGTCTTGGTGATCACAGCTTTGTAGTACAGCTTAAAATCCGGCATTATTATTCAACATAGTACTAGAAGTCCTTGCAACAGCAATAAGACAACAAAAAGGGATAAAAGGTATCCAAATCGGCAAAGAAGAAGTCAAACTGTCTCTCTTCGCAGATGACATGATACTCTATATGGAAAACCCAAAAGAATCCACCCCCAAACTACTAGAAGTTATAGAGCAATTCATTAATGTGGCAGGAAACAAAATCAATGCTCAGAAATCAGTTGCATTTCTATACACGAACAATGAGACTGAAGAAAGAGAAATTAGGGAATCCATCCCATTTACAATAGCACCAAACATCATACATTATCTCGGAATTAACTTAACCAGAGATGTAAAGGATCTATATTCTAGAAACTACAAATCACTCTTGAAAGACATTGAAGAAGACACAAAACGATGGAAAAATATTCCATGCTCATGGATCGGAAGAATAAACATAGTTAAAATGTCTATGCTACCCAGAGCAATCTACACTTTCAGTGCCATCCCGATCAAAATACCAATGACATTTTTCAAAGAACTGGAACAAACAGCCCTTAAATTTGTGTGGAACCAGAAAAGGCCCCAGTATCACCAAGGAACTGTTGAAAAGGAAAAACAAAGCTGGGGGCATCACATTGCAGGATTTCAAGCTGTACTACGACTATATGTATTTAAAAATCTTCCAGCAATTAGAATCATCATAAAAGAAGGTAACATTGGGGTAAGTATGGTGTGGGGAGTGTGGTAGAGGCTACTGTGTTAATAATGATAAAAATGTATTGTTCTTGGGAAGTGTGTAATCATCCAATGAGATAAAAACCTAAAGATTGAGGGCACAGTTAGCTACTGCCACAACAAAGATGACAAATACCCCACTTCAGTGGCTTCTAAAAATTATTTGTTACTCATGCATTGGTATGTTACTTTGGGTTCAGCTGACCTAAGTTGGGTTTGGCTTCCAGATACAGGTTGAGTAAAGTTTGCTCCTGTTTCTCTTACCTCATTGCACTAATGGCTACCTGAGTCTTTCTTTTGATGATAAAGGCTGGACTGCAAATGAGGAGGTCAAACTGCACAGGTTAACAAAAGATCTGCTAATATCCTATTGGCTAATGTAAAGCACATGGTCACACTAAAAGTCAAGGTGTGGGGAAGTACTTTCTCCACCATGAGGCCATGGCAAGGACATGTATGCATATGCTGTAGTGAAAACCTGAGACAAAAAATATAATCTGCCACAAGCACCTTCAAAGCCACATGCAAACAAGCAGCTGATACATGGACAGTGAAAGAGGAAATACAGTATCATTAAAAAAAAACAACAGATGCCAAAGCAAACTGAGAAGAAAATTCTAGGGCCATTTGCTATAAACATAAACAGTTCTAGCACCTCAGAGGTATCTGAAACCTTAACGATAATACTTTCTGTTAGTTATTTAACTAAACTATTAAATGTTTTTAATAGGGTCAGCACAGGAGTGGATCATGTGATTAAGACCTAAATTAGTATCTCATATTCTCAAGTTATCACTTTTTATGACACAAGCATCATCTGTATAGTCTTAATTAGCATTCCTGGGAGAAAAACATATTCCTGTGCTTTTCAGATTAAAACACTAACCTCAGAGGAGTTAAGAGATATAGTTAGGGTCACACAGCTATGTGAAGTTCCAGAATGTCACTTATGTGTATAAGACTCTGAATCCTATATTCTGTTTTTTTTTTAACATGGTTTCTATGGAAAGGAAGAAGTAAGTAATCAGAACTAATTGATATTATCATACAGTACATTAATTAGAGTTCCTATTGATGACCCTTTTTTTTGGGAAAAGATTAAATTATGGTTTGTATAGGTATGGTATGTTTTGGAAAGATTTTTGAAGGGGATCTCAATATGCCACCCCCAAGTCTGCCACTTTGGCACAAGGATTATTTTGAGGTGCAGGGAATTGAGAATCCACAGATGTCTGTTCTCTACCTTCCCTTTTTCTGCCTAAAAGTAGGGCATAGATTTCCCTTTGCAAAGGTGTTCGTCCTTTGAGAGATAGACAGTTACACTAAGATGGGTCTGCATAAACAACCTTACCAAAATAAACCTATCTTCCATTGGTTTCCCCCATAGTCACTTCCTTACAATTTATCATCCTTGGAAGCCCAAACTCCCTTTCCTTTGTTACAATGGTATATAAGCTCCCAAGTCTAACTACGTTGAGTCTCCCTTCTTTTCTGTGAACTCCTATGCACCCAAGACATTAATGAAAATCGTGTGCCTTTTCTCTTGTTAATCTGTCTTCTGCTAGTCGAAATCACAGGTCCCCAGGCAGTGAACTTAAGAGAATAGTGCAAAAGTTTTTTCCTCCCTCACGTTTTCTTCTCAAAAAATTAAAACAATGCTTAAATTTATTTCTGCTTTAAAAAATAAGATTTGCTATAGCTTCTGCACTCCTTTACATTTCTTTGTTTCCATGGTACAGCAGAGAAACTATTTTACTAATTGTTCCCTGAAATAAATTAGAAATTTTAGTGACATGACATACAGTCTCCCAGATAATCCTACAAATGAGTTGATGGTGTCTGTAAAACTGTGTAGATGTTGAGCAGAGTACCTGTGGTAGATAGTAACTGGCAAAGAAATCTTGGGGGATGAGTTTTTGTTTATTCGTTAGTTTGTTTTCCTAGAGGGAAAGACAGAGACCCATAGGGTAGGGAGGAGGAAGAAGTAATATCTTATTTATAGAATTAGTGGGAAGTGAATTATTTGGAGATTTTAAGATATTCATTCACAACGGGGATGCCTGTTTTGGATTTTTGAGCCAAGAATTAGTGAAATGGTAGAGGCATAACCATAACTATCCTTTTCCTTGAGATGGCCCAAATTTGGATCATTTGTAGAGCATCTTGGAATTTTCTAAGGATCTGTTGGATTTCAGATTCTTTATCATGTGGTATTAGGATAAAGACAGTGCCTTTATTTCTTTGGCTTGTGGCATGAGTGATGTGGAAACATTTCCATGCAGTAGAAATTGGGAACTCATGAAAAAACATTAGGCTTGTGTGTCTATTCCCACTAAGATGTTATAGAAATATTGAGCTCCATTTCTGAGATCCTGGAAAAATGACCCTTTTCCCCTTGTTTTTCATTTCTTCCTCTGCTGTTGTCTAGTTATGACCCTGCAGTGTGAAGAAAATGAGGCACTGTACTGTTACAGAATAATATGAGATGAAGTTGGGTCACGAAGAAGGACGACTCTGCCCTCCTTGTGCCTGAGGTCACCCACTAACACTCCATGCATCTATCCACTTTTCCTAGAAATATGCCTCCCTCTGTGCCCCGCCCCTCACTGTATCCATTTTTATCTGACTGATCTTCTTTTTTTTTTCTCTTTTTAAAAGATAGTGCCAGTGTTTTCCTCTGGTGATGCTCGTAGGGTCAAAGTTGTGAAATCTTAAAACCACAGAAGTTATTATTTTTTGGGCTTTAAATCCAGTGTAACTGTGGAACTGCTTGCCTTTTAAAAATTAATAAGAGAATAATTGGGACAAAAACCTAAGCAACATCTTAGGGTCAGAGTTTGGTTAAGCACAGTATTTTTAAAGGGCTAGTGAGCTGCTGGCTGAGCTTCTTGAGATGGTAGGTCCTTCAGGGACTTGCCTCTTGACACTCTGGATTTTTAGTGTAGCACATTTTTTATACCATTGTTTAGTTATTTGAGAAATGGTGGTTGAAGGTCAAGAAAGGGGGTTTGATGTGAAAGCCTGACAATGTGAGTGAGATGAGCATAGGGAAACAACTCCTGTAGACAGATAATTTCATGCCAGCATCTCAAACTTGTTCTCACATATATAGAGGCTTCTTTTTTTTTTTTTTAACTTCCAACCAATTTTATTATTTATTTATATTTATTTATTTATTTGTTTATTTATTTATTTGCCAGAGAGAGAGAGAGAGAGAGAACAGAAGCAGGGGGAGTGGCAGGCAGAGGGAGAAGCAAACTCTCTGCTGACCAGGGAGCCCGATATGGGACTTGATTCCAGGACCTGGGATCATGACCTGAGCTGAAGGCAGATGCTTAGCTGACTGAGCCACCCGTAGGCACAGAGTTGTGAAACTACCGCCATGCTCTAGATACAGAACTGTTCCTTCACCCCCAATATTCCCTTGCACTGTCCCTTGGTAATCAGGCATTTCCCTACCTCCTACCACTGGCAGTCATTGATCTATTCTCTGTCTGTCTAGGTTTGTCTTTTCCAGAATGTTGCATAAATGCAATTGTAAAGTATGTAACATTTTGAATCTCACTTCTTTCACTTGACACAATACATTTGTGGTTCACCAGTTGTCGCACACATCAATAGTTCATTCTTATTTTTTTGATGAGTAGTATTCCATTGAGCTGAATGGTACCCAGTTTATTTATTCATTCATCAGTTGAAGAACATTTAGGTTGTTTCAGTGTTCGCAATTATGACTCAGTCTGCCATAAACATTTGCATATGTTTTGGGTTTTTTCCGTAAGAATCAGTTTTCATTGCTGGGTTATTAGATTCCTATTGCTGCTGTAACGGATTATGACAAATTTAGTCACTTAAGAAAAACATAACATAAGCTTATTCTCTTACGGTTGGGGAGGTCAGAAGTCTAAATTGTATTGTCAGGGCTCTAGGGAAGGAGGCTCTAGGGAAGAATTCACTTCCTTCCCTGTTCCAGCTTCTAGAGACTACCCACATTCCCTAGTATCCCTGCACTCCAGATTGCATTCTAACCTCTACTTCTATGATCATATCTCCCTCTGTGACTCTGTCCTTGCCGCCCTCTGAAGGACCCTTAGGATTATACTGGGTGTACCTGGGTAATTCAGGATCTTCAACTTAATAACAGCTTTATGTTCTTTTCAAAGCCCCTTTTGCCAGAAAAGGAAACATATTCATAGGTTCTGGGGATTTGGACATTGTTCTGTCTGCCACAATCAGAACATATGACAAATGTATATTTAGCACTGTAAGAAACTGCCAAAATTATGCTTTATAAAAAAGTATTATCATAGTATGAATTTTTGCTAATATTTCCCAATGTGTTAATAATATAGAGAGTTTATTAATCAGGGCATGTTTCTGTATCAGTTTGGAATTTTTTTGCTGTATGTCAATGAAAACCCAATACAGATTAGTTTAAGGAAAAAGGAAAGCTATTGGCTTACTTAAATAAAAGGTCTAAGGCTGAAACTTTGCAAATTTTGGCATTTCTGACTTCAGAGCTCAAACATTTTCATTATTTAGCTTTTCTCTTTCTATTGGGTTTGCATTGTTCACGGGCTCCACGTGGTGGCAAGGTAGAGATGCCAGTAGCTCCAGACCTTATATTCCCTTTGGTTCAAATCCCTGGTAACAAATGTTGAGTTATGTGACAGTATTTTCAGCAAAGGTCTCACTGCTTCTTATTTTCATCATTGGATCACATGGCAATCCTGTGAACCAATAACTGCGGTGAGAGAATGTGATGTGCAATTTGGTCTTGGTCACATGGTCCACTCCTGAGCTGGGCTGGGAGCTTCACCTGTGGAGTGTGGATTGAAAATGAGGAAGGGATGGATCCAAAACAGAAAATGGAGGCTATTTCTAGGAAAAGATATGGCTGTCGGAGATACATTGGGCAAATGTCCACTCTAATTTCTTAAACTTCAAACAGAGCTTTAAAATGAATTATCCTCCGAGGAAGTTACTCTCTCAAGTATGTTTATCCACTTTTACCAAATGAGGAAACTGAGGAAGCATGTTAAATTCAATTAGACCACCAGGGATTGCTTGCGGACTCACTGGGGAGATAGGCAGCCAGGGATGTGTGGCATCCAGCTCTGCTGGCTCACACGCAGTTGTACGGATCTCTTTCCAACTCTGCATCTAGTAACTTAACTGCTGATAGCTTGAGAGAGGCCACGGTGGAGTATTTACACCACAGAAATTGGCCAAGGTTACATATCAGGGCTTCTTACTCTAGAGAGCCCGTTACTAAACGTTTACCAGCATACCGTGGCTGGCAGCCAATAAATAACTATACACATCAATATGATAGCACCGTGTGATAATTTGAAGATAATTCAGACGTAATTACAACAGGAATCGAGAGAAAGGAGATATCGCTGTGTGTGTGTATGTGTCTCCCTCCCCAAAACATTCACGAGAAGAGGAGGGCTTGAATTGGACATTGCATCCGAGAGAATAGGCATCATTTTGAGTCTGGCTTGTGCTTTTGTGGCTAGTACTTTTGGCGTCCTAGCCAAGAAAAATTTTCATTTTTCACAAAATATTCTGTTTTCTTCTAAAAACATCAGAGTTTCTTAAATTAACTTTTATGTGTGGTGTGAGATAGAGGCCAAGTTTCTTTTTTTTTTTTTCCCTAATGCTTTAGTTAAGAATATCAAAAACTCTCCTCTGAATACCATCAAGACATTATCACTGAATGCTGCATATTCCCGATTCCTTTTTTCTCTGGTTCTCAATTCCCAGCGGTAGTTCTGTAAAATTCATGAGTCTTCAGCCAGCACAAGAACAGAGGTCTTATGTTCAAAACTCCCTGTGAGTCTGGTCTGCCAGTGTGTCTTGCTCTGTAGTCTGTTCTACCACAGCTGCTCTGATGCTAGATCATTGATCCGGGCACCGTTTCCCCCACGAGGAGCACACAGGAGCCCCTGAAATACTAGCCGAACAAGAGGCATTCATTTCAACTTCAGCAGAATCTATGCAGATGTTCCAGTTTTTAAATACACCTCGCGCTCGCTCCCACTGCACCAAAACCCCACCTCAGTTCCTCAGATTGTCATCTCCCAGGTTTTATTCTGCCCCCTTTCTTCATGGGGTCAGCTGAGGATGAAAGATGATTTTCTTCCCAAGAAGAGCTTCGGTGTCTTGAGCCTCATAACTTTTTGTGTAATTTCGTGTCAGTTCTCTCTTAGGGCACGGGCTCCAAGAGCTGATTGATGTGGATGAGCTTTTTGGAGCCGTGCTGTTCCCTGACGATTCACTGCCCCGCTCTCCCACATTCATTTCACTTCAGCTTTCAGGGAAAAAGATCTTTTTCCTTTAGGGTTATTTGCACTCTAATGATTCCTCCCTTGCAAAGCCTACTGGAAGAATAATTTCATGGTTAGAATAAAGACGCACAGGTCCTTGTTTCCTGGTTTATGACCACACTTCTATATGCTGGAGTTCTAGGCAGGTTGGCCATCTGAACACAGGAGGTCTGAATTCCGGCTTTTGTGTTATTTGTGGTGCGACCATGTGCATTTGACTTAAACTCTCAGAAAAGTCTGAGACTTTTCATTTGTTAAATGGACATACTGAAACTACTTCAAAGTGTTATTCCTATGTGTGAAATGAATGAAATGAAAGTATCTGAAGCTGTTAGTGTATCTCCTGCTTCTCAACAAATATTGCTCATTTTCCTTCTTCTCTAAGAGGGAGGGGGGGGTTTGGGAAAATTCCAAACGGGGGCAGGTTATGCCCTAGAAGAATTATGTAGATCTTTCTTTTTTCTTCTGCGGAAACCGACAGGACTAAGAAATGATGATGCCTCTTCCATCTGCCCAGTCATGGACGTACTAACACATGCCAGGGGGCCCAGGGATACTCAGACCATAGGAGAGTCCCACAGAGGACTAAAGTATGGTGGGCTAACCATAAAAATATTTGGTATCAGATTTTAGAAGATAAATACTATGTGCGATTCTCTGCCTCTTTGTGTCTGAAAATTTCCATGTCCCTGCAATGAAGCAAATTAAAGAAAGGTCTGCTTTAGAGAAAGGTTGAAGTCCAAAGCTCTGGTAGCCCTGAAAAATGAGCCCCCCGTGTTTTGTGGGAATCCCATCCATAGTAGACTGAATGGCTTGCTCAAACAACTTTGGTTCCTAGACAACCCTAAAGGCAACCGATTTCATTTTTGAACAGCTGAAACTGTTAGAAATTCCTTTATATTCCATCAAACCAACACCTTGTGTTGCAGTGTTTATCATTTCAGTACTAGTTAAAGTCATTTTGACTGTCTCATGTTTTTTCAGAGGAGTACCCAGTGAAAGCTTGTAGGTTTGATTCTTCTAATGCTCCTTTGTGTGCACCAGAAGGAACTATCTCATGACGTGTGGGGTGCAGCCCTGAACCCCAGCATTGTACAGTGTTTTGCAGTTCATGTGGGTATGTGGATGGGAAGGGGGCTGACGAAGTAGCATCGGGAAGCTCATCCAGTACGAAGCCATCACCACCCCTGGAACAGCACCACAAAGCCCAGGCTGCCCTGTTGGCACCTAATTCTTTCAAAGCATGTAAGTAGGGTTCAGTGATATTTTCCCAGAAGATCTCACTAGAAGCAACTTTTTTTTTTTCAGTTGCTAATTATCTACAGGAGAAAACAATTATTGCATTTCCAAAGGTCTCCTGTATTTTTAACATTCAGATCCTTGACATTGATTGCTCTTTGAAATTTCAAATACTGATGAAGGAAATGTGCTTGAAAGCAATGCCATTTAAATCCAGGCCTGTTAAAAGCCTGGCTGTGAGAGGAGTAATTCTTCAACTAATACTGATTTGTTAATGCACTGTATCTGTTCCCTGCCCCTCGTCGGAACCCCCCAGAGAAAGCAGGCATCTGAAGGAGTTGTCAGTATCTTACTTAAGAGAATAATAGCCAAAATAATGAAAATCATCTTTCTGAGGAATGACTTGCTGGAGGTGAGTTTCAGTGAGAAGGAAATTTGTTAAGTGTGAGGCTGGAATAGGATGCTGAATTCTGACCCTCCCTAGATGGGGAAAGGCAGTTTCCATGGTTTTCTTTCCCCCCATAAAATAATTAGCTTCAAATGTAAAAGAGTTTTCTAATTGGCAGGAACCTTAAAGATAATTTTACTCAATCTCCTTCATTTTATAGGTAAGAAGATTGAAAGAAATTCTTAGCAAATAATTGGTGCATGCCTATTATATTCTAGGCACTGTTGTGGGAAGTAGGGACATGGTGGACAAGGCAAGCTTGACTGATGAGACCAATTAGAGAGGGATCATGGACTAGTTAGACTAGTTAGGTCTAGACTAGACCAGAGCTAGATTAGTACCCAGCTTGCTGTTGTTTTGACCAGCAGTCCTGCTTCCCCCTCACCAGCTCCTTCCGCACCTTGGGTTATTTCCCTTCCCTCTTCCACTGTCTCACTTCTGGTTTTGTTTTGTCTGAGAAGAACCGTGGTTCTCAACATTGTTGGTTTCTCCTCTCCCTCAAATCCACGTGTGAGTGTACACATGTAATTTTTCGTACTATCTCAGAGTATGCACTATTCTCCTGCAGTTCGTGGGCATCAGGACAAGAAACTCTATACCTATGTGATAGATGTTAACACACTAGCCACCTAAAGAAAACTTTATAGGCCGTCCACTTTGTATTGTTAAATTTTGTGGGGTCTGCAATATTTTTACTATTTGTGAGAATTTTATCAATCAATGAACCAATGAAATCAAGAAGCAATTAACACAGCATTTTCCAGGCACCATGGTAAGACACAGAATTTTAAGACATAATCCCTGTTTTACCTGTAAGGAAATTGAGATAGAGAGATATCAAGTAGCAAGTCCCCTCAGCCTCTAAATAGTGAGACCAGGGTTTGAAACCAGGGCTTCAGACTCTAATTCTAGGGCTTTTCTCTCTCAGAGCAGCTACTTTGAAATGTGAGAAATACCTACATGTTGGAGACATTTTTAACTGTGTAACAGACCATGAGTGTTTTAGGAGTCTGAAAGTGAGGGAGATCAGTAAGAGCTGGAGTGCATAGGGAAAGGGAAAACTTCTTGGGTAGATAATCCATCAAAGGATGGGGTAAGATAGGGATAAGTGAAGTAGGATCAAAATGGTGAATTTCAATTTCATCCACGTGTTTCTAGAAGAATGGGAATTAGTTTGAAGTGCCAAAGAACAAATTACGGGTATAGTAATTCCTATTGCTTCAAATTCACTTTTAAATATAGATGTGCATATTTAGGTAATCAGTGTTTTTTGGTTGTTTGTTTTTGGTTTTTTTTTTTTTTTTCTACTAACATCTCATATGTTAAGATAGAGCAAAGAAGAAGGTGTCTGGGATCTGTTGTTTTAGCACACATTTATTTATTTGTTACCTCAAAGTAGTAAATGATAATAAGCAACAAACATCGTCTCAAGAAACTTAGATTCTGATTGGGGAATTATGACTTCAACCATATCTGAAGAATCCAGAATATAAAAATATAAAATTTCTTGATAATTTTGGGTCATCTCAATGGTTTTCTCAGACTTCATTAGTATGTAAAATAAAATTATACTAGTATTTTTTACAGTGGCTCCCAAATACATTTTCACTTGAAACAGATAAATATCACTCCACAATTTTAGGAGGCTAACAACATGGTATATAACCTTTGAAGGCACTATATTTAATCTGTGGTTCTTATTTTATTTGAAGCAATTGAATTGGTCCATAACTTGTGATGATCCCACTGAAAGATCTGTTAAGCTCTCAACTTACCTTGATCCAAAGCACTGTTGTGTGAATGCCTCGGTGTATGTAAAGTAATTAAAGCCCGTATTTATTGAGTACTATGCTAAATGCTTTATATGAATTATCTTTTTTTAAAGATTTTATTTATCTTTCGAGTGAGAGAGAGCACAAGCTGGGGGAGGGGTAAAGGGGAGGGGAAGGAGCAGAGAGAGAAGCGGTTTCCCCACTGAGCAGGAAACCTGATGTGGGACACAATCCCAGGACCATGAGATGATGACCTGAGCAGAAGTCAGATGCTTAACGACTGAGCCACCCAGGCACCCCTGCAAGAATTATCTTGTTGAATCTCCATAACAGTGGCATGCTGCACCACTCTTGTCCCCATTCTACAGCTGAGAAAGTCCGCAAAGGAAACCTAATAGTCAAGTTAAAAGGCAAGATGGCTTGAAGGATTGTACTTTCCAAATGCTCAAGTACAAATAATTTAGTAATAATGACACATCATTTAATCTTATCTAATATATTTTTTAATCTAATAATCTTTCAGTTGCTCATCATTAAAACAGAGAAGAGTTGAAATTGCGGAGTACCTTTGGATTACCCTTATGTTTGAACCTACAAACCTTAGTGCTAGACAGGTGTTTCTCATATAGACTTACTGCTGACTTTCTGAAGTTCTAGAATGTCCATGTTTCAGCAGATTATGGATTGCCTTAGTCTCTATGATAAGTTATTCCATTGCATAACAATAATTCTTAAGATATATCAAAATATATTACAATCATGTTATATCTTAATTACCTTGCATTATTACATGCATTATATGGAAATGCATGATATGCATTTTATGGAAAACAATGCGTTACATTATGTCGTCATATTTAACTAGCTAATTGTGAACCTGTTTCCCTTCCTTGTAAGCAGAGTGGTTTCCTGGCAGCTCAGGAAGGTTAAGTTAGTTGACTAATTCTTACCAACCAGTAGGTGAAGAGCCAGGGTTCAAACCCAGGCCTGAATGACTCCAAAAATACGCCTTTCATGATTCAAGATTTACTTTTTAATCACAATCATTTTATCCAAGTTTGAATCTTAAATTTACTAAATATATTGGAGTCATTGTATATCTGAGAATTTATGGGCCAGAATAAACTGGATACACATGACATTTCATCATTATCTAGAGAACCATCACCCTGTGCTGTGGTCATATGAAATTATTTATGGAAACTCAGCCAAAAAAAACACGGGGAACTATCCTTTATACATGTGATAGCATGTTAAATGGGGTTTTCTGTTCTATTTTGATTGAGCACCTAAGAAAATCGATGGCTTTTATTCTCACCTTCCAAAGTGAGGTATGAATCTACTTGGCCTGAATTACTAAAGAAGATGGTCAAAAACCAGTTGGAGTCTTCAGCTTTCTGCCAAGATGGAATAACAGGGATCAGTTTTACCTTCCTTTCTGGGAGGCTGGGCAGAGTGCCTATTCCCACCAGCCCCCCCCCCGGAAAACTTCATGATATATGAGACTTTGTATAGACCACTCAGAAGGGTCCAGTTCAGCATTGAGGAATGATTAGCTCCAGACTGCCCATTACTCTGGTTCTACTTAACAAATCTTAAAAGCAAGACCTGAAAGGGTCAAACCATTTTCAAGTTACTTAGCCACAATAAGATGCCACTATACACTATATTTGAGAGACTAGGGGGAAAAAAATCTGACCATACCAAATAGTGGTGAGGATGTGTAGGAATTAGAACTCTCCTACACTCTCTCTCACCACTGGTGGAAATATAAGATGCTATACTGACTTTGAAAAACAGGCAGTATCTTATAAAGTTATATGTGTCCCAGCCATTTCACTCCTTGTTACTTGCACAGGAGAAATGAAAAATTGTCTTTACAAAGACTTATACTTGAATATTCATAGCAGCTTTATTTACAATAGCCTCAAACTGGAAACAGCCAAATGCCCATTAATAAGTGAATAAATGAACAAATCATACAACGCAATACTGTTCAGTGATAAAAAGGAGTGAACTATTGAACATTGAAATGAATGAATCTCAAAATATTCTGCTGAATGAAACAAGTCATACAAAAAAAGAGTACATGCTTATACAACAATGTGAATATGCTTAATAGCAATGAAGTATACACCTTTCAAGGAGGGTTGGTAAATTTTATGACATGTATATCTCTCAATAAAAAAAAAAACAGTATGTACTGCGTGGATTCCATGTATATACAAATCTAGAAAATCAACTAATCTATAGTGACAGAGAGCAGATCAGTGATTTATGGAGGGACCAGGAGGGAGAGGGAAGGATTACAAAGGCAGATGAGCAAACTTTTTGGTGTGATAGGTACATTCATTATGTTGACTTTAGTGATGGCCTCATGGGTGTGTGTGTATATATATGTATTTTTTATATGTCAAAACTTGAATTGTACACTTTAAATATGTGCAATTTATAGTTCAGTAGAGTTATTCTTTTTTTAAAAGTAACTTCAGCTGATTACCCACTCCACTTTTAATCTAAGAGATTAAAAATGCCCAAAAAGTTTGGAGATTATAAAGAGGACTTCTTTAGAACTTCTGAATGTGCTCAGAATCCTCTTCTCTATTGAAACAGGGTGGGGAATGTCCTTATCATCCCCTCAAGAGGAGCTTCAACAAATAATTTGGAAAGCTTGATGTGCAACTCCTGGATTTTGGGGGGTGGTGTGGATTGGTTTTTGACTCACTTCTGAGACATTTTAAGAATGAGATGTTGGGGGCGCCTGGGTGGCTCAGTCGTTAAGCGTCTGCCTTCAGCTCAGGGCGTGATCCTGGAGTTCTGGGATCGAGCCCCACGTCGGACTCCTCCGCTGGGAGCCTGCTTCTTCCTCTCCCACTCCTCCTGCTTGTGTTCCCTCTCTCACTGGCTGTCTCTCTCTGTCAAATGAATAAATAAAAATCTTAAAAAAAAAAAAAAAGATTGAGACGTTGGCTGAATGACCTGGGTTGGCAGCAAGAGGCTGAGTGTTATTAAGTAACTGATTTGGGGTCAAAATTATGCATTTTGTCTGAGTCCATCTTACAGTATATTTACTCAAGAGATTGTTCTGTAGGGTGACGGTAACCCAACATAGAGGTTCAGAGGTGGACCATGGAAACCCAAGGACTGAAGAAGAAATCTTAACTGGCCACCTGAACTACTTATCACTCCTATCTCCTACAAAGTAGGAGTCTCTTAAGTAACCTTCAATGAACCTATTAAGAGGAGTGGTTTCTCATACCAAAATTGACTGAGAAAACCAGTGTCAGCTTTTATTATTATATTAGAGGGAATATATTAATTACTGATCAGAGACATTTTTGAAAACGTAGTCACCTGAGTTTATATTAACTGTTTTAAAATGAACCCAGGATTTGTTTTTATCAGGTATGGTAAGACATACAGCCATGAAAATGATCGTCATGAAGGGAAAGATTTTTTTTTTTTAAAGATTTTATTTATTTATTCGACAGAGATAGAGACAGCCAGCGAGAGAGGGAACACAAGCAGGAGGAGTGGGAGAGGAAGAAGCAGGCTCATAGCAGAGGAGCCTGATGTGGGGCTCGATCCCATAATGCCAGGATCATGCCCTGAGCCGAAGGCAGATGCTTAACCGCTGTGCCACCCAGGCGCCCCGAAGGGAAAGATTTTTATACTCAAGGTCCCTGAAATAGAAGGCATGGCATGCTACACAGGGCAACAAGAAGAAGCAACAGGGTTGGTCAGAAAATGGAGGAAGTGAGGGGAAAATGGGGGAACCTTCATGGTGGTTTCCATGGGAAAGATAAGACAAAGAAAGCAGGTTTAGTATTATCAAGTTTGAATAATTTCAGAGGCTCTGGGGTGTGGTGGCTCCTACTTGTCTGGTACCTGGCACTGGGGTGATTAGAGCAAGTGGATAGTGGCTCGGCATAGAGCTTGAACCATAGAGCAGGTTTAATGAGCAGTAGTGCTTTTGGAAGGATTAAAAAAATATATTTTTAGAAATTAGGGTCCTGAAACTTTCCTGTGCATACAAATCACCAGGGACCTTCTTAAAATGCAGATTCTTATTCAGTAGGTCTTCGATAGGACCTGAGAGTCTGCATTTCTCACAAGCTATAGTGCTGCTGGTGTAAGGTAACCTGTTATATAGCAAAGTTATAAGTGGTTGAATGAACAGTGGTTAAGAGTCTGGTACTTGTTAGTTGGATGATTCTGGATGAATTATTTAACATATGGAAGCCATACATTCCTTATACCTAAAATGGGAGTAATAATAATCTACCACGGAAAATGTTGTGATGGTTAAATGAAATATTACTTAATACAATGCTTGAAGTAAAAAATAAGACATGGCAAGGGGGCAGAGCGGGTGGGATTTCTAAGGAAATTTAGGGTTTCCTAAATTGCAAGGGTGGGATAATTTAAAGATTCCATCCTTACAAGGATTCCTTTTGTCATCTGTCATAAGGAGTTTTTTGGCTTTTGTATTTCTAGTGATGGGAAGAATTCACAGGGAGGCCATTTTGTTCTAGACTGCTTTGTTCATTTAAAGGGTTTTTACTCTGTGGAGATAAGATCAGCTGCTACCAGTCTATCCCCCGAGGCAATGTGAAAGAGAGCCCTACCCTCCCAACCCCCTCCCAGAGATATAGCCAGAGATTCACATTGAACCAAACCAACTCAATCATTCACAATAACTATTTTCTGTGGTTGATACTGACAACCTTTAGTACTAAAAGTGAAGTCAGGATTATAGTTCATATCCCCCATAACTTCATTATAAAGAGGGGTTCAGACAAAGTATAAACATATTTTTTAACAAACATGCACAAAAAACAGTCACACCATCCACAGCAAACTCAATCCATTCCTGGCCTTTGGTCCTTGTAAAGGCTCCAATAGCACTTTGCATGAAAGAGTCAACTTGGTAGAGACAATATTCCAGTGGTAGGAATTACCTAACCTTCTAGATAGAGTAGTTACTCATTACCCTGAGAAGTTGCCAGGACACAGAGGTTGAGAATCATGTGCTCAGAACACTGTTCAGAAGAGTGTAAGCTATTCGACTCTTACATCTTGTTCACTCCTACAAGGGGAACAGGATTTAAAAATATTCATGGATTTAAATTATCCTTTGGTTGAATGTAAGGAACAGAAACTCTTTGTCCAGTTTAGGCAAAGGAAGATTTATGATTAGAGAACAGGAACGTTTCACAGAATCCAAGAGTGGAGATCACAGCTAAGGCTGATAGAAGTTGTACTGGGAAGTATCCACCTTCAGAGACCAAGGTCACCTCATCTCCCTTGGTCTGGTATCATATGACTTCTTGTCCACCCTTCCCTGACAGTTCGCTTCACATTTTCCTTTTTCTACAGAATATATCTTCCATTTCACTTTACCGTGACCCATGGTGACCATCTCCAAACTGTATCTTCAGCCCCTGGGTCTATGTTACTTCCAAACCAGGATACTCAGCTAACCAACTATGCTTTGTACCCCACTTGCAAGTTCTGAGTATGGGAAGTTGATTGACACAGCTTAAATCAGTTGTTTCCCCTTGTTGCAACCAACAGTAGGTAGGGTAGAGGTACCCAGAGAGCCCTAGGGCCAGTTCCCAGTTGGTAAGAGCAGAGTGCATGCAGGGGCAGGGAATTTGAATGCCATGTCTACTCTGGCTTTGCCGTCTAACCTGTTAACCACCGACACTGTTTTGTTAACCAAGAAATCCACTGAGCATACATTTTATGTGCTGTGTCATAAGCAATAAGTATGAATTAGGACTTTGGCAGTGAGTGAGCCCTCTTGTTTGTCTGATTGACTACAGTTGATTAGCAGTAATCACTAAGCTTTGGATAAGGCTGTACAATCAACTCTAAATCGTACTGTAGGTATCCTTAGTATCCACCCAAATATTTCTGCTTTCTCTATAAAGCTATAATGAATGCTGATGATACTTTTCTAGTGTTAAAGTCCTGTGGAAAAAATAAGTTAGATCAACAGGCACGAACATCAGAAAGAGTATGTGGAGCAGCAGACTGAGCCCTGTTCTTAAAATCAAAACTTTCTGCCACTTATTGGATAGTTAATCTTTGCTATGTCCCCTTCTAGTCTAATCTTCAAATCTTACAGTTTTTATTTCAGAGTCTTCTTTTAAATATTAAATGAGAGAGTTATATGAGGTTCTTTGTGTCTTCCAAGGTCTTTATTTGGTCTCTCTCTCTCTATGTGTGTGTGTGTGTGTGTGTGTATATATATATATATATATTTTTTTTTAATTTTTAGAGATGTGTTTATTTATTTTAGAGAGAGAGAGTGTATGAGTGTGTGGCGGCTTAACTGACTGAGCTACCCAGGTGCCCCTCCAGGGTGCAATATTAAAGTAGGAAACTGAAGAAGTTAAATGTGGTCTTGCTCAGGGTTTCCTCCACCTCATTCACTACCCTTTTGTGGACCACAATACTGAGATATCAGAAGAGGTGCAGAAGAATTTATACCCCCTCCCACCACCACATGTCTCTAAGGACATAGATTCTTCCGAAGTTGGAGAAGGCCATATTCTGCTTAATTTTGATCTTTCATATATTTAGCTTATAAGATTCTGTGGGGTTTTTTTGAAGACAAAAGCAAAATGGGTATATTTCAGGTAAAGTGGGGACATCAGGAGAGTTTGAGAAAGGGGCTGCAGTTGGGAGGGTGGTGGTAGCTTTTATGTGTACAGAATCTCCCTGGGCCTTGGCACAGCTGCTAAAAAACAAATCCCAAAGTGAAGTCCTAATATTTCCCCACATTTTGGAGGCTTTTCCTGTTCTTGAAAGACTGATAGAATTATCTGAAGGTAATATGTTTTCATTGTTTCCCCTGAATTTAAGCTCTTACATCTTCAATCTTGTATGTTATAGACAATGAAGACTATTAGTTTAAATATTACAAAAACTACATGCCATTTAAAGCAAGTACTTGGGCTCAAAACAAGCTCTGTTGCATTTAACATATCTTTTCTAGAGACATTTTATTGACCAGACAGCCCAATTAGGTTTGTAAAATAATGTCAAGAAGATCTGCCTTATATGTCCTCTGTTAATAGCCCTTACGACTCCATTAAATTTGCTCTTACACGGGAGTTACTGCTTTGTATGGGGAGAACAGGAAATTTGTATATCGCACATAGAGAGCTGTTGCTTTCAAACCTGTCTTCCAGAATACTTAAAGGCATAGTAGCTGTCAATATAGCTCTTTGATAAAGCCATTTTCTTTGGTCAGTCCCTTCCGTGCTGGAACTCCAGTAATTGAGCAGGGTGTTACTGGGCCATTTTGGAAATCTGCCTGAATCATTTGGAAAGGAAACACGTTTCTGTACTGACTTCAGTAGAAACACAAAGTTTCTACATGAAAGGTTTTTGCTTTTAGCTTGCGCGGCCATATGGAGACGGAGAGGGTGGCCGATCACTCTCAGAACTGGTAGAGCATTCAAAGGATATCTGTCAACAAAGGCAGTGTGTTTGGGTGTGTGATGTCACCTGAGGCAGCCTTGTTCAGCATCCTGGAGAT
This sequence comes from Ursus maritimus, assembly GCF_017311325.1. Lineage (NCBI taxonomy): Eukaryota > Metazoa > Chordata > Mammalia > Carnivora > Ursidae > Ursus > Ursus maritimus. The sequence goes on from NW_024426008.1 coordinate 8,148,308, forward strand.
TACGTCCTTTACCTCTGCCCTCTGCTGCAGGCGCCAGAGCATGGCACATGAGGTAGTTGGCCCAAGGTCTTCAGCCTTTTCAACAGGCAGTAACTGAATGAGAAGAGATGCTGTGGAAGGTGTGATGTTTTAAGACTCTTTGATGGTAGATTTCAAAAAACCTGCTGAAACTGCCTTGTATTAGTTTAGCTCAAGCTTGACGTTGTGTCACATAAAGCCTGCAATCTCTGTGAAGTCTTGGCCTAAGAGAAATTTATTTCTTGAGCTTGTAAAGCCTCCTTGGTAAGGATGGGATGGCTGCTCTATGCATTCTCTTAGGAACTTAGGCTAAAGTGGCTCTGACATCTTCAACACAAGGCTTTTACTGTTGTCCGGGTGTTGGCGCCCAGCTGGCCTATGAGGAAGGGGAGCTAGTGGAGAATCCTGGGGGAGGTTTTTAATGCCAAGCCTAAAGTAGAGAATATCACTTCCTCTCACCTTGTATTGGTCAGGGCCCTGTCACATGGCCACAGCTAATTGAGGAGGAGGCTGGGAATAGAGTTTGGCTGTGTGCCCAGAGTGAAAGGGAATGGCTGGTAAACAGCTGGTCAGTCTGCCACATAGCTTAAGCCAAATGGGATTTATGACAAGAGTATAGAGGTTCTCACAGAATCCTACATCTTCGGGGAAGGACTGGAGCTAGAAATAAGATAGCTCTCTCTTCCTCTCTCCCCTTTTATTTTTGTGCTACTGCTTCCTTCCACTCTCCCAGTGTACTTTTTTTTTTTTTTTAAGCTGCTCCTTTATTCACAAGGCAGAAAATGGCTGCTCCACAGCCCTGTTTTCACATTATAGTCTTGACTACATGCAGAGATGAACCACTTTCCAAATTTCAATGCCAATTTTCTGGGCATAAGAATTTGATTGGCCCCGGCTGTCCTAGTTCATTCAACTGAGACCAACAGTGAGGGTCCCAAAGTGCAAACTTGGCTTCCACATTCCCCACCTCCCACCACTGTGACCTTGTGGAAGAAGGAGACAGTTTTCAGAACCAAAATAGTTTTGGACCACCAAAACCATCCACATGTTAAAATGGCAGGTTTCAGAAGTTGCTCAGAACTTCTTAGCCACGGACTGTGTGCTACAAGAAGCCAAGAGGTGAAGTTCTTTTGGCTATGGCTCTGGTATCTCCACTTCTCTCCTCTGTCACCCATGTCTTTGCATTTGTCCTTTGGTGACATTTTATACATCCTAACTTAGTCACACTACCACTTCTGTGTCTTGGGACAGAGTCACTTCCATGTATGTAAATATGCAACAGGTCTAGTTTTTATTTAGACTATTTTTCATTTTTTATAGTGCCCGCCCCTTCAAACTAATAAAGCTAGTGACCTAAATATTAAATTAATGAAGCATGCAAGGGAATGGAGAAGCTAGGAGGGATTCCCCTCATCCTGGAGTCTGTGGTATTCTATCACTATCATGAAATATTCTGTTTAAAAATTCACCTAATTTTAAGGTGGACAGAAAATATACCCAGAAATAAATCTGTCTCGCTTTGGTTTGCACTGTGATTTTTATAAAGTGCTTGCTTACTGAGGATGGTGAATCAAGGCCCTGTTTGGCTATTCACTTAAGGTCTTTGAGCCTCATCTGTAAATGGGATTATAATACATACTGGAACGAATACATGTCATAATGTATGTTAAAAAGCTATGTAGAGTCTGCAACAAGTTAAACGTGGAATTACCATATGACCCAGCAATTCCACCCCTAGACATGTACCCCAGATAATTAAAAATAGGTGTCCAAACAAAAACTTGTACTTGAATGTTCATAGCAAAACAGCAAAGAGCCAGAGGATAGAAATAACACAAATGTCCACCAAGTGATAAATAGGTAAATGAGATGTGGTATATCTACACAATAAAATATTGTTCAGCTGTGAAAAGGAATGAAACCCTAATACATGATACAAGTTGAATGAATCTTGAAAGCATGCTAAATGAAAGAAGACAAAAACAAAAGATCACAGATTGTATGATCTCATTTATATGAAATATTCAGAACACACAAATCTGTTTGAGGTTTGCAGGGGCTGGGGGAAAGGGGAACTGAACAGTGACCGCTTAGCAGAAACAGAGTTAGTGGTGATGATAGTGGTGATTGCACAGTATCGTAAGTGTTCTTAATGCTACTATGTTGTACACTTTTAAATGGTCAAAAAGGTAAATTTTATGTTATTTCTCTTCATCACAGTAAAATAAGGACACCTAAGGGGGGCCTGGGTGGCTCAGTCAGTTAAGCACCCGACTCTTGATTTTGGCTCAGGTCATGATCTCAGGGTCGTGGGATCAGCCCTGCATCAGGCTCTGCACTGGGTATGGAGTTAGCTTGAGATTCTCTCTCTCCCTCCGCCCCTTCCCCCACTCATGCATGCTCGCTCTCTCTCTCAAATAAATAAATAAAATCTTTAAAAAAAATTAAAAGGGCACCTAAGCCCCCATCCCCTTTTTAAAAAAAGCTTTGTCAGTACTGAAGTACTATATGAGATTAGCTAATGAATGAATTTTTTGCCTTTTATGAAAGTGGCTATCTTAGGTGACTCCAGGCATTGCATTTCTCCCTGATACTTGGTTGTTGTTTCATAACCTCTCAATGACCCAATTGAGGACCAGTTCCAATCTGTGCCTCTTCAATTCAAGGTCCTTCTCCTCACTCCAGTGAAGAAACGCTCATCATAATAGTTTATTCCAGAAGGAAGAGAGGTAGATAGATGTTGCTTCTAAGTTGTCCTCTGAATAATCAGTGAATTTTTCTTCAGCTAATAGCTACCTAGCTTTCTGCAAAATAATGTAAAGGTTAGGCTGCACGCTCAAAAGGAACAAAGCAGGAAGAGGTCCAAGTTCTGAATTGTGGTGGGCTTTATTAGTGCGTATGCATGTCCAGCTCTTCTCTCCTTTGTGGGCACTTGGGAGGACTAGACTTCCCCGCTCCCTCGGTGCCTAAGCAGGGTCATCTGACTAATTCTAACAAATGACATGGAGGCATTTAAGAGACAGTGTGCCATCCCCTACTCTTTCTTCCTCTGCTGCAGTAACCCTTCCACAGGGGACTATGGGGGTCCAGAGAAACCCTGATAGGGTAGGGATACTGATAGGAATGATATAGACTGATCTTTGAGGTTGAGCAGAAAAGGAGGGGCCTGCCTCTCTAGGACCAAGCGGTGTCCCTAGGGGAAACTGTTTCTAGGAGATTCCAGTATCTCGACTACCCATTTCCCCAATATCCTCGGAACCTTCACTCCTGTTCATACCAGTCAATTACAGGTGGTATGTTACTGGCACCAGTCCCTGGGGATCGAGGGACAGACAGCACACAACCCCTGCCATCAGGAAGCACACAGTCCAATGAAAGAGACAAAAAAAGGGGAGAGATGATCACAGTACAGGGAGGTGAGTGTGGCAACAGAGTTTAGTCCAGAGAGCTCTGGAGCATGAAGGTAGACCCCACAACCCAGTCTGATAAGTAGGGGGTTAGGGAAGGCTTCTGGAAAGAGGTGGCTACTGAGATGAGCTGGGAGGCTTTGAGCTGTGAGGAATTTGGAATCGAGGTTTTGTTCTCAGGCTCGGGCTGGCATCAGAGAAATGGAGGTTTGGGCATTTTGATTTGGAAATCTAATTCATTTCTCACTGAACATCATTATATGTGGTGGACTCTCTAGCCCTGTTGGTAGGATAGTTCTGTGATTCCAAGAGAGAGTAGAGAGTAGAGAATGGTGGTTACGAGTTCTGCTAGGGGATCAGACAGACTATTTCAATGTCAGCTTAGTCTTTTTTTAAACTGTATGAGTTTGGGAAAATTATGTCTTTATATCTCAACTTTTGTCTGTTTAAATATGAAAATGTGGGTAATAATCTGTTGCTGGAATTGCAGCTTGTACCTCCAAAGCTTGATAGCATTTATAATGATATGGTTAAATTGATGAAGGCAAGTTGTTTTAAGACCTTAACTAACATACTGACATATTTTCATTGGAAAAACTCTACCAATTTCTAATAACTGACCCAAAAGAAACACAGGGGGACCCAAACTACTTAGGAGGGGGACTGCAACTTTATTTTGGCAGTGTTAAATTATTGCTGTCATTTTCTGTCACCTACTAAAAAGCTTGTAGGTGGAATACAAGGTATGTGTTGTAAATAAGAGTATAGTGCTTCTCTCATAGCCCTCTTTCCTCATTTACCCTACTTGGAAATTCGTAACCAATTGAGTTACATTTAAACTGTGTCTTTGATCTTTGGCTTTGATTAATATGTACATGCTTGGAAGATGGTTCTTAGATAAGATTCTGAGCACACCGTCCCTTCTCGGGCCTATCCTTGGAGTTCTACTCTACCCAGCCCTGGTGGAGAGGTAACACTGGGTAGACACCCAGGTGCTACTGAAGAGGAAGCTTAAGAGAAGAAACCACTGCTTCTAGAACTTCAGTGCAGGGACTGACTGTCCTGAAATCTGAAATCTCTTTGCCTGTGGATATTATATAGGCTATTGCGCTACAATGGGCAGGGGGAGGGAGATTCTACTCCTCAGACTCTGAGGTCTCAAGGAACTTCCAAAGCAGTATAATCAAGCACTTGAATAAGCTCTTAATGAGGCTGTCAATCTGCAGACCACATACCTTGGCAGAAATTGGGACATGCTAAGTGGAAGGAATTAATCAAGATTTGCGGATTGGTTGGTGGGTCACCTGCCTTCTAATGTTTGAAAAGGAATGAGGAGCTGAAAGTGAGCATTTTTCGAATTACTTCGGTGTCAAGGTAAGTGGATATTAAATATGTGACCCTCCCTGACAGCTTCAGCCTGCTTCACAGAGAGCTAAACTTATGGGATGGCGTGGTAATTAATGTCAAGAAGCTGTTATAAGTTGACATCATTCTGAAAAGCACAGGGTGTGAAAGGAGTGAGTATATTTCTGGAAAAGATATTTTTCAGGTTTTAGTGGGCTGAGGTGTTCTTTCCAGGTGGTGCTTTATGATGTCACATTAATCAAGGAGGGTCTTTGCACATCCGTGAGTTGAAGACCATAAATTGTGGGCCTGTTCCCTTCTCTCTGGTAGAGTCCTAGAGATAAGGAACATGGGGTGTCTAGTGAATCCTAACTACCCAGATGCTGCTGTAGGTTGTTTTTCAAGGTGTTGCTTGCAAAATAGGTGGCAGAAGGTGTGTAATAATCTTTAGTGCTTTAAGTTCTAAAAGGAAGAAAAAACTAATTCAGTCAGTGGCAGAATGAAGTTCTATATTTACATTTTTTAATTAACTAAGAAATGAGTAACAATTTCTATTTAGAACTCTCTAAACTCTGCTTTAACTCTTTTCCCTCTTCCTGACCTCTTTTGCCTTACCCTTCAGTGACCCCTTAATGAGGAGAAGAAAACCTAGTCCAGTCTCTGCCTTTTGCTTTCTTTAGTGCCCAAATCCATAATTACCCCTATTTTGTTCCTCCCTTTTCTTCATCAAGGCTCTGGCAGATGTTTTAGGCAGAGGATCCAGATCCCATTTTCCGTCAGTTTGCACATACCCCCTGCTGCTTCGAGCGCCCAGACTAGTGGTTAACACCAGCTAACCTTCTCTGGGGAACTGTCTGCTCCATAGCCCAGAGGATTCTGGAATTTATATCCTCTTCACCTGATGCTGGTGACTGACTGATAAAGGGTACAGCATGGCCTCCTTGCCTTAACGGGGGGGGGGGGGGCACGATGGGGGT
>NW_024426008.1:8154075-8259075 GCF_017311325.1 Ursus maritimus
ATGCTGGATCTGGCCATGACTAGACTGACTGAAAGTACATCCTTCTGTGCTTATTTTGCCTTGCTCAGTCCTTTGTAGGGCCTTCCCAAGAAGCACACCCTCAGTCACATGGGCCTGTACCTCTCACCTGTTTCCAACAACCCCCCTCCAGCTCGGTCTTTTGAGAATGTTCATCTGAATGAGGTAATTGCACACACATGTCCAAGAGTTCTCTGGTTCTCAAAGTCATATTCTCTTTATAAGAGGTCCTTTATCAGCAGCTAAGCATCCCTAATTGGTGAAATTTCATTTATTATGATAACAGACTGAACATTTTTAGACAGTGTGGGAGACAGTTTACATGGGAATTGTTATTGATTCTACTTATCTGTTTAGGACAACCTGTTGTATGCTTTATTAGGACCACAAAATGGTTGATACCATGAATATAAATATCATAGGAAGTTTAAAAAGAAATAAATTATTAAAATATATAAGAGAATGTAGTTATGAGGAATTATCTTTAAAACCCTAGGATGGATCAGTGCTCACTCTGTAGTAAAGGTAATCTTGCTCCCAGGTGAGGGCTAGGTAGGATTTTTCATTGGTTTCCTTCAGGCTGCCCATTGTAAGTCACGTGGAACATTGCAGTTACTGTTGGTTGTTCAATGGGGAATGGCGGTGATCACGATAGGAATGAGAAATATGACACATGAAATAAAGAGACATGGCCAAGTGTAGTCTTCTGAGTTACAGTCAGTGTTAGAGCATGAACTTTTTACAACACGAGGAACTTACATGAACCATATAACTACGTTCCTAATAGGGAAGGTAGTTTCATTAAAATGGATGATCAATTCAATGTTCCTCTTTTTTTTCTTCCTCTTAGACAAAAGAGCAGAATTGTCTAAAAAAATGCAAAAAATCTAGAAGGATAAAAAGTAAAAGTAGAAAACTTCTTTGCCTTTTATGTTTTATTTCTACTTTAATTTTACAGAGACAAGCACCATTTGCTGAACATCCTTCCAAATATTATTTTTTGTACACCCAAATATATAATTAAATGTATCTATTCTCATGTTACCACAAAGGCACATTTATAGATTTTCTAAACCTTATGTGGATTATTATAATTTTGTTCTTCAACAGCATTCCTTCCTCACTCATCAATATATCATCTATATCCTTCTATATTGGTGCTTATGGAGCTACCAGCTTATTTTCTAAATGGCTATATACTGTATTATAGAATAATGTAACAATTATTTAACCATTTGGAAGGGGAGGTACTGAATTATATTTCTTTCAAGGTCTTTAGCAAGAGGAAAGTAGATATTGGCTTGGTTAAAAGCTTAGCCATATTTTAGAGAGTCCATCAGAACCAAATCACCAACTTACCTTGTAAATGTTTGCTGTCTATTGTATAGCACTAAATGGTATTCAAAGTTTCTTTTTCTGTTTGTCTGGCTTTGTTTGTTTGTTTGTTTTTACACTTGCAATTCTCAAAGCTGGAAATCAATATTTACCCGTTCTGTGCTATGTTCTAGGAAATTTGAGAAAGAACTCTGGAGTCAGGCAGACCTGACTGTAGCTCCTGGTTCTAACTATTTTCAACTATGTGATTTTGGAGAATATTTACACCCTTTAGTTATCTTGTTTGTAAAATGGAAGCAACGATCTTTAGCTCATAGGCTGTTTTCACTATTAAATGAGATGCCGTATATAACATTAGTCAGCACAATATCAAGTTGTAGGTGCTCTATGGAATTTTATTGAACTAAATTTATATATTAGATTGAAAACATGAAGTTGTTGATGTTCAATCATTTTTTTAGTTACAAAAAAGGGCAATTTCATATGTTTTAACCTAATATATATATAATATATATTTATATATTTATGTTATACATATAAGTATTATATATTATTACTACATGTTATATTACAGTAATAATATATTAACATATGCTACTAATACTATATACTGTAGTATATAACTGTAGTATATACTAATACTATATATTATTACATATATATTTTATATTAATATACACACACACACTTCATAGTGACTGCCATCAAAGAATATTCACTGAGGTAATAGTAAACTTAGGTATGTTTTTCAATTGCTATTTAAAAGCCAAATAATCAGTATAAGACATGACTCTCTGAGTTATAATTATAATATGGAGAGGTAACTGTGGGCTAGAATAATTAGGCATGACTTAATGGAGCTATGAGATCTGATATTGACCTTGAAAGATGGGTAGAATCAGATGGCTGGAGAAACAATAGAATATTCTAAAAGTTATGATTGATTACTATCTCTTTCAGAGATAGATGAATGACGCAGTAAACATTTAGAATTTAGAATGTTATTGCCAGATGGGACCTGTAAAATATTTAGTTCAACCATTTGATATAACAGATAGGGGAAAAGGCCTATGGAATTTAAATGACTAGCCTAACATCATACGATTGGTCAGCTACAAAACTACTGGAAAAAATGTGATAGGTACCGTCATTACTCACAAGCAAGAAGTGGAGATAATTAAAAAAAAAAGAGAGAGAAATGGAGGTAATTTTAAGGTTACGAATAAACAGTCCTTAGGAATATTTTTAAAACTTTTAATCAATATTTTGAATAATACAGGGTGTGATGATTGAGAACAAATAAGACATGTTGATGGAAGTAAATGATGCAGAGGGAAATGGCAAGCATTCAAACAAAAATTAATATATGCTCGGGGGCTATGCAAACCATTGAATGATAAATACAATACAGGCTTTACAGAGACCATGTAAATGAAGGAGCAGAGCTGAGAGTAATCAAGGGTGAGCAAGAGGCATATAAAGATATAAAACATTCGGGATAGAAGAGGCTTGAAGAGATTACAGAATAAATTTAGAGAGTGTACAAAAGCTCAGGCAAATCAACGGTGGAAAATGAAGGGAAGATTGCACAAGAGGATTGATAATAAGATGTTTCACGAACATGAAAACAAGGTGTCTGTACAGAAGGCAAGAGTCTCTTACAGGTGGCAAAAGTAATTTATTGAGAGAAGGGGTAGAATTTCTAAACAAGATAATTAAATGACTCCATTTTCGTAAGCAAATGGAGTGGTGATGTCAGGAGTGGACATACACCTCTCAGAGGAAAAACTGGGAGAGCTCAGGCTGATATTAGCATAGCTAGAAAGGAAATGGATTGAAGATTTTGGTGACTTATTTAAGGTTGAATGAAACATGATTCCTGTAGGGAAATCTAACAAGCTTCCGAATACTGTGGACGTTGTTGAACTTCCCAGGACCTCAGTTTTCTTAGCTGTAAATTGAAGGGGTTGGACAAGATGAACTTTAAGCCAATTTTACTCAGAAGCGTGGCCCATGGAACAGTAGGTCTGTGTTCTATTTGTTTGAAAACCTTAGTACAGATTTTGAGAACGTTGAGCAACTTTTATAGCAATTTGACATTGCTGCAACATCAGAGCATGTGATTTTATATTTGACGAAGTATCGGTCTGCAAGAGATTTGAAATGTTTAAAAAAATGGCCCTTCGCTGTGGATAGATTGACAGTCATAATTATACAGTATTTTTCAACTTTAAAAGTTATGCTTACATATTTTCAATGATTCAAACTTCCCCTGAGCTATGGAGAGGTCCAATCATCCTTGTATTAACTTGCTAGGGCTGCCATAACGAAATACCACAGACTGGGTGGCTTAAACACAGAAGTTTATTTTCTCACAGCTCTGGAGACTAAAAGTCAAAGGCTGAGTGTCAGCAGAATTGATTTCTCCTGAGGCCTCTCTACTTGGCTTGCAAATGGACACCTTCTTGCTGTGTCTTCACATGGTCTTTCCTCTGTACATTTGCATCCTTAGCGTTTCTCTATGTGTCCTAACCTCTTATAAGCACACCAGTTGGATTGGGTTAGGGCTATTCTTAATAGCCTTTTAATTGCCTTTTTAAAGGCCCTGTCTCCAAGTACAGCCATATTCTAAGGTGCTAGGAGTTAGGGCTTCGACATATTAATTTGGGGGACACAATTCAGCTCATAACAATGCTAGAGTAAACTTTGTTTTCAAATCATGATTTTATAACAACCTAAATAACTGATGGATATTTTGGGGGTTTGTTTGGTTTTTGATTATTTTTTAAGGTTTTTATTTATTTGAGAGTGAGAGAAAGAGTGGGGATGGGCAGAGGGAGAGGGAGAAGCAGACTCCCCACAAAGCAGAGAGCCCAACGCAGGACTCAATCCTAGGACCCCAGGATCATGACCTGAGCCGAAGGCAGAAGTTTAACTGACTGAGCCACCAGGTGCCCTGGTTTTTTCATTATTTTTTGCTGAAAGATCACCAGTATAAGAATTGGTGATGATATGTTTTCATTTAATTTTAGTTTAGGTACACTTTTTTTCAGAAACAATGCCTCCATTCCAAATAAATTAACTATGCACAAGATATTGATGCATTTGATTTTTTTTCTATCTTCCCATCATGTAGAAGTTTATCTATACTCTATTATTCAAATTCCCTATATGCTTTTATTTTTCCCCTTTTTATTTAAATCAATCTCTGGGCATATTATAGAATAATCTCATAGGTTAAATTTCTAGAAGAAGATCTACTGGGTCAATGAATAGAGCATTTCCAAGGGTCTTCTTCTTTTTTTTTTTTTTTTAAAGATTTTATTTATTTATTTGACAGAGATAGAGACAGCCAGCGAGAGAGGGAACACAAGCAGGGGGAGTGGGAGAGGAAGAAACAGTTTCATAGCGGAGGAGCCCGATGTGGGGCTCTATCCCGTAATGCCGGGATCACGCCCTGAGCCGAAGGCAGACGCTTTAACCGCTGTGCCATCCAGGCGCCCCTCCAAGGGTCTTCTTATCTACTACAAATTGCCCTACAATCAGGAGTATAAATTGCCCTCTTCCCTGGTAGTGTGTGATAATATCTGTTTTTCTGTGTTCTTACCAGAATTGATTAAATTCTGGTAAGAATTTGAAAGATGAAATATGATACATTTTTTTTATATATTTCTTATTACAGATAAAGTTGCACCATTTTTCAAGTTTATTGGCTACTGTATTTCTTAGTTTGTGAATTGCTATTCAGTTTAGTATGATGTACTTTTAAAGACAGCAAAGGGCGTATTTCCCTATAATAATTTCACCTGTGGTCAGAAATGAGTGTAAATTCAAAGTACTGTAAAGTTTTATAAATTTGTTTGCATTTTGTCTTTTTCCTCCCCAACTTTTCCCAGTTTCCATTAATCTACTTTATTGGATAACTTCTCTGCGTTTACCAGTGGAGGTCCAGAATGCAAAGCATGTGAAGAAAGGGAACATCTAAATTCATGAGGAAGAATAGGAATTGAACTTGAAACTTCTGCTTTGCTCAGATCTTACCTGTATTGTGCATATATGTCTCTGCATTAACATTTTTGCTTAACAAGAAATGGACATGGAAGCCCAGAAACTCTGAATAGCAAGGCTGAGATGTGACTTGATTTTCTTTGGCTTCCTATACACTTGGCCTGTGAGGAAGTGAATGCTTCAATTTACTTTTCAGTCTATCTTGTACATGATTTATGTCTGACAGATGGACTGAGATGGACATTTCTGGTATTGCGAGGCTTTCAAGGGCTGCTCTGGGGGCCTGCACAGCAACCCCCACCTCCGTTAAAAGCCAGTGTTGAATCTATCTTGTTACACAAAGGACGGCTGAATTCCTAGGACATTTTTCATTATGTGAAGAAACCGCTTCCTGTCACACGACCAGGGGAACTTTGTGCAAAGGGTGGAGAGGTGAGAGACAAAAAGTTTGTAAGAACTTAGAGTGGGGAAAGAGAGCATCTGGAGCCTAATTACAAGTAAATAATTACTTAAATAAGAAGGTAAATATGCAGCTTTCTGGGTGAATTTGGGTTACAGATATATTTGGACAGTAAGCTTTTGCATTTTGTTCCATTCTTTTGGTTGTTACATACACATAACATAAAATTTCCCATTGTGATCATTTTCAAGTGTGGTGGTATGAAATACACTTTTATTGTCGTGGAATCACCACCACCATTCATCTACAGAACTTTCCTCGTCAGGCAAAACTAAACTCTGTACCCATAAACGGTAACTCCCTATTCCTTCCTCTCCCTAGCCATTTTACTTTTTATTTCTATAATCTGACTACTCTAGGTACCTCATATAAGTGGAATCATATGTTATTCTTCTTTTGGTGATGACTTACCCACCACCAAGGGTTCTGATTTCTGTACATCATGGCCAACACTTGTTATTTACGTATTGATTTTTGAGTAGCCATGCTAATAGTTGTGCTGTGGAATCTCATTGTGGTTTAGATTTGCTTCCCCTAACAGTGATTTGAGCGTCTTTTTCATGTGCTTATTGGCCATTTATATGTCTTCAGAGAACTATCTAGGTAAGTCCTTTGCCCATTTTTGAATTGGATTGTTTGTTTTTTCCTTGGTGATTTTTAGGAGTTCTCGCTACATTCTAGTTATTAACCCCATATCAGATATGTGACATGCAACTATTTTCTCTCATTCTGTGGGTTACTCTTTCACTCTGTTGATAGTGCCCTTTGAATGCACACAATTTTGAAATTTTCATGAAATCCTGTTTATTTTTTTTTTCTTTTGTTGCCTGTGCCTTCACTATTGTATCCAGGAAATCATTGCTAAATTCACTCCATTGCTAAATCCAATAAGGCAAATAAGTTTTTGCCTTATTTTTCTTCCAAGAGTTTTATAGTTGTAGCACTTATGTTTAGGTCTTTTATCTATTTTGAGTTAATTTTTGTATATGGGTTAGGTAAGGGCTAACTTCTTTCTTTTGCATGTGAACATCTAGTTTTCCAGCATCGTTTGTTAAAAAGACTGTCTTTTCTCCCACTGAATGGTTTTGACAGCTTGTCAAAAATCATTTGACCATATATGCAAATGTTTATTTCTGGGGCTAGTTGTAAGCAGTTAGTGATCTTTCAATAATAAACTTCTGTGTGTACCCTCATGTGTCATGGTAAAAGAGCTGTTAACAGATTTGTAACCTATCAACTATTAGTATTTCTCTAATGGTTGGAGTTGCCTGATATATTTTTCTTTTGCCATGAAAACAGAAACGATCAGTGAGTTTCTTAATGTTAAAAATGCTCAGTTTCTTTAAAAATTCAATATCTTATCTCTAACTGCAGAATATTTGCCATTTGCCATATTTTCTGGGATATGTGATGCAAAGATATATTTGACATAGTTTTCTGAAAGGGGAATTTCTTTTTTAATGAGCCAGAAAATAATTGGTACTTGCAATTTGAGAATAAATTTCCTTATCATGGTTTGCGAGTCAATGAATTTTTCTGAGTGTATGTACCATATGTATGCATGCATGTGTCATGTGTGAGCCAGGTGGTCATTTGTGTAATTAAAGTAGCACAGAATCATCTGGCTTTGGGGGAATGCCTATGAGTACATTCTCTAAGTAACTGAAGCTTATACATTTAAATGCAATATTTATCACAAATAAAGCATTTATTTTCTCAAATACATCACACTTGACTTTAATTTCAGAAACTGAAATATTAAGCCACAAGTTTTCTTCATTCTTTGATATTTCAGCATTTAAAATATATTATTCCCTCAATAAATAGTCTTATTTTTTGTTTGAATTCTTAAATTTGAATATTTCACAATTTTTTTTTGACCTCTTCTTTATGCAGGCTCTGAACAACTATTTTTCCCCAGTAAGTATCATCTACTAATGGTACTGTTCCTTCTTCTAATTTATTGCATTTACTCTGCTTTGGGCAAGCACGGTTAGAATTTTGTGTAAAATAAAAGTAAGCAAGCCCCTTTCTCTGAAAAAAAGTGTAAAGAATTCTTGCAAAATTGTAAAGACTTCGGACTTTAGAGTATGTGTTTTATGAGAATATATGACTTCTATTACTATAGTACTGGCTGTGTTCTGGATGATTTAGGCTAAAACTGCTTTTTGTGCTTGAATTGGATTTGTCATTAATTAAAGTCTCTTGAATTACCATTAAGAAGAGTTTATTGGTTAACTGCAGTGTGTACAACTTGTCACCTATGGCCTTTCCCATACAGTCTACTAAATACTCTATGTGAAGAGAGATGCCCTGTTTCCAGTCATTAGGTGTCAGGAGGACTTATTTGCCTCAAGGCTTACCCACAGGTTACTGCTCAATCTAGTATTGAAAGTTGTACTGTAGGGGTGTTGATAAACTAGTTGTTCATTCCTGTTACTTATAATTGCCCACATTTCAACTTTTTCTGTATATCAATTCCTTGGAAACTGAGGCCTTGAGCCACGTAATACCAGTTTGCTCTAATAGTTTATGTTCACACTATGATTTATGGTGAATGCCTGTTTTCATTCTGGGAGCCTAGAGTTTGAGTAGTTGTGATCAGTTATGCAGACACTGCTTGCCTACCTGAATGACCACCAATAAAAGCCCAGGCCACCAAGGTTCAGGTGAGTTTCCCTAATTGGCAATACTGTACATGTGTTGTCATACGTCATTACTGGGAGTCTAAGTGTGTCCGTGTTGATATCATTGTCAAACAGTATACTTTCACTATAATTACTCACTGCAAACCATGAATATGACAAAATTTCTGAGTCTGTGCTCAGTGACTCAGCAAATCATTGAGGCAGAGGTGGTCTGGAAGACTTGCAATACAGTTGGCATCTGAAGTGGGGTTTGCTAGAATATCCCTGACTCGCTGAAACACGGAAAAGCATTGTCTGGGAAAAGGAAGAATGACAAGCTCTTGATGGTTGGATGGCTACCAAGTCACCCATAGTATGAAGCAGCAGCTACACTGCCATCAGCTACGGGAGGCAAAAGTTGCCACTGAAAGTTAGAAGTGATCAACTGAACTACTAAGAAATTGGCTCACTGTATACTTAGGGAAATACAAAATAATGAGAAACAAGGTAAACATTCAATCCCTTGATTATTTTTCATCTTGATTATTATTATTATTTTTTATAACCAAGATGACATTAAGGGAGAATATCAGGGCAGATTATATAGCACTGTGCTGTGGTCAGATTTTGGCTGGTCTAGGCCATGGGCACTGGCCTCAGAGCCACTACCAAGGGGGAGAATATGCTTCTGCAACAGATAACATCTCTACGCCTTTGGTCATCAATCAGGTAAGTAGTCTGGGAGTTAGGGGATAGGGAGAAACCAAAATACTATTGGAACGAGGGGATGTAGTGTGAAGGAGTTGTCTCATTTTGTGGAACAATATGACAGCTTTCTGAAGAATCTTTAATAAAATGAATTGTGAGAGAGACTTAAGCTAGGAGCAGTGTCCTTGGTTTTGAATGCTGCAGAATGGAGGAGCAAGTTCGGGCAGATGCAGGACCCACTGCTTACCATTGAATAATAACAGATGGTTACGCATGCATATTCCACGTTTGGGAATATTGCTAGCTCCTAGACATAAAACTGCCTGAATAAAGACTGTATTTCAATGGGGGCCTGAACAGCATCAGGCTATGTCTGAGTTGTAAAAAACAGTGGCTTAATCAATGACTTTGGGTTCTTATGATCCAGGCTCAGAAGTAGTTTTAAAGTATCTGCAAGTCCCACTTAACACAGACTGGAGATTTTGGCAAAATCCATTCTCAACTCCCAGCAGGGATCATAGGGATTTGGATCAGAAAGTTTACAGACATTGTTGTAAGATACATGTTGTTTGAGAGACAATTGCTGGCATTGATTGATTGATTCTGCCTCTGTGTCCAAATGATATAAAATAATGCTTTTTTATATTTATGAGATATAAAACCTGAAATGCCCGTACTGTCTTGGTCCATGTCAGAGATACATTCTAATGAGGAAGGCAAGAGAATGATATGGTCTCTTAGAATAACCAGATATTCAAAATGCTGAATCTATATTGTTGCCAAGAGTACCCATGCTTCTGGAACTTGAGATGGAATGGAAGCCCACAAACCTGAGTGACATTGCTCTGGGAAATATTTTAGCCATACCATATGATGTTGAAATAGACTAATTTTTGATGGCTGAAAGAAATTCTAGTATTGTGCTAGTATCTTTTGACTCCCATTTTCCAGTTACAAAGGATATCATTTGGGAAGAAATGTCCAGAAACTATTCGCTACCAGATCATCAGATCATGTGGTACACAACTGCTAGCAGACCCTAGTTATCACAGGGTAACTATAAACCTTGATGACCAAATGCTTAGAAAGACCTATGTGTTATAATGGACAAAATTTGGCAGCTGCATGCCTAGCCACAGTGTGCTGTGTGCAAATACATAGGTCAGCACCCTTATTTTTGTGGGTTGAAAGCTATCAAACAGAATAGGGAAAGATGATGGATTTATTATGAAAATAAAGCGGTAGGCTTTATATATTTGGATCCTAATTCCCCTGGGGAACAGTCCACACTGAGACAAGAAAGGCTATGGGAAGCCTTGTGACACATTCAGGATAGATTACATCTCAGTGTGACTATTACTTATCTAACACTACAATGGAGAACCCACCATTTCTGGATACACTGCATGTAGTCTAACTGCAGTCAGACTACCCTATCAGTAGCAATAGCATCCATGCTGGATTAAACATTGGCCCCATAGAAGCTAATACCTAGATAAATGCATAATTATGAACTACCAAGAAAATTGATTCTCTTTTGTGTGGTATGTGAGGGTCATCATGATAGTTTTCCAACATTATGCCCACAGTATTCCTCTTCCTTGAACTTCAGTCATGTAATCACACATATTTACTACATCATTTTTTTTTTTTGCTAATGCTATTTCCTAAGCTTGAAATATTTTCTCTTACTTTCCATCTGCATAAATCAAACTCATCTTTCTATGCTCAGCTCAATGGCAGTGTTTGTGGACTCTTTCCTACTATAATTAGTGTTTGAGAACTTGGACACTGGAGTTTGATTGTCTGAGTTCAAATTCTGCATTTGCCATTATCCATGATTTTTGAGCAAGTTACCCTCTCTGGGTCTCAGTTTTGTTGTGAGTAAAAGGTAGATATTCATAGCATCCATCTCATAGAATATATTTGAGGATTAAATGCAATAATATATATGAGGCACTTCAGATGCCTAGTCAAGAAAATATTCGGTAAAAGTTAGCTATTCAGTCTCTAAGTCAGAGTAATAAATCTCTTCTCTATATACTCATATTAATATCCTCTATTTCTGTGATAGGGCTTATTTTATTCTGCTTTATGTTAAAGTGATAGTATGCCATAAGTTCCTTGTAGTTGAAATTATGTATAATTTATCCCCTTGTGTTCTTCCAGTAGCTAACATACTGCTTTACACATAAGTGATACTTAATGAATACTTAAAAAAAAAAAAAAGGAAATAGTCAATAAAAATTAGAGGTGACACTTTGAATAACATGTTGATTTTAAATAAAGTGCTACAGCTAGCTTGGCATCATAATCTTAGTGAAAGGAAGCAAAGGAGCAATTAGAGAAAATTTCAGTCCTTCCTCCTTTCAATGTCTCAGCAACTCTGGCATGAGATATATCTAGAGATATATCAGTTCTGAATATTTGTAGCAAATTATAAACTCAACAATATGAACTGGCTCTTTGGTTAATACTCTTGAGTTTCTGTTAAAAATACCTGAGTTGCAGGCATGTAGTTTTCCCATTAGGTATGGTCAACTGTTGCTGTTACAATTTTCCCTACAGTAAAAACAGATACATCAAGACTAATGCTTCTGGTGTAAAGGAATACCAGGGATAGTATCTATCATCCTAACTTAGATAACTAGAAAACAGGAAAACCATATGAAAAGCAATATCCACACTTTGGAAAACAAGCAACATTGATCAGTGATACCAGAGGAAAATAAAACAAATGGAGTAAGCTCTATGACTGTCCTAGTTTACTTATCTAATGAGAGTGTTCAGTCCATAGTCCTGGAGAGCAGAAGCTCAACAGAACTGAGCAGCTTTGCTGAGTTAAAGAACCAGAGCTTGGAGTTTGTAGAAGGCGAGGTGGCTAGAATTTGGGGGCCAGAAAAGAGATGCAGAGAGGCTCTGCCAAGGGATTCCCTGGAGTATTTGGCTAAGTATTAATCTGTGCATGCATGGGAGGAAACTGCCCAAGGTTAGGGGAAAAAACTAGAAAGAAGTTGGGGGAAGAAAGCCAGAGCTCACACAGGCTGGAAATAAGTTTTCATTCCAAGTATTCAGAATAGAGAAACAGCTTATCATGGAGAGTCCTCAGGGTATTTCCCCAGTAGTAGAGCCAAATTAGCTATAGACTAAAAGCTTCTTTGGATTCACCTTTAGAAAGCTTAAACAGAACTCTAAAACTGATCAGTATGATTTCAAGTACATAACTGAATCCCAGAATAAATACCAATAATACATAAATGAATACAACAAAATCTAGTTGTTGCATTTAGGCTATTCCCAATACAACCAACCAACATAAAACACAATGCCAACTACTCAATAATAAATTATCAGGCGTTCAGAGAAGCTCAAAATACTATGAATACCCGGGGGGGGGGAGTAAGGGGGCTCCAGAATTGACAGATGATAGATTTAATAGATAAGAACTTAAAAAATATTAATCATAAATATAATCCATATCTTGAAGCATAGAGAAAAACCTTATACTAATAAGGAGAGAAATGAAATGATATAAAAGATACAAGCAAAACTTTCAGAAATGAAAAAATTGAACATATAAAACAAAAATACACTGAATGGGACTAACAGCAGATTACATACTGCAGGAGAAAAGAGTAGTAAGTTTGAAAAATAGCAAGAGAGACAACCAGAGTGAAGCACAGAGAGATAAAAGAGATTGAGAACATTAGGAAGTTGTGGTACAATATAAGGGGCCCTACTTTATGTTTGACTGGATTATCAGAAAGAGTGGAGAGGGGCGCCTGGGTGGCACAGTCATTAAGCGTCTGCCTTTGGTTCAGGGCGTGATCCCGGCGTTATGGGATCGAGTCCCACATCAGGCTCCTCCGCTATGAGCCTGCTTCTTCCTCTCCCACTCCCCCTGCTGTGTTCCCTCTCTTGCTGGCTGTCTCTCTGTCACATAAATAAATACAATCTTTAAAAAAAAAAAAAAAGAGTGGAGAGAGAAGACGGAACAGAAAAACCATTTGAAGAAATAATGGCCAAAATGTGTCCAAATTTGTTGAAAACTGTATACTCACAGATCCAGTAATCTCACTGAGACCCAAATAGACAAAACATGCCAAGACACATCACACTCGAATTTATGGAAACCAATGATAAAGAAAAAAATTAAAAGCAGCCAGAGAGAAAAGGCCAATTATGTATACAGATCAGCCATGATTAGAATGACATCAGATTTCCTGTAAGTAACCATGCATGTCAGAAGACAATGGAGCAGCAACTTTAAGATCCTGAAAGAGAAAAACAAAAACAAAAAACAACAAAACCAACATAGATCTAGAACTCTGTACCCAGCAGAAAGAGCTTTGAAAAATGAAGTAAAATAAAAGACTTTTCCAGACTAACAATAGCTGAGAGGATCCATTGCCAGCAGATATACACAGGAGAAGACACTAACAAAAGTTTTTCAGCTAGAAAGAAAATGATATTTTATTTGAATCCAGGCAGAAGAATGATGGACACTTTAAACAGTAAATATGAGTAAATAAAAACCTATTTTTTAAAAAAAAAAAGAGAAAATATTTGTGACCTTGTGTTGGCAAAGATTTTTTTTAAATTGAACATAAAAAGTAAGAACTGCAAAAGAAAAATGGACAAATTAAACTTCACCAAAATTATGAACTTCTGCTCTTCAAAAGATTCTTGCAGGAACATTATGTCAAGGCGATGGCTGAGATAAAATATTTGCAAACTGTATGATATATCCAGAGTGTGTGTGTGTGTGTGTGTGTGTGTGTGTGTATCGTGTGTGTATAAACTCTTACAACTCCCTAATAAAAGGATAGTTCAATGAAAAAACAGTGAGGCAAAAATTTGTGCAGACATTTCACAGATGACCAATAAGCTTATAAAAGGATGCTCAACGTCACGAATTATTAAGAAAATGCAAATAAATACCAACAGGAGATGCCTCTGCATACCCACTAGAGTGGTTTTAATCCAAAAGACTGACAATGAGAAGCGTCAGTGGGGAAATGTTAACAACCTCATGCACAGCTGGCGGGAATGAGAAATGTTATAGCTGCACTGGAAAACAGTATGGCAGCTTCTTATAAAGTTAAACATACACTTACCATATGACCCAGCAGTTCTACTCCTAGAGTTTTGCCTAAAGGCAATAAAATCATACATCCCTTCAAAAACAAGTACAGGGGCACCCGGGTGGCTCAGGTCAGTTAAGCGTCTGCCTTCAGTTCAGGTTGTGATCCCAAGGTTCTGGGATGGAGCCCCACATCGGGCTCTCTGCTCAACAAGGAGTCTGCTTCTCACTCTTCCTCTGCCTCCCTTCTCAATTTGTGGGCATGCATGCACACACACTCTCTCTCTCTCACTTGTTCACTCTGTCTCTCAAATAAATAAAATCTTAAAAAAAAAAAGCTAGTACAAAAAATGTTCATAGCAGCTTTTTTCATAATAGTTTCAAATTAGAAATACATCAAATTTCCATCAATGGGCATATGGATAAACAAATTGGGGTATAACCATATAATTGGTGCTACTCATTAGTAAGAAGGAATAAACTAAGACATACAACATGGATGAGGCTCAAAAGCATCTCGTCAAGTGAAAGAGGCCAGTCATAAAGGAGTACGTGCTGTAGAAATCCATTTATATGAACTTCTTAAAAGGGCAGAACAATAGTGGCAGAAATCAGATGTATTTACTGCAAAGTGGCATAGCATGGGTAGAACAAAGAAATGTTCTGTATCATGCTGCAGTGGTGATAAACAGTTGTCAAAACCCACCGAATTGTATATTATAAATTGGTGAATTTTACTGTATACAAATTATGCTTCAATAAAACTGACAAAAAAATCAGCCACCCATACTGGGGTAATTTTTGCAGGGAGCAAAAAATAATCTTTTAGTTATTTTACCTTTCTTACTTCACACTGACATTAATGCTGGTATTATATCCTATTCATCATGTTTCATTGCAATCTAACATTCACCAAAAGTTAAGAGGAGCCTATTAATAAACAGAAATGCTCTTTGGGAGGATGGCGTAAGCTTCTGTTGGTAGAATGAAGTGACAGGAAAAGTAAATAATAATCAGTCATAATCTAATTAATTGCTAAGTGGTAGAACGCGATGTGAAAACTCCACGGAGATGAGGATAGCTCCTTTGGCTTGAAAGTGCTTTAATGCCTCTTGAGTCCCAGGTGTGGAAAGAAAAAAGAAGAAGAAAAATCCATCCAGCGAAGCTATCAGACACTTTGGGTCTTGGCTCTCAGAAAAAAAGGTCACTCTACTGCCTTTTCCAAAATGCTAATGGTAATCTTTCTCAGGCAGCAGCGGTAGTTCCATTATCAACTGAGCAAGCCCTGTTGTCGGTGATGGAGAAGGTTTCCACCTTCCGATTTCTACCAAAATTGTGCTAAACTTCTTAGGACTTGCAATCTCCTGCTCTTGATGAGAATTCAACAAGGCTTAGGCAGGCAGAAGCCCAGCAAGGGCTTCATGGGACAGGCATTCCTTCTCACTGCACTCTCCTGGGGAATGTTCTGGTTAGTAAGTCAGGCTGTTAAAGGCATAGAGAACTTTGGAACTAGGAATACACTCAGCATAGCCCAAAACGCTCCTTGGTTTTGTGGCAATCTTCCAGAGGTCCAGTGTGAGTGGGTGACAGCATTTCCACCTGAAAGTGAAAATGAGGAGATAAGTTGAAAGCCTGTTTTAACAGAAATGTGGAAAGTTGGCAGGGTAACTCAGTTGGTAATGG
The DNA here is from genome assembly GCF_017311325.1 of Ursus maritimus. Lineage (NCBI taxonomy): Eukaryota > Metazoa > Chordata > Mammalia > Carnivora > Ursidae > Ursus > Ursus maritimus. The sequence continues at coordinate 8,169,998 of NW_024426008.1, forward strand.
ATACCTCAGTGGGCTTCACCTCCAAGTTATGGGCTCATAATGTGTAGAGCATGAACCAATCGATCAGGTCCATGGGTGTGTGGTTCAGAAGGGTCCATGCTTCATTTAATACTCTGCTGTTACCATCTTGAAATTATTGATAATTTTATCCTTGAACTTGTATTTGATCATTGAAACCCAGTGGGACAGTGGGACATGTGTGATATGTGCAGTTCATATATCTTCCATTCATTGCTGCCCCATTCATTTATAATGTATATAATGTCCCATGAGTGCAGAATTCCAGTGGCGCCTCCATGGACAGTCCTGAAAGGCTGTGCTTTTCATTTGATCTAGAACTTGAGCCTGGGTGGCTCAGTCGGTTAAGCATCCAACTCTTGATATAGCTCAGGTCTTGGTCTCAGGGTCTTGAGTTCAAGCCCTACACTGAGTCCATGCAGGGCACAGAGCCTACTTAAATAAAACAAAATGTATCAAGAAGATATGACATTGTAAGAAACAGGAACAACCAAGGAGTCTTACATACTTTCTTATTTGTATTACTTCCTACCAATCACTTATGCTAAAAATGGCAACATAGGAGGATAAAGGAAAGATAGGGCAACTCAGTTATTTTATTTTCTTTTTAGTCCTTCATTATTCATCAGTAAGCTGAAGGTAGAGAGTGTTGGTAGAATCTGTATATATAAAAAAAAAATACATTTTTTTCACTAACAGTTGAGTTAGTTCAGTTCATTGTTTATGTTCTTTTAGTAAGAATGAAATACATATGTACATATGAGTTATAAAACACACATGTATAAAAATCGGTGATTCTCCCTATGACTTAAATGCTCTTTTATTTGCATTTAAAACTAGCATTGCACAATATAAAAATAAATGGTAAAATTCATCCTAATTATTAAAAATTTTGATTTTTTCTTTGACAGAGATAGAGACAGCCAGTGAAAGAGGTAACACAAGTAGGGGGAGTGGGAGAGGAAGAAGCAGGCTCATAGCGGAAGAGCCTGATGTGGGGCTCGATCCCATAACACTGGGATCACGCCCTGAGCTGAAGGCAGACACTTAACCGCTGTGCCACCCAGGTGCCCCTAAAATTTTTGATTTTTTCTTTACTTAGAATTATATTAATAGCAAATAAAAAACACTATGAGGAATAGCAAAAAAGACTGCAAAAAAAAAAAAAAAAGGAAAAGACTTTATTACCTAGTAACTTTAACAGCACTTTCTTCCCACTTTTTGTACAAGGTGCCCTGTATTTTCATTTTGAACTGAGCCCCACAAATTGTGTGGTCAGGGCCCTGCCATCCATACTGGGTTGTTTCCCAAGCAAAATGCATTAGCGTGTACTTTTTAATTTTGTGTCTCAGGCTTCTGACTTGGGTTGGGCGATCAAGTAGACTTTTTCTATTTTAGTTAAGGCTGTGTTCTTTGGGGGTACCTGGGTGGCTCAGTCAGTTAAGATCTTCCTTCTGCTCAGATCCGGGGATAGAGCCCCACATTGGAGCCCCGCTGAGCAGGGAGCCTGCTTCTCCCTCTCCCTCTGCTTCTCCCCCTGCTTGTGCTCTCTCACTCTCTCTCAAATAAATAAATTTTAAAAATCTTAAAAAAAGAGAGGTGTGTTCTTTGATTTAATACATCAAGCAATTCTTTGGACAATTATGGAATATCTACTGTATACCACCTACTCATTATGAAAACTTTATAACTTAGTTGAGGGAACAGATATTTACATAGCAAACTGATATATGCTATCTAAGATAGGCATGAAAACCCACAGATAAAAGTGATGTAATTGCACCTGGCAGGAACTAGGGGATGACAAATTGGACTCTACTCAGCTGGTACTGTTTAAGCACAGTTGAAGTGGGAGGGATTTTTGCAGGTAGTTTGTGGATTGATAGAGGACATTTCAGACCAAGGAATATTTTATTCTCATAGCTAAATTCATTGCAACACACTTTTGTTTTGAGCTTTAGAATTTGTTCTTTGCATCCTTTCTTTTCTGTTGGGTTTAAATTCGTGTATACATTGATCTATTTTTGGAGTTTTTTTGTATGAGGTAGGGCTAATTTTTATGTTTGTGGCAATGCGTAAGTATGATTCTTTTTTATTTTTGGCTCCTTTTTTTCCTTTATAGGGATAGGGGGTGATATTTTTAAAACTAAAATGTGTTTATGTCATTATCTCACCCATCACGGTTTTAAATATCCGAAAAAAAATTTTTTTATCTTGAAAAATAACCTGGAAGAGTTTGCCTTCTCTACTTCTCTCATCAGTGAGAGAGAATGTATGAAAGTTAGGGTGTTGATAGTGGGGAGAAAAAAAAATCACACATGAGTTCTGGAGAAACTCACCCAGGACATGGCTCCATGAGTAGCACCACCAACAAAATGACGGGATTGGGGTTACCACTCCAGATTTACTGAACACTGGGGATGCTTGTGAAATTTGATATGATGATGACATTCCAAGTGTATTAAGTGGGAGCAATATCCTGGAGGAATCAAAGAACACATCTGAAATTCCTCTAAATCTATTGTAAAGATGTTTCTGGTAACTGCGCGGCTTTCTTGATCCTGGGTTGTGGGGACACTGGTACTGTTTTGACTGAATGGGAAAGGTAGGTGTGGTCATGCAGAGCCACATGATTTTATATTCTATCCACCTCTCTATTCCCTGTGGTAATAGCAGAGTGTGAGACCCCAAGAAGGAATTATGGGGAGTGAGGTGGAGAGGGTAGCAAGAGTGTGATGTGGCTGAGGGAGGGCCAGCAGCACAGGTGGCACTCTCAGGCTCTCATCTCCACCCCTCCCCATCGATGCATTCGAATGTCTGTAGGCCCAGCCTTCCCTGCTCACCTGAGAAAGTACTGTCCTCGGAGCAGGAATCGATGCTCACGACTGAAGAGTGGGAAATGAAAGTCTGCCTGGAGCTATGGTGGTTAAAGGTTACAGTTAAACCATGTTTACCTATAAACCTATCCATGTTGGAGGCCAAGGTATGTGCTTTGAGAGATTGTTTTCCTCCAGAGATAAATGTCTTGTAGACACTCACTCCCATCCTGACACTCTCTAAAGAGGCTTTTATAAATGATGTTCTCTCACTTCCCTTTGTTTGGCTTTTAGCAGCAGGAAGCCAGGAAAAGGTCCAACTCTGGTTTTGAGGGCCCTGGGGAAGAGTTGCAGGAATAACACCAGCAGGTGTGGAAGGCTGTTGGGTGACCCCCGGTGTGCAGGAGGCCATGAAGAAATTACGAGATTATAAGATCGAGAGAGTGACAGTGGCTGCTTTTCAGCAGCTTTCTCCTGTTGCCGTGAGAATAATTCAACTCTAGCAGACTCATTTCAGGCCTGGGAAAACAGTGCAAAGTGAAGAAAGGGCTAGAAATGATAGTTGTCCACCTCAGGGAGAGAAGAGCTATTTGAGCTTGCCCCAGGATGCTGAGAAGTGGAATGGCTGAGCAAGTCATGTTAGGAGAGCAGCAGAACATACTTTCTACTTTGTATTTTCCTAGGAGGAAAAAAAAAAATGGATCTGCCTAAACATTGAGAATGTCTTTGACAATTTACAGGAGCATTAGTAAAGCCAGGAAAGCTAGTAAGCCAAACTAAACACCTCCAAGTTTTAACAGTGACCAGAGAGTACAATGAAGAAATAATAAATGAAGATTAATGGCTTCTTTAAAAAGGTTTAAAGCAACTTTCAGCTTAAAATTGCATCAGGCTAACAGTTCCTCGTGCAGCCTCCTTTAACTTCCTGCAGAACTGCCAATGAAGATAGAGAGAAAGAAAGACCAAAACTCATACCATCAAAACTGGAGATTTCAACCGAGTTCCATAACCTTGGCAATTGTGATTGTTGGCTGTGTATTTAAAAGTGTACTCAGTATGCTCTTTTTCCAGCTTTATTCAGATATAACTGACATATAGCATTGTGTGACTTTAAGGTGTACAATATGATGGTTTGGTACCCATATATATCGTGAAACAATTAACACAATAAGGTTAGTGAACATATCCATCACCTTGCATAATAAAATTTTTGTTGCTATTGTGAAAACATTTAAGATCTGCTGTCTTAGCAATTTCATGTGCTGTTGGTGGAAATGTAAACTGGTGTAGCCACTATGGAAAACAGTATGGAGGGTCCTCAAGTAATTAAAAGCAGAACAACTATATGATCTAACAATCCCACTTCTGGTATCTTTTATTAAAAAGACACTCTATAACTGCTCTGCCGGCCTTTGGTTTCTTTAGTGATGAAAAGCTGCTAGGGTTGTGTGCAGGGCTGGGCACTGAGACCGAGGTGTTCCTACTGTGTGGCTGATACTGATAGCTCCTGCTCTTCTCCCTTGTTCCTAGCCATCTCTATATATCTCAGCTTGGCCGGGCTCTGGGTGAGGTGAAACTGAAGTGAGTCCTTCCTGTGGTGTCTTGAGAGGCTTGGGAGGCTGGTGGATCACCCAGCTCTCTTTCCTACTGAGAACTCTTTCTACCTGTGGGTTCCCTTTTGGTATTGAGTGGAACTGGCCTGGGGATAGGATGATGCAGGCAAATGAAGCTGTCTTCTCTTTTTTTGTTTGGATATTCTCAGGTCTTTTGTTCCATTGCTTAAGTTTCTTAAGTAGACTCCTGAGGCCTCCCCAAGCTATTTTTATCCATGGATAGCTGGCTAATTATTGATATTCGTTGGAGGGGATGGAGGTTGGGGTCTCCTACTTCACCAGCTTGGTGGTGTCCCTTGCTTGGTGAACTTCTCAAGAGCCTAACCCTCTGAGAGTAGATTCTTTCATCTATCACTGACGTGTCGGTTCAGAAATACCAAGGTCTTGCCTCCAAATAAACGCAAAGGCCAACTTACTACTTTAGGGTTGCTGCTGTTTTAAGTAACTAGAGTTTTGTTACCCTTTTTTCCTCATCTCCAATCAAGAGCCTTTCTCCTACACCAATTTAGGGACCATACTCTGAAAAAAATTCCACAGAAGCAAATTAGCAGGGAAGAAGGAGGGAGTGACTCAGGATATAAAATGCCATCCTGGGAGGGGTAGCTCTGTGAGTGCCATGGTAGGGAGTGTGGTGAGGAGGATCCCTGGTAGCATTTCATATGTTTATGATGTCGGAGGGATAGGTTGGGAGAGTTGAAGATCTCATATTGACGTAGTTTACAGGAGTCACAATTGGTAGGAGAAGGCATATCATTGAAGTATATAGATTTGGTATGTCCTGCTTCACATGTTACATTTGATACCTGCTTTTAACTGGGGAATGGTATTTAGAACAGTAGATGGGCTTTAGGCTTGCTTATTGCTCCCAGATCATTTTAGTGGAAAGAGCTAGAAAAAAATGTTTGTGAATATGTCCACATGTTCATACACATGTATGCATATATAAGGCACCATGAGTTTATACTGATACATTGACTGCAATCCTACAGGGCTCTTTGTTGCCTTCTCTTACTCCATATTGGTATCTCTCTTATGAGAAATGGGATTCTCATCAACACCAATGTATTTATTCATTTATTCAATCCTACAGTATACCTAAAATAGTTTCAGAATTTTTAAGCCTATACTGCTAAAAACAAAACAAAACAAAACAAAACAAAAAACCCTACTGATAATAGTTTACTATATATTTTCAGTTTTTTATTTTCTTTAGACTGAGAGTATACAGACGGATTACAGTGTTCAAAAATACTTGGGTAGATTCTTTTCTCCCCTTCGTTTGAGGTAATGTGTTTGTTTCTCTTTGCATTTGATTTTAGAGTTACTTGCATTCTTGTTGGTTTAAATTTATTTTTTGCATATGTAGATCATTAATGTAATTCCAAGTGTTAAAAATATATATCGCTTTCCTAATCCTTCCCACCCAGCCCCCCTTCCCCATGTACATAGGTAATCAAGTTCATTAGTTTCTGATTTAAACTTGAAGTGTTTTCTATTTGCAAAAATAAGCAAATGTGCAAATGGTTTCTATCCAAAAGGTAGCATACTACATATAGTCTTTTGTACTTTCTTTTCACTTAACAGTATATCCTGGAAGTTATTTCACATCCACTGGAGCAGATCTGCCTTGGAAAGGTAGAGTGAATGTCAGTATTAGATTTGTAACAGAAAAAAATCAAGAGCTACAAATAATAATATCCTAAAGCCACAGTCTTCAAGCTTAAAATTAAGGGAGACATAAATACATAAGTGGGGCCACGGTGTGCTTTAAAAGAAACAAATTCTTCAAAAATGATCAACATAAAGACTTATGTTTACAAAGCTTTTTATAAGAAAAAAAGAAAAAGAAAGAACCCATGCTTATCCAGGCAGATGATAAAAAGTCATCTCAATGAGAAGATAAGGCTGGTTCAGCATCCTTCAGTGCCACAAGACAATAAAGCAAGGTCTGTAGAGGGGAAGGGGAAATGTGGGACCAAGGAGTCTTATAGCCAGGCAAGACATCATCCTCTAGACAGGCATGAGAGAGAGAATTTCAAATGTGCAAGAGCTCAAGGACTACCACATACATGAAATGCCCTTGAACTATGACTTAACAAAATCAAGTCAACTAAGAGAGTAATCAAAACAAGGAACATAGGAATGTGGAAGGCATTATATGAAAAGACTAAGAGGGATTTAAAAAAAAAAAAGATTTTATTTATTTATTTGACAGAGAGAGACAGCCAGCGAGAGAGGGAACACAAGCAGGGGGAGTGGGAGAGGAAGAAGCAGGCTCATAGCGGAGGAGCCTGATGTGGGGCTTGATCCCAGAACACTGGGATCTCGCCCTGAGCCAAAGGCAGATGCTTAATGACTGCGCCACCCAGGCGCCCCTAAGAGTGATTATTGAACCTGCTTAAATGTAGAACTGAAGCTAAACAAGTTTGGAATTATTGTTATGCAATAAAATTTAAATGTTACAAATGCGGAAAGAAATCTATATCACATACCATTCAGTGTTAGTAAAATTATAATGTACTTACTACAAAAGTCCCAATGTGATCATTGTTTTTTTTTCTTTAAAAAAGTGAGTCAATTGATTCTGGTTCACTTTTAAAGTTAGTAAAAAGAAATAACGGTGTAAAGAAAAAATCTAAAAACAAAATTTATGCTTTCCAAATTTTGGGGGGAGAGAATTAGAGGAAAGAAGATATATACTGCAGATCAAATAATAAAATGATAAGAAACAGCAAGAAAATAGTAAAGATGAACAAAAACAGGAAAAAATAAAATGCCACATTAAGCCAAGAATAATATTGCAGGAATTAATGGGGTAAGATTTTTTTTAACAACCGAATGTTTTATCATGAGAAAATACCTAGTTAGAAAGAGTATCATCCCATATCTCTTGTCATATAGCTACATACATAGAAATTATAAAATAAATAGCAACAAAAATATCCTAACCACTTTGTAATTTATAAAACCTTCTCTGTTTAATTACTTTTGGGTAATTAAAAAATTAAAGTAGAAATAAATTAAAAAAGAAAAATTACATAGTAATAAGGAAATAATCATAATGAAAATACTCCTTTCAAGACCTATGGTATGTCGGCAAAGCTTTGATTAGAGAAAAATGCAAAGCTTTTAATATTCATCTTGCTCAACAAAAAAGAATGATAAAATAAGTGAATTATATTCTACATGAGAAATTAGAAAATGACCAACAAATTAAACCAAGGGAAAGCGGAAGGAAGGAAATAATCAAGATAAAAGCAGAAAATAATTTAAAAACGGAAGAAAAACTCAATGTCAAAATTGATAATACATGAAAAGACTCTTTAGGGGAAAAGTCAATAAAACAGATAATCCATTAGCGAGCTCAATAAAGAAAACCACAGAGAGCACAATAAACTAAATCAAAAGGAAAATGGAGAAATTACCAGAGATGCAGAAAAAAATTATTTAACTCTATTAAGACACATTTGGGATCCTGGAATGGGTGCTTTTCTGGGAAAAGAGGAATTACCAAATTATAAAAAGGGGAAACCCAAACAGGTCAGTAACCATGAAAAAAAAAATTGATAGAATTACGAAGCAACATTTCTTCCTAAACACCATCAGGCCTGGAGCATTTAACAAATGAATTCTCTCATACTGATTGAAATTATTGTTCTTGAGAGGCTGAAAGGAGAAGGCAGGGTTTTAGTTAGATGTTAAGGGACTGGAAGGGAGAATTCTGAACAAAGCCACAGAGCTTGAACATCCTGAGCCGTCTGTCATTGAGAGACAATGACAGCATCAGGTCTCTGCTCTTGGAGTCCAGTAACAATGTAGATGGATGTTAACCACATGAGTACATACAGTTCGGGTTTCCCAGGAAGATCTGCATCTCCTTGCCATTGGACACTGGCTAGGTTTTGGGGTAGCAATTCCCTTTAGCTTCAGGCAATTCCTAATGAGTGACTCAGCTGAGTTGTCAGTGGCCACCACTTTGAGCAGCTGAGGAAAGGCATGTTGGAAACCCAAAGTCATGAGGAGTGGACAGCACTACACCGCACCCACTGCTGCCCACACCTTGTGTTGTGTGAAGCCACTGATTTTTTTTTTTCCCCCTAGAAGTTGTAGGAGAAGATCTTCTAGGACTCTGGTGGGCCTCTCTTCCTGATGTAACAAGAGGGCAGTTAGTATGATGAACTGTAGCCCTTACCATTGTCACCAATATTTATTATCTCCCTTTTCTAGTATCTATTCTGGAATTTTCAGCCCTCTGTGGTCTAGATGGCTGACCTGGTGGGGTGACTCAAACCCTTTCCTCATGAGTCTGAGTCCCTCGTCATCACCTCTTTGTAGGCTGTGACTGCAGAACGTGTCCATTTCCCATCAAAACCAGGGAATGGGATACCAAGAAATACTCACGTAGATCCCTTTCCCCCCTGAGATTCTTTCCTGTTCCTGTCGTGTAACAGAAGCCCTACCTTCTCCTGATCATCAGTGTCAGTTACCTCAACAGAACGATGCTGATTCCTTTATTTGCCTTCTTATGGCACAAGAAGTCTGAAGTGACTAGATGACAGCCAGAGCTTAAAATGTAATTGGTTTTTTGCTGTATCTCCTGGTGAACTTACTCCTCCTCTGGCAGCCAAAACTCCTAAGCATACAGATCCTCGAGTTTCAGACGCAGGACGCACAAATTCCTCTAGTTGGTCATTGGGAATATTTGTGTTTTCCTGTGAGGGACAATACGATTGTTGCTACAGTTGATGATTCAAAGCACTGGTTCTCAAGAAAGGGGGATTTTTGTGTCCGTAAGGAACATATAATGATGTCTGGAGACATCTTTCCTGTCACAGCTTGAAGAGGGGATGCTACTGGCTATTGGTAGGTACAGCCAGGGGTGCTGCTAAACATCCCACTGTAGCAAAGACTTAGTGGCTTAAAATGCCAATTTTTCTGGGGTTGATTTAGGGGATATACTGTATCTTGGAGGATGGTGCCCCATTCTTGCAGGGTATCATCAAGCTGGCACTTTAGCTGGGTCTTTCACAGGTTGTTCTAGGCAGAAGCTTCTGGGTAGTTAATGAACTTGACGAATCCTATGATCTGTGAATCCTATGATCACACCCATTTTCTGTAAAAATAAACCCTTTATCTCATGTAATATTATTGAGGATCCTGTGCCGGTGGATCAAACACACTGCAGGTCCATAATGGTGTGTTGAATGAAGTCCTGTGGGGAAGAAAAGCAAACTAATGCCAAGTTTGTGTTAATCCTGGTTAAAGATAAACCACTGCACATTCTAGGGTTAAAGGATCTAATGAAGTCAATTTGCTGCTGAAGTGTTGACTGGACTTCTTGAAGAGTTCACTTTTAATGTTTGTAACTGGCAGATTGGGCTTTGAGCAATGGAAGAAACTAGATCAGCCTTGTTGAACTGACAGCACGGCACTCAGGTAGGAAATAGCGAAAGCTGGCTGACGTCAACAAGCCAAGTCATTCTGTCCACTTGGTTATTTATGCCTATTCTGTAGTGGATGTTCTCAGAGGGAATTAACATGTGATAGAAAAATCTTTATGTTCCATTTCCTCACAGGCCCAAGCACATGCCTCTTTCCAGATCTCCCTGTGCCCCACCTTGAACTCTTTCTCCTTCCAGCTCCTGATCAATCAGCTGAGCCATTTACCACTGCCCACCTGTTCATAAATATTCTATCCCCAGGTCACCACTCTTTCCCCACAAAGTGGATGACTGATTACACTGCCCAAAACCCTTCCCATTTTAGACACATCCCCCCTTAAAACTGATTTTCAGCATCATCCCCAAATGTGGCTGTGATGCAATTTTCTGTTTTCAGTTTGCACCCATATACGAAGCCAACCAGTCTATGTTTCAAGCTTGAACTTTTTAATCTTCCTTCAGCTGATTGTTAAGAGAGCCCCAGAATAAGAAGGGCCAGTTCAATAGTAATGGAGATCATGGAACCTGGCCATCTGTTTACGCTGCTTTCTTTTGCCATTTTGTCCTGCTCATGCCCAAACCTGGATACACCACTTTCATTGTATAATAGATAGCTCTTGGGCTCACTTCTTTGTGTCTTGGTGAGTCTGGTAGAACCCTGATCATGATTGACAGTTCTAGTCTGCTTCTTTATCATCCACACTAGATTTCTTATGTTGTACAGATTAACACGTTTCTTGTTTTCCCATTGGTCTTGCCCGTACAGATGCCATGTTTTATTACCCAATTCTATTGCCCTCTTCAGATTAGACTCCACTTACTGGCATCCATCCTTGCTGCTCATTGCAATAATTGTGCCCACCCTGTTTCTTCCATTTGAACGCTGCTACCTGGCCTCTATCATACTGGCAATTCTGTAATTTTTCACTGCTACTAGAGGGCCAGTTTCTGTAATGATATCTGCTATCATCAGCATTGGCCTACAAGCAGAGCTACCACTGAGCTTTTTAATGATACTGGTGCCCTTTTAACACATGCCTTATCGCTTATGCAAATGGAGCATCATCTGGATCTGCCCTTGAAACGCAGTGATCTGGTGGCTTCTCTGGCCTTGAGTAGTGTTTCTACTCAGAAGTCCACTTCTCACTTTCCACAGTCTGCCTTGGCAGCTTTGGCATTTCTTCTTAGTGTAGGCTGCTGCTTTTCCACACTGTTCAGACCAACAAGTTATCATCTTCTCATCATGTCGTTCTTGTATGGTTTAAGCCCTATAGCACACAAGAGATTTCCCATATCCGTAAACTCTATGATTCAACTTACTGTCTTGTCCCCTTTGATCCAGCTCCCTTAAAATCCAGTCTTACACCTACTCTTCCTATCCTCCCTCTCCATGTTAGCTCAGCCCTGCAACAACTTGAAGACATAGTGACCCAGCACTTCCATGGCCAGATTATATTGTGGCTTAAACTTAATACCTAAACTGCTTTTTGACATTTATTGCTAATAAAGAAGACTTCAGAAATGATGCTGATTTTTTTTCTTTATGGGTAACAAATTTTCCCTCCTAGAAGCTTGTAAATTTCTTTCAGTCTTTTTCTGTTTTCCTCCGTTTATTTGTTCCTTCCTCCCCGCTCTCCCTCCTCTGCTTCTTTCCCACTTCCCTCTCACCCTTCCTCTCTTCTTCCTCCCTTCTTTCCTCCTTTCTTTCAATTGAATAAGTAATATATTATCATTGGAAGAATTTGAATGGTAGCAGAAAGCACAAAATTCTCCTTACCATTGGCCACTACAATGTGCTTGATCTCATTCCTCAAAATTAAGTGTTATTAATAATTTCGTTTGAATTTTGAAGGATATTTCTTCAGTGTAGCATGTGTCTCTCTCAAGATACACATATATATGTATTTGTGCACAGAAGAAATCATACTCTATTGTTCTATAAATTATAGTTCTATAAAAAAATCAGGATACTCTGTTCTGATTTCCATCTGATTATATTTCCCAATGCTAGCTTCACTGACTATAACTGAGTAATAATAACCTATGTATTATATAGGGACTTGAGGACAAAAGAAACAATTTTATGAAAATACTCCAGGGATGCCTGGGTGGCTCAGTCTGTTAAGCATCTGCCTTTGGCTTAGGTCATGATCCCAGGGTCCTGGACTTGAGGTCCTCATTGGTGCTCCTGGTCAGTGGGGAGTCTGCTTCTCCCTCTCCCTCTGCCCTGCCCCTTCCACTCGTGCTCTGTCTCTGGCTTCCTCTCTCAAAAAAAATAAATAAAATCTTAAAAAAAAAAAAAAAAGAAAAGAAAAGAAAAAAGAAAAGACTCCAAAGAGCTAAGATGTAGGTTCCTAAGTAACTTGGACAAGTAATATTTTTTGTGTTTTTTCAACCATGTAAATGATGGCTGAATAAAGTTCTCTAATAAAGATAGGTGACTATTAACATAGTCCCAAGTGATGTATATTCAAATGCAGTGAATGTGTCCATACAGACAAGTGCCATTCCTATCTTTAAGCATATGACTCACCAACAGAACGGACGGTTTTCTTTTTCCTCATATTTAAATCTTGCCTTACTCTTCTAGACTAGCTTAAGCATTGGGCCTATTGATATTTTTAGGACTTCTGTGTTGTATTTGACACTTTTCTTTCCCTGTTATACTTTTCATTAGTCTGTTTCAAATTATATATATTTGATTTTTATTTAAGTTTGGGGTCAGGTAATTCTTTTTTATCTTAGAGTCTTAGAATAGCTTCAATTTGCTCCTTGCCTTTTTTTCTTTTCTTTCTTTCTTTCTTTCTTTCTTTCTTTCTTTCTTTCTTTCTTTCTTTCTTTCTTTCTTTCTTTTACAGGACTTCTCTCTTGGCCTCACGGCATTATTATTAAAAATTATTTTCTTTGTTTTTTCAATATGTTATTTAATCTGTTATCCAATTCTCTTTTGATATATTCTGTGGAAGAAAACATGAATATTTTGTTTGTTTTTGTTTATAAGTAAAGCCAGCTAGACCATGGCAACTTGTTCCTGTGGCTAAAGTTAAAATGTCTTCTGCTGAGTGTCACTCACAGTATATCCTGGTGCCAGAGGGCATGAGTAGGTATAGTATTGTGTCTAGTTCATTCATTCATCTAGAAAATTTTAAATAATGACTTCTACATGTGAGATACTGGAGAATTCTAGGAAGTATTTGTGTTAAGGGTTACCAAGACAACCACCAGATTTGATGACTTGCCAGAAGGACTCACAGGACTCAGAAGTTATTATATGAATGGTTATGGTTTATTACAGTGAAAGGTTTCAGAGGAAAATCAGCAAAGTGAAAGGGCACGTGAGGCAAAGTCCAGAGGAACCAACGCAGTAAGAGTGATATGTATTTGTATATAGGACACTACAGCGTGCAGCTGCTGTGCTTTGTATATTATATACACTGTGTATTGGAGGCAGGGACCTTTTCAGCATTTGGTCACCAAAGTTTATATTTACACCATGATAAGTCTGCCAGGAGTTATACACATGGTTTGATGGCCCAGAAGAGAGTGATTCCTGGAAACTCCCTCCCAAATGATAACTTAAGTAGTAGATACAACCTGAAAAATAAGAATTCAAAGATATCTGTATATTGTTAGAGTTCCATTCAGTTGTCAACAGCTACTGGTTGACATACTTACTGGTCATCATAACATAGGACCAGAATGCATCCCGTTGTATTGTCACTCAGTCTTGTAGCTTTCCATCCAGTATTGTCAGGTTTCAAAAGTGGAGGCGATCTTGGCAAACATACAGCTCCACTCTTTGAGGCATTTGGTCTAATTGTGCTAAGAGACAAATTTATTCTCTTGTTCCAAGCCTCTCTCAAGAGAGCAATGTAATGTTGTATTTTTCTCATTGCATAACCCATATTTTCCTTCTTTTAGTTTCAGCTGCTATTTCTCTTTCTCTCAATTTGTCCTTCATTTTAACTCAAACTTTTCCACCTTGGGATGGGGTGTCCGATTCAGCTGTGGTGCTGATTGCCAACAGCAATATGAGTCCAGCAAGTGCTTCCCTTTCAACCCCTTCCCATTTATCTAGGGCACAGACAAGCAGAACAGGTGAGCTATCTAGGCCAGCTCAGGCACTGGCAATCCCTGTCTCTCAAAGAACCACACATTTGTGTGATTCTATTTATGTGAAATTTCCAGATTAGGTAATCCCATAGAGACAGAAAGTAGATTGGTGGTTGTCTAGGGTTGAGGACATTGGGGGATAATGGGGAATGGCTGCAACTGACTGTGGGGTTTCTTTGTGGGATGATGAAAGTGTTCTAAAATTGATTGCAGTGATGGTTTCCTTTGTCGCTTGTGATTTTCATGTTATATCTAAGAAACGATGGACTAATTCAAGGATATGAAGATTTTTGCTTAATGGGTCTTTTTCCTAATAATTTTATTCTTTTAGTTCTAACATTTAGATCTTCGATTTCATTTTGAGTTTTTATATATGGTGTGATGTGGCATTTTTCTTTTGTATGTAGATATGCAGTTGTGTCGGTACCATTTGTTGAAATGATTTTCTTTCCCCATTTAATTATCTTGGTACACTTGTTGAAAATCCGTTGACCATAAGATCAATTTGAGAAGTTATTGCCATTTTAAGAATATTGAGTCTTTTAATCCATGAATATGAAATGTCTTTCTATTTATTAGGTCTTCTTTAATTTTTTTCAACAATGCTTTAGTTTTCAGAGTATAAGTTTTGCACCACTTTTGTTAAGTCAGTGTTTTTCTTGTTATTGTTTTAAAAAATTATAGTTTTATGATTCTTTTTATTGTTTCTTGTCCTATTTCATTATTTCCTGTCTCCATTAATTTTTCTCTCTTTCTTTAGGCTTACTTTTTTTTCTTCAAATTTCTTGTGTTGGGAATTGAGAAAATATTTAATATTCCTTGTTTACTAATATGTGATATCAAGACTGTAAATGTTCTGCTAACTACAACTTTAGTTCCATCCCACAAATTTCAGCATTGTTCCCATTGTCATTCAGTTCTATGTGTTTCCTATGACTTATTTTGTCACATCCTTGCAAGTTTTTAATTCAATGACAATCTTTTCATGGTGGTTCCATCTCAAGCCTGTTCATTCCTTTCTCATATTGTTCTAATCTTTCCTTATTTTTTTCCATATTTCTTTTATCTACCTATATATCTTTATACTCACTTTCCAATCATTCTTTTATTTCAGATACTAGAGGGTTCTTATTTTTCTGTTTTCTGTTTTGGCTGATGTTCCCTCACCATCCTTTTACTTGGTAGCTTTTAATTTTTTTTTTATTGATTACTGTTCTGCAGGTAGGGTTACAAGTCTGGTGGAATCTCATGAGCACTGAGATGCAAAAGGGTTTCTCCAGAGAAGGTTGGTTTTGCGTTTGTCAGGACTGCAGAAATTCAAATGGCCCTGGACGAAGTGTTATGTTAATGTTACAGTTACAGTTTGTGTTTTACAGAGCAAATAAGTATTGTGCATTCAAGCTCCATTCCCAAGCTAGAAATAAGTTTTGGGTTTTTGATTAATCCCTGATGATTTTTCTTCATTCATTGCTAAAATAAATAGCCAGAGTTTTTTGGTTTGGGGGGTTGTTTTTTGCTCCTGCTGCGGCTGCTGCTGCAAGCGAGTAGTCAGGGAGAATTTTTATATTTCTCCTCTTAAATGATATTTAAAGATTAGATATAATTGATAGTTATAACTCTTCATTTAAAAAAGAAAGAAGCCAAAGCAGTAAAGATATTACAAAGTTCTGGTTAGCCCTGTCTGCGTGCCTCTCCCTCAGGAGTTTCAAAGTCATACATTTGAAAACCAGGTTTATTACATTTTTTTTCTCTCCAAACGAATCCCTCTTTCTGTATTTCCTGTCCCATTTAAGATGCTTACAGACTTCCTAGTCTTGCTGAGTCTCCTCCCGCATCAGCTGCCACAGCACACCATCAGTGCTGCCTTTAAATGGCTCCCTCCTGTGCCTGTCCCTAATTCCATGATCCCTGTCCCAGTTTACATCCTCCTTGCTTCTCACCTGGACGATTGCCGTTATCTTCCCAAGTAACCTCTCTGCATTCATATTTTCCCTCAGACTGTCTTCCTGTGTTATTTAAGACAGACATATGATCATATCATTAGCTTGCTTCCAAACAAATTTGGCAGCTCCCCATTGCCTAAAGATTCAAGTGGACACACATTTTATTTTTTCCAACTTATTTCCTTTTCATTGCCCACTACCTTTCTTATACTATAGTCAAACCAGTCCGTTGGATCTTCCCAGGACACCCCACATGTCATGTTTTTCCTTTGCCAGGATTACCTCCTCCAGTCCATGGGTAGCTTCTACTAATTACTTAACGCCCAAATCTAGTGCAGTTGCCTCTGTATCCCTTCCCTGAAATAGAATTAGAACTAATCACTTTCTTCTTTATGTTCCCACTCACTTCTCTTACGCTTTCATGTCAGCAGTATCTTATTATAGCATAGACTTTTACATGCCTGTTTTGCCCTTTCGACTGTGAGCTCCTGCAGGGTAGAGACCGTTTTTCATTCATCTTTATCAGCCCTCTGCCTAGCTAGCATGTTGCCTAGAACACAACAGATGCTCAATAAATGGTTTTAATAAATTAATGAAATAATGAAGCTATATTATTATATCAAAATAGCAACAGGAAAATGTTTTCAATTTTAGATAATATGTATCTTCTCATTTAGTACCTGCTGCACAGACCAAGAATTCAGTGGGGGACCTAATTCTAAATGATACCTGCTGCTATGGAAGCAAAATTAGATTCTTTGAACGTTATTATCCTCTTCCTTAAAATATAGCTAGACATTCCTGGCTCTCAGTTGCTATAGAACCAGATAAGCAAATGTAACCAGCAAATTATTTATGCTAACTAATATTGGTAGGGCTTTAAGAAATTGTTTTTCTTATCTTCTTATTTCAATTACAATACATATTCACAATAGTAAATTCAGAAACATAGACACACGTACAAAAAATCATGGATAATATCACTATAATTCTGTAAGATAATCAGTGTTTTGGAGTATATTTATATAATGCCTGATAACAAAAGTGAAGCTACAGGGTATATACTGTTTTGTATTCTTGCTTCTGGAAGTAATATATTAAAAATAGTCTATTATTGGGGCGCCTGGGTGGCACAGCAGTTAAGCGTCTGCCTTCGGCTCAGGGCGTGATCCCGGCGTTATGGGATCGAGCCCCACATCAGGCTCCTCCGCTATGAGCCTGCTTCTTCCTCTCCCACTCCCCCTGCTTGTGTTCCCTCTCTCACTGGCTGTCTCTATCTCTGTCGAATAAATAAATAAAATCTTAAAAAAAAAATAGTCTATTATTGAGGATGCATTCAACTATAATATTTTACAATTTTATAAACATATAGTAATATGTTTAAAGCAAGAAATTTCAAGTCAAATTGTCCTAAGCAGTAAAGAAATCTGTTTTCTCTTATCACTGATAAAGGTCAAGAGATGACTCTGGTTGGCTTATACTAAGCATGATCGGTCCCTGAGACTAGACAGAGGGTCACCTTTTCTGAGTCACGGGAGGGGCGACTATATTAACAAAATCAAGAACTTATTCAAAGGAAGATGAGGATAGGATGATATTGACATTGGGTGACCCGGAGTGTCAATCACAGTGGCTATTGATTTTCTTCCTTTTTAAATAAGAACTGAAGCCTATTTCACTTAAAATTGCTCAGTTCCCTGATGTGGGACGTTTAGATATTTTTCCTTCAATTTTTCAATATTATAGACAACATAGCTGTGAATAGTCTTATGGCTAAATCACTGTGAACATCCATGTTTATATGTACAATTTCGAGGTCAAATTAACGAACATGTTAAAGCTTTGCTATATATTGAGTGTTAAGTATGGGAATGTCACACCCTTCCCACCAGCAACACATGAGAATAACTTTCTTTCACCTTGGACAACTTTGGGCATTTTAAATAGACTATCATGACCAGGGCTTTTAAAACTGTATGAGAGAAATCTGTGCTTCTGCAGAACCCTACTTAAGTCAGTGTGGGTTACTTCACAAGCTGACCTTGGGTGCCAGTGCTTCTTTGGTATTACCGATGTTGAGTTTGCATCAGCCTATTTTTTTCTCAATCTGGTATATTTTAATTACGTTTCTTTTTTATTTTATATTCCGCATGCATTCTTAAGTGGGTGATCAAGAGCTGATAGCAAAAAAACAAAAACAAACACAAAAGAAAACAAACTACTTGCACAGGAACACATTTTGGAAAAGCCAAAGACCATCTGAGAAAGGATAAATTTTATTCTAGTAACCCAACCTCTTCTTCCTAGCTTTCAAAACACCCTTCTCCTATAAGGGACATTTGGGTCTAAACCACCCAATATATATGTAATCATCATGTATATGCAGTTATTAAAATTCTGTTGATCATGGTTCTGTATTATTATTATTATTGTTATTGTTATTATTATTATTATTATTATTATTATTTTAGAGAGAGGTTGGGGGAGGGGCAGAAAGAATCTTAAGCAGGCGCCATGCCCAATGCGGAGCCCCATGCAGGGCTCAATCTCACAACCCTGAGATCATGACCTGAGCCAAAATCAAGAGTCGGATGCTTAACTGACTGAGCCACCCAGGCGCCCCAGTTCTGTATTTTAAAGATTTCATTATTTCAAATAGGTTTATGATCCTGAGGCCAGGTACTGAGTTCATGTGAAACCAAGTGCTTTTAAACTTTTGCAAAAGTTGTTAAGACATTTAGTTGTCCCAGTGGTGATGATTTATTTTTATTTCTCTAAGAGGTTGCCTATTTTAGGAATAGGTGACTTTGGGAGTGGGGCATTGTATCTCTTCTCAGGCCAATTTTCCAGCTCTATATAAACTTAGAATGTTTGTAAGCTTTCCTGCCAAGTGTATGATATCATTAAATATAATAGGTCTATACATTCGCAAGTGGTGCATTTTGGTTTCAGTGTGTAGGACTTATTGTAATCCATAGCATAAAACATTCTTCCGGAAATCACACCTCTAATAGAAATATGTTTAGAAGCACACACGGTGTTCTTTGCTTAGGTGGTTGCCACATGCATTACTTCATTTTCAGAAAAAAACACAAATAGAAACCGTAACCTTAAAAATGTACTTGTAAAAATTTTACAAGTCTTTCTTTTTTCTTCCTTTCTTCCTTTCCTTTCTTTCTTCATTTTTGTTGTCTTCTCTCAACTCTCAGTGAGACCTCAGAAATCCATTTAGCTCTTGCTCTGCTAAGACCAATTGGCTGATAGACTGGGAGGCCCGTGAAAGCCTCAGGCAAATTAATAGCAGAGTCGGTGCCTGAGAACCATGCCCGGCTGCTCTTGAAATCCTTCTGAAGCCTGAATTATTTGTATTAAGATAGGCCAGCACTCAGGCCCCTATGAGTCAATTCTTTGTAACAGTTGCCAATATTTTTATACCTGAGAGAGCGGCTTCATTCTTTATTATTGCTCAGGAATCAATACTCCCATTGCCCTCACAAAATGCTATACAAGCATTATTGGCATTTCACTTGGCAGTGAAGGGTATCAACATCAATCTCGCCAACTGCACACTTCGCTAACCCTGCTCCACTTCTCCCGCGTCTATTTGTATTCCATCTCGGCTGTTCGCGGCTGCTTGATTTGAATGGGAATCCTTAGTGCTGCCCTGACACGTTCTGTGATAAGGAAATGGAAAGGCATCATCTAGCTACTCACAGAAACAGCCCCTCTCGCCTCACCCCTGCCCATTTTCCGCTTGAAGGTCTTGCAGCATTTCATAAAATACCATTTCCCACCACCCTGTGGTTTTCTGAAATTGCCATTTCGGGGGCTCTTCGTTAATTAACAAATGGCAGCTTCTAACCCCGTCCATTGAAGTTACTGTGAGTCTTAAAGTAATTTTTGGAGTTTGAGAGTGACTCTTAAAGTAACAGATCTTAAAAAAATGAATACTCCTACACATGGAGGTACAAGATGCACAGAGGCATGCTGGGAACTGCAGCTGCGTTTGCTCTGAATATTAAACACATGTGTTGCTCTGGTTGCTTAGTAAATTCAGTAAAAATGCTCTTCACTCCACATGTAAATTCTCCTTTAAACATGCAATTCTTTGGCACTATCTGAATGGAAACCATTATAGGGGATTCTGTCATATATCAATCTCATGCTGGACAGTATCAATCTGTAGCAGATGTTGTTTGATCAAAAGGAGTATCTAGAATATATAAAGAACTCTAACAACTCAACAATAAAAAGAAAAATGATTCAATTAAAAATGGACAATGGCCACAGCGGGATACCACCTCATACCCATTAGGATGGCTATTGTCAAAAAAAACAGAAAGTACAAGTGTTACAGAGGATGTGGAGAAATTGGAATCCTTGCGTGTTGCTGGTGGGAATGTAAAATGGTGCAGCTGCTGTGGGAAAAGAGCTTGGCAGTTCTTCAAAAGTTAAACATAGAATTACCCTATGATCCAGCAATTCCACTCCTAGATGCAGACCCAAAACAACTAAAAGCAGGGACTCAAACAGATGCTTGGACACATCTTCAGAGCAGCATTGTTCACAATAGACAGAAGGTGAAACAACCCACTTGGCAGAGTGACTCTGAACTACTTGTATGATCGCTCTGAACCTCAGTCTTTTCCTCTGTCGAATAGCAGTGATAATGATGGTGATGATGATGGTGATGGTGGTGATGATGATGCAGATGATGACGGTGATGGCGGTGATGCTACCACTTCATGGGATTGTTGTAAGATTAGGATACAGTATGAATAAAATGATGAAGTAATGTTTGTGAGAATATCTAAAACTGTAATACACCATCGTTCTTAATTTTAAATTTTATTTTAAATCCAGGAATCAGAATATTTGTATGCTTTATATGAAGGAGCTATATTAAAGAGGCTACTATTTGCTTCAGAAGACAGACAGGTATTTGAAAATTACATAGTCTGTGTTTGTAGTCATGCATATGTGTGAGCCTAGATTAGAAAATCTTTTCAATGATATTCAGTTTCAGAATGACATTAGCTTTGGTGAAGGTAAAATGGCAAAGCTATTGTTTCCCAGGAGAGAAAGAGTTGAATTTTGTGCGTATCGCTTGTGACAACTTTCTTGATTTCTATTTTCTGAGCCCCTCCTTGTACCAGGTAAAAGTGAAAAGGGCTTTGAAAAGATTAATTATTCATTTGGTGGGTTTTTTTTGGCTATCAAAAGGCAAGGTTCTTCTCCTGAGTTTTTATATATTGTAGATATTCTCTTCCACTAGACCTTAATTTACATAAAATATTTCCAGGAAAAACAAATGAATCCATCATTTTCTTTTTTAATAGAAAAAGTCCTGAAATAGGAGTCAGGAGCCTTAAACTTTACTTTCAGTTTTGTGTGTTAAGCATATGACCTTAGGCAAGTTAATTAGCTACTGAGCATTCATTTTCTCCTCTGTTAAATGGTTTTAAAAAAGACCTACCCCTATTTCATGTAGCTGTTGAAGTCAATTAAAATGACATTTGTGGAATGCTTTGTAAATTATAAAGTTCTGTATAAATAGAAAGTGCCATATTTTTTCAACCTAAGATTATTAGTCATAAGATGTAACATTAGTTGTATTTCACTAAGGACAAAAATGCTGCCAGCTAGACTATGATACAGTGCTTTAGTATACTGTCTGATGCGTGGATGGGTCACACTAGCCTCTTTTAGTTTTGAACATTCTTTCTTCTCTTCCAAGAAATACGACAGTACTTCTGGCTTTCAACTGTGTTGCTTAGCAAGAGATAGGTAATCTTTTTGCATGTAAATCAGTTATAAAGCATAGCAAAATGCCCTGTATTTTCACAAGTCTTGTAAAGCATTTGATTGTTTCATTGTAAGGAAATGCAGAATTGCAATCATTCCTTCCTTGATTAATATTTGCTCTGCTAATTTAGTATTTGCTTCAGAAACGTGCATTTTTGCTGTGTTCTCATGCCTTCTTTCGTATGCAATAGTTTCATTTCATTGCTAATCAGGATATAGTATTTTTGAAGACATTTTAAGTGGTAACTAAACTCAACGTTGCAATATCCCAGCAACGCACCTAACTCAGTCAAAGTGACAAAAACGTGGACAGCTATGTCCAAGTTTGTCCATGAGGAGTTGGTGAAACTCCTTTATCCCTGCCACCTGGCAGTCAGTGGTTCTAAGACAACTGCTCTTTTCAGGGATGTTAAAACAAGTAGGAAAATGTGTCTCAGAATTAATTGCATATTGCATTTATGTTATTAGCCACCATATGACACTCTGATTCGTACTACAAAGTGCGGATAGCACATTGTTTGATGGCACTGTAGTTATAGGAGTGTGAGACTCTGTGAAACTATTCCAACCTCTGGAAGTCACAGAGAAACCTTCTGGTCCCTCTCGGGGACTGTATTTGTGGACAGCGTAGTATCTGCTTTGAGTCATCTCTTTTCCTCACTAAACTATGTCTCTTTATTCACTTTATTTATCTCTCACTTTATTTTGTCACTTTCTCCAAGCATTAATATGGCATGGTTTTGAGGCCCTTCCTTTGATCATTTTCCTCCGAACTAGACCTCATCATTCAGACTTCTTTAATGTGTGGTATTTGGAAGTAAGCTTTCTACTCCAGTTTTGCTTATTAAAATGGTAGAATGGTCTATAAGTAATTTATTAAGACAAGAAGTTATTTTCTTGAATTTCTGGGTAACAAAAAATTTGAAACCATAAATAAATTCCATATGTACATGTGTCGTTTTATTTTTAAATGGTGATAAAACTATATTAAACTGGTTATGTGGTATTATGTTAAATTAAGTACATTTTTATTCTTATGATTTTTGTTCCTAGTCTTTTTAGCATGTCTTCTGTATCTTTATAATTCTTCTTAGAATGTCAGATGGACCAGAGTCAGAATCAGGTTCCTGATTCTAGGACATACCTGTGATATTAGTTTCCCAGTGATGTAAAAAAAAAAAAAAAATACCATAAACTAGGTAGCTTCCAAAGCAGAAAGTTATTCTCTCACAGCTCTGGAGGTTAGAAGTCTGATATTTAGGTGTTGACCAGGCCATGCTTCCTCTGAAAGTGGTAGGGAGAATCCTTCCTCCTCTCTTCCTAGGTTCTGGTGGTTTGCCGGCAACGCTTGGCATCTCCTGCCTTGCAGCTGCAGCCCTTGGATCTCTGTGTCCATGTCACATGGTATTTGTTTCTGTCTGTGTGTCTCTGTCTTCACATGGTGTTTTTATCCTCATATTGTATTAAGGCCCCCCCTACTGACCTCATGTTAACTTGATTACATTTGCAGAGACCCCATTGCCAAGAAGGTCAAATTCCTAGGTACCAGGGGATAAGACTTCAGCCTGTTTTTTGGGGGGAGACAGTTCAAGTCATAACACCTGTGAACATTATTTTCTGGGTTGACATCAATTCCTTTCTACTCAAGTCACTACTCCTTGTGTATAATAAATCCACCCGCTACTAATCCAATAATCTTTCTTGGCATTGAACCCTTCCTTATTTCTCCATTCTACACAAAAGGATCTAAAAAGAGAACTGATTGTTAGTGGACTTGCTGAAGTCCCCATAAGCTTTGTGTCCCGATTTCTCATAGTAGTCAGGTCCTGTCATCCTCTCAGAGCAGAACATACTGCAGAGTGTGACAAGCCATTCTAAGACTATTTCTGATGGCTACCCTGTCTTCTAGGTGCTCACCATCCATTTCCCCAGTAACCCATCCTTGTATCCAGTGGTTTGTTTGGCAGACCTATCATTTCCCACCTAGAAGTGGGACCAACGTTGGCTTCCTTCCAGTTTTTAGCTTCCTTTGTCCTTCTCTAAGATTTCTTATTAAACAAGGATGGTTGTTAAGTGATTGCATTTATAAATTCTCTTAGAGCCTTGGGATACAGTTCACTAAGCCAAATGTCTTGCTTTCACATAAAACAACTTTACTACCCTTGGATTTTGTATCCCCTTATGAACGTTTGTTCTATACTTGGCAGAGAAATCAAGAACCTAAACAGGAATTTAGATACTCTGTTCTGTTTCTATCAAACTTCAGCATAGCAAATTTTGTCCCATGCAGTGGTCCTGGCCCTCTTTTGTTCACCTTTTTGTTTTTAAAATATCATTTACAAAAGTTTTTGTTGTCCTTAGCACACGGTAACTCTAAGTCCACGGATTTTGCACTTAGACTCCTTGATACCGTGGTTTTATACACATTCTTGTTTATTTATTTATTTTTTCCATTCTTGGGGCATATACGTACTTTATGAATTTCTTCTTTTTTTCTTTCTCCTAAGATGATTTGCCATTCCATAGTTGGAATTGCATCAGTAAGAGCAACCATTCAAGAGTCATGCTTGGACCCATATATATAATGGTACCATGAATTACATTATTTTTGAGATATGCCTTCCTAAATATCTCAGCAGGGTTTTTTTAACAGGTTTTACTCAAGCTTTTCTACTGTAGGTATTATGATCTAAGATGATAGGGCTGCTTTCTTTCAGGACTTTTATCATTTCTCCATTACCAAATAACTGCCTTCCTGGTTAGACTTGGGTCTAGAGTAGTAGTTCCTCATGTCATTTTTTCTACCTTTGGAGAACTGAGATTATCATAGTGGCTAGACAAGAACTTCTCAGAACTGTTAATTTTAGCCAAATGAGATTTGCTACCTTTTCTTGGACAAATGAAGTTCTGATTATTGCTGTATTTTTCTTGCCTCTGTGCCAAGGAGGGATGTACTATTTAGCCTCTTCACATAGTGAAGTGAACTGTATTGTCAGTAATGTCACCTTTATTTCTTTCTAAGTTCTACATCATGTTTTTCAAGATGCTCCCATCAATGCTTTTGGTATTTCAAAATGGGATTATATGAAGCAGAAATGTTTAAATGGGACACTACCTCTCCTAGATTTGACTATGTTACTAATACTATAGAATTCAAGTTCAAGAGTACATGAAAGAGAAATCCTTCATGCAAAATTACACATTTCTGAGAGTATTTCAAGAATCAATTCCTTGTCTTTTGCATCATTCAGCCAAATGCTGAATTTGGCGTTAAGAATTAAACTGCATAAGACAGGAATAGAAAAAGCTATCAGAGATTCTCCTTCCAGTTAACCTCTTACTGGAGAGCATGTGTATATGTGGGGGGTGGGGAATATCATGGGGTGAGATTCCATTTTTATGAACTTCAGCATGAGGGCACTCTGTGATCACATTTGCACAGGAGGCTAAATCTCTGATAGGAGACCATAGTTCTCTGGCCTGCAGAATCAGAGAACAGAGATTGGAGTTACATAGCCACAGGAAAATTAGGGTAGAACACTAGAAAAGAGAGATCTGGGAAAGGAAACCTCCAAATCTCTGTGAAACTTTGCTCAAATCTTGGGATGATTTCAGAACCATTATTATGTGGGAGAGAACTCAGATACAGAGAAAATAATCAAATAATTTTCAGCTGCTAATCAGAAGACAGAATTGGCAATTTGAATCCAACCAAGTAAATTGTCTGCTTGAAAAAAAAATTAACACTCTGAATATTAAAATAGAATTCATATAATGATCATAGTGTCCAGCAAACAATCCCAAATTACTTGAAATATGAAGGACTAGGAACATGTGATTCATTAATAAGTAAAAAGAACAATTAAAGAATAACAACTCTAAGCTGACCCAGAAGTTTGAATAGCAAGAATTTTAAAGCACCTATTATAGCTATGGTCAAAGAGGTAAAGGAAAATATACTCAAGGTGAATAAAAAGATTTAAAAAATCTCATCAGATAAATAGAAATTATATAAAAGAACAAAATGTAAATTCTATACTTGAAGAATAAAATAACTGAAATGGAAACTTCACTTAGCTATAAGGTGGAAATGACAAGAGTTGGTGACCTTGAAGATAGTTTAATAAGAATTATCCAATTTGTAGAACAGAAAGAAAAAGAAAAAGACATAAACAGGACATCAGTGACCTATAGGACATTATCAGAAAGGTAGGAGGGAGGGAGTAAGGGAAAAATATGTCTGAAACTGGCCAAAATCTTCCCCAGTTGGTGAAAGGCATAATTTTACATATTGAAGCAAAACAGTGAAACTCAAACAGGATAAACACAAAAAACACGATGCATAGACAATTACAGTCAAACTGCTGATAATAGTCAAACCCAAAAGTAATTTAAAAAATCTTGAAAGCATCCAGCAAAAAATGACACATTTCATACGGAGAAACAATGATTTAACTGCTGAAAACAAACAAGCAAATGAAACGGACAAACAAGCTGTAACCTAGAATCCTGTATCTGGTGAAGATCTGTATTTTGAACAGTGGTGTGTGGGAACTTCTTGGGACATCTTGCCAAGAATTCTACAACAGTCCTAATAATTTTTAAACAGCTTTAAGAGGGTATGACTATAACAATGCTTTACTCAGTGCTACATTATGAAGAATGTTTGAATTCTTGCCTTTTGTACATCTTTGTCTTCTGCCCTATCCCCGTTACCAGAAATGTCCTAGGGTTAGGACAGAGTAGCTTTTTGTTAATAAAAGAATCTTCATTAGATCACCAAGGAAGTGGCCTCTTAATATTCAACTGGAAAAAACTGCAATTGGATATCATTCCTGCCAATCATCTCTTAAAGAGGGAGGTAGGTCACTTCAAGTGAGAAAGGGATTATTGAATAGCTTGTCTATAGATGAACATTTTTTTGTTGTACTCCACCTAACATCAGAGATGTGCGTGTGTGGGCGGGGGTATTTATTTCTGTTTTTCATTTGAAATGATTCAGGGTGGAAGGTTTTCAAAAAGAATACCGAAAACCCAATGAGGGTAATATCTGATCATTTTTTAATGTTATTATAGAGGAAGAAAAATTCTCCTCTGCTCTCTTAGGGTCTCCAACTGGGCGTAAGAATTAAACTGCATAAGACAGATTAACGAGAGAAAAGCATACATGCTTTATTGAACATTTACATATACATGGAGGCCTTCATAAGAGAATGAAGACCTGAAGAAGTGATCAGAGCAGAAAGTTTATGTACCTTTTAGACAAAATGACAAATCTGTGAAGAAATGACAAAACAAGGGGCAACCAATTGTGGTAGTGAGTATGAGAGATAGACTAGCAAAACAGTATATCTATGTACTATATATCTATATACACTGTATCTGTATGTATAGATGTATCTATCTATCTATCTATCTATCTATCTATCTATCTATCTATCCAACTATGGAGGTGGGGGAGCAAAACTAGTGGAAGATCAGGGTTACTTAGGAAGTGTGTTTTTGCAGATGCATTTCAGTTTTCACTACCAGTCTCTGGTGATAAGGACATTCTCTTCCTGGTATGGGGAGGGTATTTTTCTCATGGGAAATTTTATGGCCTATTTTTGGTAGAAAAGGGTAGGTCAGCTCTTCCTGGATCTGCTGTTTCTCAAGTGCCTTTAGTTCAAAATAATCAATATGCCAAAGTGGCATATTTTGAAATGGTATGTTCTACACTATTTCATTGTCTTCAGTATGAAATAAATGGATTCAGTTAAAAAGCCCTAATGATTTATGTTCAGCTCTTGAGAGCTCTGAACCTTTCATTCACTGCCTTATAAACTTTGGAACTTAGCAAGTTGGGATTCCAAATGTTTAGTCAGTTTGATCCCCTGAATCATATCTCAGAATTTATATGTATTTTAATAGTCACATAAATCTTTAGCTATGATAGTTAAACATTTCATAGCTAAATATGTCCATCTTCTTTCCTTAATTCTCTCTTCTGTATCCATTCTCAAAGTGTTATATATATACATTCTAATTTTTAATTAAACAGAAGGGGTGTATGAATACTTTCTTGTAAAATATTAAAAACAAAAACAAAAACAAACCCAGAACACACATATAACTTCAGCTCTTTTGAAGACATTCTCAGAACCTGGTCTTTTTCTTCCGCTTGAAAGTGATGAGAGTTACGAGTTTAGCCTATCGTTCTAAACATATTCTTTATATCTTTAATTATCTATATTTATCCAACAGAAAAAATACTATTATTTTATTTATTTTAGCATAATATTGTACTGTAAATATTATTCTATAATTTGCTTTTGATAGTTACCAGTATGTCTTCAATATGTATCCATATTTATATAAATAAAGCTAGTTAATTGAAAGAATAATAATACACAAATATCACAATTAGATTATTCAGCCATTTTCTGATGATGGACATTTAGGTTTTTCCAGTGTTTTTGAAAAATAAACCATGCTATAGTAAATATTTTGTACATGATTTCTTGTGTATATATGCAAGTGTTTCTCTAGGACAATGCCAAACAATGAGATTATTGGATCATAGGGTATGAACATTTTCATGTTTCATACTTAATACTGTATCATTATCCATAGTGGTTGTTCCAATAAACCTTTCTATTTGCAAGACTCTTTATTTATATTTTTATTTATATTTTACCATCTTTTTATTTATGTTTTACCATCACTTAATATTATAAAACTTTTGAAGTTTTGTCCATCTAATGGAGGAGATGACAAACTATGGCTTATGGGTCAAATCTGTCCCACTACCATTTTTTATAAGTCTGTAAGCTAAGAGTGGTTTTAATTTTTTAAAATGGTTACATTTAAAATGGTTATAAACATATCTACCAAATAGCCTCTATTTTGCTAATTCTTTTTTTTTTTTAAGATTTTATTTATTTATTTGACAGAGAGAGACAGCCAGCGAGAGAGGGAACACAAGCAGGGGAAGTGGGAGAGGAAGAAGCAGGCTCCCAGCGGAGGAGCCTGATGTGGGACTCGATCCCGGAACGCCGGGATCACGCCCTGAGCCGAAGGCAGACGCTTAACGACTGCTAGGCTACCCAGGCGCCCCTATTTTGCTAATTCTTAACCCACAAATCCTAAAATATTTGATATCTGGCCCTTTAACAAAAAGTGTGCTAACTCCTTATCTAATGGAAATGGAATAGTATGTCATAATTGACATAATTTGCATTTCCATGGTCACTTAGTAAAATTGAATATATTTTCATATGTTTGACATTTGTATTTCCTTGTCTATAAATTGTCTGTCATTTTTGTCCATGTTTCTAAATTTTAAATTGATTGAATGAACTCTGTACACAGTCTGAATTACTTTGCTGCTAGACACAGCTCTTTGCCTACCCAGTGGTCATCTTCCCCACTCATTCTGTTTTGCTAGTATAACTTCAGTTCCTTTTCAAGGACAAGGCAGTGACATACATTTGGGAATCTGAACCCCACCCAAATCCATGGTGGGGGGGCTATAAAATCATGATTATTCTAAATAACAGTAGCAATTGCATTTCCCCTTGTCTGTGATTAGTTTAGGATTGAACATGTATGAAATGTGGCCAATGACATGTGAAGGCCTCTAGGCAATTCCCCATTTTAGAAAAGAAATACTGGGATATTTTTTTATCCTCCAGCAACTTATGTTTCCTTTTTTCATGTTACTCCTGGGAATGTTATGCTCAAAAGTAGCCAGATTAAATGGACAAGTCAGCATTATAAAAAGAAGGCAAGCTCTCTATTTTTGAGCCTCTTCATAGTTTAGGCTTTTTATTGGGTGTGGTTTCTGTTACTTGCAACCAAGTACATCCTAGCTAATGTATTTAGCATTTGGCACTCTTCCATGTGAATTTTAAAGCCATATTGTCATATTCATAATCATGTTGTGTTGTCATGATTAGAACTACTTTGCTGCTTTAGATTAATTTGAGCTTAAATAATATCTATAAAACATTGAGTCTTTCCATAAACTCTCCACTATGCTGTTCTTCTGTTAGGTCTTTTTTTTTTTTTTTTTTAAGATTTATTTACTTATTTGAGAGAGGGAGGGAGAGAGATAAAGAGGGAGAGAGAGAAAGGGCATGAGTTGGGGAGCAGAGGGAGAAGGAGAGAGAGGAATTTTCAAACAGACTCCCTGGGGAGTGCAGAGCCTGACACGGGACTTGATCTCTGGACCCTGAGATCATAACCTGAGCCAAAATCAAGAGTCAGCCACTTAACCAACTGAGCCACCCAGGCACCCCATTTGTATTAGGTTTTTAAATAAAATTTTCTCCAGAAAGGTTTTCCAAATTCTTACCAGATTTATTACAAGGTTTATTACTATAGGAAGTGGCTTTTATTTTTCTTAGTATAATTGCTTTTTTGTTAATGGAAAGAAATACTGTAGAAATTTTAATATTGATGTTGTATACTACTAGCATGCTACATTTATTCTTTCAATCTTAATCATTTCTCTGTGGATTTCCTTAAGTTTTCTATGAATCCAGTCATATCATTTGCTAATAATTATAATTTTGTGTCTCACATCCATTGCCTTGTTATTTTTATATCATGTATCTTTATCTTATTGCTTTGTTTGGAATAAGTACAATATTCAATAGAAAGCATGAAATAAGTTGTTCTTGTATTGTTTCTGCTTGCTTTTGAATTAATGAGAAATGGCTTTAAATATGTCATCTGTACGTAGGATGTTTGCCATAGATTTATTATGTATATGCTTCATGGCAAATTAAGTCCCTCTCTTATTTATTTATTTATTTATTTATTTATTCAATTTTTACTAATTTTCCAGATCTTCTTTTTTACTTATATGAATGAGTGTTGAATTGTTATGGAAGAACACTTTAGCCTCTATTCAGATGATACAGAATTTTCTCTTTTAGTATGTATTAATGCACTGAATTACACTGATGGATCTATTATCAATTATTGTATTCTTAGAAAAAAACCTGCTTTGTCCAGAGTAGATACAGATAGGTGCTTCAATAAAATTTTTTCAGAGTTTTATTTGTATACTGTTTATCTTTCCCCAAAATAACTAGCTCTTAGATTTGTTTGCTCCTTTGTCTTTGTTTTCTTATTATTTCTGCCTTCATTTCCTTTACTATTATTTTCTTAGATTTTTAAATCTTTTTTATAAATTACTTAATTGGATACATAGTATAACTTTAGCCTCTCCATTTTTTAATTTTTTTTTTTCTTTAGAGAGAGAGCAACTTAGTGGGGGGGGGGGGGGTGTGGGCAGAGAGAGAGGGAATCCTTAGCAGGTTCCGTGCTCAGAGTGGAGCCCGACATGGGTTTCGATCTCACAAACCTGAAATCATGACCTGAGCCGAACCCAAGAGTTGGACACTTAACTGACTGAGCCACCCAGGTGCCCTTCCATTGTTTGTTTGTTTGTTTGTTTTTAATAAAAACATTTAAGGTGATGAGTTTAACTCTGAGAATTGTTTTGGCTTGGTTTTATAATTGTTATTAACTTCACATGGAAAGCGTTGGGTTAGATTTATTTATTGTTTGTTTATATTTAGCATCATATATCGAATGCTTATTCTGTCCCAGACTTTTCACATATATTACCCAAATTAATCCTCAAACAACTCAATGTATAATCCTGATTTCCCAGTTGAGAAAACAGATTCTGAAAGATTAAGCGACTTGCCTGTTGTCACTCAGCTTGTGACTAGTGGAACCTCTGTCATAGCTCTGCTGCACAGAATCTTCAAAAATACCATTTAAGCAGGACCATGCTAACAGCATGGTCTGTTTCGTGGGATTTTCATCAGTGGTACCTTTACCCAGTGTGTGTTTGGATTTGATGGATGGGATGGAATATAGGGATAGGAATGAAAAAATAAAAGACTGCCCTTTCTGTTACACCCGGGATAATCCCTCCCCTGTTACTGGTCCTTTGAGCCTTGCTTCTTCAGTGGTAGCTACCTATATTTGCTTCATGTAAACAAGTTTGGTGAGAGCGTGGATCTTTTCATGGAAAATATTGACACCAAAGCTATGAGTTTAAGGAAGTTTCATGGAAGGAATTATTTCAGAATTACAGTTGTTGGAGTGAGGAAAATTAAATTTTGCAATTTACTTTCTTTAACCTTATTTCAAAGTGCTACTAGTCATGGCAGCCTCACCCCACAGGAAGGTTATAAATGAAAATAACTGGAATATTTTCTGAAAGGGACATTTTTTTTTTAAGTCAAAGTCGTTTTTTTTTTTTTTTTTTGGTCAAAGTCCATCTTTAACTAGTAAAACCAGGAGTATTAAAATTGGATTCATGATCTTACAAAGGATTAGGAACTTTTTTTTTTTTCTATAAAACAGAAAGGGATGACCATATGTCTTTATGGAATACCGTAATTAAACATTTAGGAATATGATATAACCTCTTTTTCAACATGCTGAACCACCAAACCGGCATTATTGTAAAAGATGTGAGAGAAACTGAAAATGAGACTTTTCTTTTCTTCTCTAGTGGGCAACGTATCTACCAATGTTTAAATTACTGGGCTTGTGTTTATGGTGATAGAAGTGATAAACAGTCTTTGAGAGAAACCCACAGTTTAGTGACCTCACAACTTTCATTAAGGAAAACACTCTCTAGAAGCTCTGCAATGTGATTACATTGATTAAGCTTTAGCAACTGATTACAGTTTCACTTTATTATTCTTTCAGGCAAGACACATGATGTTTTTCTTTATATCACTTTTGATGTTTTCATTAGACCAGCAATGCATTAGAAACCCGACTCACTGCTTCCTTGAGTGTCAGGGTCAGATATTTTCTGTGTCATTTTTAGAATAAAAAATATAGTTTCCCAAGTCTTTAATATTTGAGTTGGGTGATGAGAAAAAAAGCTTCTCTTTGCCAAGCAAACCTGCCATATTCAGAACACATTTACTTCAGAATTTAGGGGAATCACATTGTTTTTTATTTGCTTTGATTTTTTTATTTGCCTTTTTCTAATTTAACATTACAAGGAGCAATATTTGTATTATCCATTGTGTCCTGCTGAAGTTTATCAAATAATATTGTGAAATGAATTACTTCACTCCAGGCAATAGACCCATCTTAATTATGGGTAGATCTTGATTTTTAACAAGGAATACAGGTTATCATATGTGGATTCTTAATCATTTTAAAAAATCTTTTCTTGTTTTCTAATGGGAGAATGTAATTAGGAGCTAAGATACTTGACATTTGATTTTGGTGAGTGATTTAATTTGAACCGTACCCCTCTGGGCATAGCAGAGCCAGCAATCTTGGGAGGGAAACCTGTTTAGAAACAGTCTGGAAGCATGGAGGTCACTCTTCATTTCCTCTGGGTTGTTATCCAGATGCAGTCCTATTTGTGCTTTTGCTTCACTTCACTCAGCTGAGCATGGCTGCTTTCTTGATCCTTTACATTTCACACCACTGAGCTTGATTGTTCTCAGGTCTATAGTTGCTCACTGGTAGCATTACTCACACTAATATTCTAGGCTTCGAATCCCAGCCAAAACCAATCCCTCGAGATTCACAGATGGCGAGTCACTAGTGGGCATGCAAAATACCCAGAGTATCAAAGGCTTACCGAAGTTATTTCTGTCAGGCAAATCTGTAGTATAACAGGCTTGACCACTGAATTTTGGAGTT
The DNA here is from genome assembly GCF_017311325.1 of Ursus maritimus. Taxonomy (NCBI): domain Eukaryota; kingdom Metazoa; phylum Chordata; class Mammalia; order Carnivora; family Ursidae; genus Ursus; species Ursus maritimus. The sequence continues at coordinate 8,203,426 of NW_024426008.1, forward strand.
AGAACATCCAAATCCTCGTTTCAACCAATCTGATGGATGAGTTGTCTCAGTGATTGTGCTAGAGAGAGAAATCCACAAAAATTCTGGCATGTTGCTCCAGGATCTTTCCTCATATATTGGCTTTATTTGAGAAAATAAGCCCATCTCTTGTTAATACTGACAAACTGACAACCTGATTTCTCTCTTACTCTTTGCAATATTTTTTTGTTTCTCCTCCTTGATAGTCAATCTGATCCTCTCGTTTGTATTAATAAAACTTTCTGTGTAACTCAAACTGCTCCTTTGGAGAGTCATGAATAAACTATTAAAATCCAACCTCTATCTGTATATTGCCCGCTTTGTGAAAAATGGAATTAAAGGACTCATCCGTGAATACCAAATTCATTGCATTTGTAATGCTAATGGATTTATAAATCCATTCCCCAGGGCTGCAGTGCCTCCAGATGAAAGAGACTCTCTGTGTTCACTGGAGGGTAGATTCATGAAGTTTTAGGGATCCCAAGATGTAAACTGTTCTTGTGTTGGATAGGAATTATTAGTTGGGGCTTGATCTGCCAAGGCTCACAAGGAAGATTAGTTCTTAGACTTATGCAAGGTGTCCAAAATCTAGACTGCCTGCAGTGCTTATTGTTTAGGATGGGCAGAACACTGACAGTATTGGAAATCTTCATCCATTCACTCTTGTATTAACATGTCTTGGTTACCTGCTATGTACTAGAGACTCTGTTATACACTGAAAATACAAAGTTGAAAAAAAACCAACAAGTGGCTCTTTCAAAGAATGATTGTTCTTTAATTGTAGTTTATTGTAGCACCCTTGGATGTATAGTTTCCACATCAGTTAGACATGCTTTCGCTTAATTCTTGAATCTGTTGAAGCACCATTGTTGATCTAGATGCCATAAGGGAGTAGACTGACGTGTCCTCAACATTCACCCTAATTCCCCCACCACTTTATCTGCCCACATTTCTCATGATTTGCTTTTGTATTATTTAGTATATTCAAGTAGAACCATACCTACAATGTTCTCCTAAACATTGTAAGCTCCCGGAGGAAAGGCTAATAGCTGATTAATGTTTATAACGCCTACACTGAATATTTCTTCAGTAAACTCTGGAGGTGGCAACTTACAATGCATAGCACTGACATAGGTAAGAAAGGGTCACTAATTACTTAATTATTCAAGCAGTTATTTTTCTAGTCTGCATGCCCTAGCACACTCACGTGACTAATTTTGTTCTCATAGGGGGAGCCCAAAGACTTGAGTTTTTAGTCTGGCACTATCACTGGCTGTGTAAGCTTTAGCATATCATATAACCTTTCTGCACCTCAGTTTCCCCATCAGTTTCTAAAAACAGTGGCCAATTTAATCCAAATTCTATAGATAGATGTATGTCTTCTTTTTTACTAAGTGTAGCCAAAATCAACCAGCTGCAGCCTGCTTGGCTTAGAGTGCTTTATTCGAAACAGATGCTATTAGGGTTTCTCAATTTTTAATGTTGAGACCTTAGGAATTCCTTCCCAGGATGTATTCTCAAAACAGACTTTATGGTATCCATTACTATGATCTTTAGGCTCTTAACTTCTAAGCCACATAGGAACACAAAAGTAAAAAAGAAAAGTGGGAAAAGGATGTGTGAATTTGATAAAAATGGTGGCCACATTTACCGGAGAGAAAGAGATCTTGCCGTGGAATGAAGACTCATCTGCTCCCTGTGGTCCTAAACAACATCTTGTCCTTCTGCTGGAAGAACACCCCCATGTCCCAGAGTGATGCAGACTTTCTCTGAGATGAGAATGGATGCATTTTGCCTTTCCCTAAGTTGTGTCTTTAAAAATATATTCCCCCAAAACTTCTTTTTCCTTTAAGAGAAAGAAATGCAAGTCATTTTATGAAGATCTGTTTTCATAGATTAAAAAACACATTAAATATATATATATGCACTAATGTACATACATTCATTAAACAACATATTTTTATATGTATATATACACACTCCTCATGATCAAATATTTTAAAACATTAGGATGGGAAAAAAGATCTTTTTTTTTTTCTTGCTACACAACTTGGAAACAAATATTCAAGGAGTATGTCCAGCTCAATAGAACAGACACCTCCAACTCTTAAGATCCACTGAGTTAGTTCTCAGGTGAACGTTGTGAATTTCAACCATCACAATGCATATTTTGTCAATATGAGATAATCTTAGGTGTATTTTCACCCTTCTGAATTTCTTTGCTCTGATTACAATCATTTAATTATGAATTCATGGAGGGAAACAGCTGCATTTAAATTTAATGCACTGGAGACAAATATATTAAATATTCATTTTATTTTAAGAATCTAAATCACTAAGTCTTATAATTTACCTTATATAGCTTAACTATGGTACATTTGTTTGCACATGAGAGTTATTGTAACTCCTAATTTTTATGGCAAATCCATAGGAAGTAGGCAGAAGGTCACTATTATTGGCTCGGCTAAGAGGCTAAGTGATTAGTCTAGGATTTCCCAAGTTAGATGCATATTTAAAAATAAATTCTAGCATGTTCCAACCAATATCTTGAACTTAGAAGACAATAATTGATAAGGTTTACATTCAGACACATCAACTGATACTGTGAGTAAAATTTCCATCTGATGAAACAATGTCTTTTAAAGAGATCATCCCCAAGAGTTAAGATTTAAAAATTCATGTATCAAAGGTGAAAAGAGTGGCGTAAAGCTAAAAACAAATCCTAAAGACCAGCATAAACTGTGAGGAATAATGTGAGAAAGTAGTATTCCCATCAGTCAAAGGGATCAGTAGCAGGGGCAGTGAAAGCAATACCTCAGAATAACAGTAGGGGCAGCATCGAGCCAGAAAGGAGAGTGCTCAAGGAGTCAATAGAAATCAGTAGAAGACAAAGGAAAATATGCAAAGTAAGGCATTTAACACTATGAGACATCAAGAAAATGCAAATTAAATCACAAGATACCTCTATGAACTCATTAGAATGGCAAAAACTAAAATGATTGACAGTACTAAATGTTGATAAGGATATGGAGCAACTGGAACTCTCACGCACCACTAATGATAATATAAAATGCTACTACCACCTTGGAAAACTGGAGGTTTCTTAAATGTTAAACATATACTTAACATACCATGCAGCTATTCCACTCTGAGGGTACATACCCAAGAGAAATGAAAGCATATATGATCATATAAAGACCTGTGTGTAAACATCCCTTGCAGTATTATTCATAATATACAAAAACAATCCAAATTTTCATGACTGTTTGGTTATGTAAAATTCTAGAACATTTTAGATTTTCTAGTGATATAGTTCAGATTGATGCTTGCCTGGGGCAAGGGCACAGAGAGAGATGGACTGTATGGGCCATGAGGAAACTTTTGAGGGTAATGGAAATGTTCCATAATTTTATTGTGGTTTCATGGGTGCATACATGTGTCATGGATGTCATACATGCACACATGTATCAAAACTCATCAAACTGTACATTTTACATGGATACTATGTCTTGTACATAGATTGAACCTCAATAAAATTGTAAAATGATCAGTCAGTGAAAGATCCTGGATAGGCAGCTATGAGTAAAGAAAATCAGGGTACAAGTAAGAATTCATCCTAGAGTGAGAAACAAAGACAAAGACATGATCTAGATAGGACAAAAGCTGAGCTGGATATTTCCACCTCTCAACTATCCCCTCTTTTTCACTTGACTAGAGAATGTAAATCTATAGGATTAACTGATAATGAAGTCTGAGTTAATAATAATGACAACACTTCAAATAATAATTGTATCTATAATCCATAGCCTGCTTATCGTATGACAAAGTATGCTACCAGATGCTTGAAAATGTATATCCTGTGTTTTTAGACCTCAAAACTGGGGGGGGGGGGGGGTGTTCCCCAGGGAGGTCCTTTATAATTTCCTGACTCTATTTTTCCTTTTATTTCCTCCCTTTTGTCCTACTTTCTATTACCCTTAAGAAATAATTCTTTGTGTCTCTTACAGGGTGGTTTATACATTCAGGCCTCTTTTGGGGTTTTATCTGTTATTTCGGTCAGTTTTTCAAGAAATTCCCTTAAAAAATAACAAAAAAACCTCCTTCCTTTCCTGAAGAAGCTTTTAGGGAATGCCGGGTTTTTTGTTGTTGTTGTTTTTGGCTTTTTTTGGTTTTGTTTCATTTTGTTTTTCAAATTGGAGTTATATGCTGGCAGACCAAAAATTGGAATTCCCTTTTAATAGCTACAGTAGCCCTTGGGCGTGGAGACCAGTCCTAATTTTCTTATGAGGCCACTGAACTAAAGATAAAGAGATCCTGCCTAAGTTCATATACATAGTAAGTGTTGAGTCTAAGATTTGGTTCCAACAATGCACTGTCCATCCCTTAAACTTGGTCATCAACTGGAGATTGGGCCTTTGCCCAGATTTAATCCGAAGTGGCCCACAGCATCTGAAGCCAATAATCGGTGGGGAGGTAGTATATTTAGATGAGTATTTTTCTGGGAAATCTGAGTCTGGGCACAGGGAGAGGTGTGGTGTGATATATCAAACGAAACTTAAGGATGAGGTTGGCACTCATTGGATGGATAAACTTGGATGTATTCCCACAGTGCGCCAAAGCACCTTAGCGGTCCCCGAAGATGCAGCTTCAGATACAACATGACCGCGGCCTCCTATGACTTTCTAGTTGGGAGAGGGGAGACAGACCCTTGGGCAAGTGTTTATAGTGCAGCAATTTGTGATACAGGTACGTACATGATGCTGTGAGGCTTAGATGTGGGCATCTAAGTTATACTGGAGAAGCCAGAAAAAGCATTTCAGAAAAGCTGTGGTTTACAGCACAAGCAGTCAGGTGAAGAGTGAACAAAAGTCATTCCAGGAAAATCCAGCAGGTTCTTCTCGTGCAGAGACACATGACATAAAACGGAGTCGTCCCGGGCCACTGGAGCTATTTGTCGGGGCTGGAGTGGTGAGTATGAGTGATGCCTGTGTTAGGAGCTAAGTGAGGGAGGCTGGAGCAACCGTTCAAAGGGGCCTTGTGTGTTACATTTAAGTGTTTCAGCTTTTTCCTTAAGACTTGGGGAACCACAGAAGGACTCTCAACAGATGAATGTTATAATATACATTTGTGATATTGGTGATCTGAAAACATGGCCTGCAGGTTGTCATGTAGGGAAGTAGTCACCATGTTCAGCTTGCCTCTTTGTGGTGCCCTGAGCAAGATGTTAGGGTGCTTTGGCTATAGTATCTAAGAACAGAGAAGTTGCTGGAGTTGATTATGTCAGATTGGCAAAGTTCACCTTTGAGACTGGGGGTAGAAGAAAGAGCTTAACATTTGTTGAATATGTATGTGCCAGACCCTGGGCTAGATTCTTACTCAAAGTTATTATATATAATTCTCACAACTACCCTGTGAGTATTGATGCCATACTCAGACAATTAGGCACCTGGGCAGATACTGTGTCATCTGAGGCACAGTAAGTGTTGCCTACAGTTCCTAGGTAGGCTGACCAGTACCAATATTTTGTCCAAGAGACTAAGAGCAGAAATAATGAGTGCCACTTAGAGACAAGGTAGGTAAAAGCCAGTATGTATCTTCTATCTCTTTATTTCCTTACTGTAGTGAACTTGGAAATACCATGTATTTCAGTTGGCATGAATTCAAGTTGGAGAACAGTTGACCAATTTACATGAGACACTAAGTGATTAAGACATAGGCCCTTCTTTTTTGAGCCACTGACTTTCCAGAGTTATTTATTACTCCACGATACCCTAAACTATCCTCACTAATGTAGTGTCCCTACAAACAAACACATTCATATGTTTGTACATTTGTTTATTTGGAGTGAAGTTTAAAATGTCTACTAGAGGACTGTTTCTGCTTTGGTCAAAAGAAAACCAAGGACATGCCACTAGTTTTATCAGAAGCCATACCTAGATTGTTGAGCTACCTTGCACCAAAGCTTCATTCAATCCACTGATCCTCGAGCAGTGCTATTGATCAGCACCTCAGGCATTAATATGATTAGCCTGCCCCTTAATCTAATTTTAGGCAATATTAGCCCCAGTGTATAGATGAGAAAACTGAGGCTAAGAGAAGTAACTTGGTCAAGGTCAAATGTAAATTATACACGTATAATTATCAAGGTAGATTATAGAGGCTATATTTGAATCAGTTTATTTAATTATTATAACTTGTCTGACTTCAGAGGTCGTTGTCTTTCCAAAACTCTAGACCACTATTTATATTATTGAGATGTTCAAAAAAACAGTTTCTTAATGTGCAGTTGTATTAGTATTAAATCCTTTCCTCTGTGTGTCTCTTTTATATCATCTTGTCCTCACACCCAGCCTCCTTTATCTCAGCTTAAAGGTGAACTTGGAAATACCATGTATTTCAGATGGTGTGAATTTCAAGTCAGAATAGTAAGCACAGCATTCTTTTTTTTAAGATTTTATTTGGGAAAGAGAGAGAGAGCACAAGCAGGGGGAGTGGCAGAGGGAGAGGGAGAAGCAGGCTCCCTGCTGAGCAGGGAGCCCCACACGGGGCTCGATCCCGGGACAGGACCCTGAGAGTACGACCTGAGGCGAAGGCAGACACTTAACCAACTAAGCCACCCAGGTGCCCCAATGAGCAGAGTATTTTAAATGCTCTGGCCACCTTAGCAAAATTGCAGGGCTTCAAAGTTGTTGACAAGATATTTCTTAAGTAAATAATTCTGACTGAGAAATATCTAAAAAGGAAAAAAGAAAAGAAAAACCATGACCTTTTGCTGAAATGAGTAAGAGCACTAATGAGGGGAGGATGGTTGCATATGCTGCCACTTGTTCTGATCTGGGAGAAGCACTGTGTGTACAGCCACATCCCGCACATCGTTGAAGAGGAGTGGGTGGCCAGGCAGACCAAGAGGATGCTTACCACAAAGGTCAGCCTGATCCTGGGTTCTCTGCAAAGTGGGACCGCGACGAGAATGAGTGGAAGAAATAAGAAAGTGCCGCTTATGTGTCTGAACCTCACCCTGTTCCATCACCTCCATGCCGCTCAGCGTGTTTATTGGAAACCATTATGTCACGGTACCAATGCTAATAAACAAGCAGTTTACATGCAATAAAGAGGCGGGGGGTATTCAGGGTCTACAGAGAAGCAGTGACTTGCTGAAGAAAACACACAGCCAGCTAGTGATAAAAGCACAACCATAAACCCTGTACTTGTCGTTCTAACAAGAATTTTTCTACTGCTGGAAATGTTTCTCTCTCTCTCTCTCTCTCTCTCTCTCTCTCTCTCTCTCCTTCTTCTGTCCTGCAAAATTGTGTGTTGGATTCTATGTGCTTCTTTGCAGAATTAAACTCAACTTTGTTTACCCCCAATTAATAAATAGCTCTGGGTTGTTTACTAACATCACACATTCTGGTTTGCACAAATGTTCTTTCATGACTGGAAACCGTGGGAGAATGAGAAGCCTTGTAAGCTGCCTACCAGGCACCTTTTACATCTTACTTAACATTTAGACATTTCTCAGCTCTAACCTGCCGAGACTTAGCTGCAGTTATCATGGATTTGGCAGACAGCAAAGCAGAGTGAAAATAGTCTCAGCATTGGGAATTTGAAACTGCTAAGTTTGCATTTCATGTTTGCTGTGTGATCTTAGGCAGCTCACTTAAACTCTCTTAGCCTTGTTTTCTTAGTTCTAAAATGAAGGTAGAGTAATATGTGAATGTTCTCCTGAAGCAAATGTCAGTCACTTCAGAAATTCATCCTTGGGCAAGAATTGTGTTAGCCTTTGGTACCAGGAGAGAAGTGAACTTCAATTCTCAAGGGCTTGGATGGGGAGGTCTTGGGAAAGGCCTACATCTTTTTTTTTTTTTTTTTTTAAAGATTTTATTTATTTATTTGACAGAGATAGAGACGGCCAGCGAGAGAGGGAACACAAGCAGGGGGAGTGGGAGAGGAAGAAGCAGGCTCATAGCGGAGGAGCCTGATGTGGGGCTCGATCCCGGAACACCGAGATCACGCCCTGAGCCGAAGGCAGACGCTTTAACCGCTGTGCCACCCAGGCGCCCCTGGAAAGGCCTACATCTTGACACAGAACTTGGCCAAGTCGTTAGCTCCTCCTGACCTGGAACCATGGTCACACCCAGGAAAATGCTTCTGCTTCTGCTTGTCAGAACCTATTTATGTAGTGAGCTCTAGGGCTCAGCATGACGATAGAGAGAAGAGCATTATGTTTTTAAATCTCGAGCACTGAAAATTCAAAATCTTGTGAGCTTCCTCAGTGACGACAGTGGGGTATCACTGGAAGAAACTGCGAACGCTACATGGGCTGTCCAGAGATTAGCCATCTTGGTGATGGGTTCTATTACCTTTGACAAAATTATTACAGCCTTCTCCTGGCTGAAAGCAGGAGGCAGTAAACAATGAGAAGAACTAATTTATAATTTATATAAGTATTCCTTTGGTTCGGAGTGGTCCCTTAGAGTGGGGAAGTTTGGAGAATATCTTTTCTCATTATAGGGATGGGGCTTGGAATTTAAATTAGAAAATTTTAATTTAAATATATTACTGTTCCCTTACAGCCTTACTTTTTATTCCATGATGACCAAGTTAGGCCTATGGCTACAGTATCTTCTATTTCTTAGGTTTGTTGTAAGGATTAGAGGTAATATATTCCATAGCTTAGCATAGGTAGGTAATACAGTTCGTAGTCTAACATCTAGTGGGCAGTCAGTGAGTGGTAACAATCCGTATTATTATTTTAAAAATAATATTATCAGATTAATACTGCTTGGGATAGCTGGGGCATTAATAAGTTGTAAATCTATGAAGCCTAAATCTTATATAATTTTTTAACCGATTTTATTTATCTTCAGAAACACTTTTTTTTTTAACTTCTTCTGTTAACATTACCATTAGCTCTTAACGATCTTTTCTCTTTCAATGTTATGAATCAACATACTATGTTACTGCCTTGAACATTTTAACTATGTGGCTGAATATCTTTCTGACTAGACTGTAGGCTCATGGAAGACTGAGAATCATATCTTCTGTTCAGTGGTGATGTTCAAAATATTTATAGCCAAAGCAGTATAGACCCTACTCATCACAGTGGAGGCTGGCTATGAGCCACCTGGGTGGTCATACTGGTACATACCAGAGCAACGGTGACCCATTTCATGTCTCTGAATCCCTCATAGTACCTTCCACATAAAAAAGGCTCAACAAATATTTATTCATGATTAAATTGGAAAGTTTCTGTCAAGTGGTATTAGGAGAGGCTGACTGGCTGCTGAGTGTCCTCGCCTAGATTATTACCTTGAGAAATTTATCCCAGTTAGGTCTTCAGCTTTGTGGGATCAGAAGCTCAGGTTAGTTGAATTTACAAACTTATGCATGAATTGGAATTCCAATTAATTTATTTCAAGTAGAACTATGCGTCGATGTTCACACTGGTCTCAGCACTGAATTCCTCAAGTAAAGCCTGATTTATTTGGGGAGTCAAGTTATTGTGAAGGGATACTGTGATTTGCATAATATCAAGGAAAAAATCCTTATATTTATCGTCAATTGTTTTTCAACCAAGGTACCCAAGCTATTCAGTAAAGGAAAGGAAAGTCTTTTCATCTGGGAAAATTGGCTACGCACATGTAAAAAATGAGCGTAGTCTCTATGTCACACCATACACAAAAGAAGAAACTTGAAATGCATCGTAGCCCTAAATTTAAGAACTAAAACCATGAAACTTCTAGAAGAAAACTTCTAGGAGAAAATCTTTGTGGCCTTAGGTTAGGCAATAATTTTTCAATCAATAAAAGGAATAATTGATAAATTTGACTTTATCAAAATTAAATTAAAAAAAAAACAAAACCTTTGCTTTTCTAAAGACCAGTAATAGACTGGGAGAAAATATTTGCAAAACATTTTGGACTTGTATCCAGAATATATAAAGAGTATTTATCACTCAACAATAAGAAGACAAACAATATAACTAAAAAATGGGCAGCATATTTGAATAGACATTTCAAAAAGAAAATGTACAAATTGCTAATAAGCACGTGAAAAGTGCTTAATATCATTAGTCATTAGAAAAATGCAAATTAAAACCACAATAAGATACTTCTACACACCCACTGGAATGGCTGTAATCCAAAGCTTTACAATACTAGTGTTGGTGAAGATTTGGAGAAACTGAAATCCTTGTATATCGCTAGTGAGTATGTAATATGGTATAGTCACATATACTTATATCTGACCCAGCAATTCCACTTCTAGGTGTCTACCTACCCCAGAGAAATTAAAACATATGTTCACATTAAGACTTGTTTGTTCATGGCAATTTATTCATGCAATCCAAGTTATTCCAAAGTCAATAGATAAAATGTAGACCCATACATACATATGAATAGAATGCTATTTGTCAATTTAAAAAAATGATCTACTAATACCTACAACAACATAGGTGAACCTCAAATATGCTAAAGGAAAGAAGCTCATCACAAAAGACTATATATTATATGACCTCATTTATATAAAATTTCCAGAAAAGGTAAATCTGTAGAGACAGGAAGCAAATATATAGTTGCCTGGGACTGAGAGTCTGGGCGGGAATTGATTGAATGTGAGCACAAGGAAACTTTGGATGATGGGAATATTCTAAAACTAGATTGTGGTCATGGTTATACAACCGTATAAACTTACTAAAAGTCATTGAACTACACACTTATAATGGATGACTATCATGATATGCAAATTATGCCTCAATAGAGGTGTAAAAAATTCAAGGACAGGAGTGTGGGCTGCTAGATCATATCTTTGAGACATCAAGCCCTGTAGACTGCCTATGCCTATCCATGCAACAGAAACATTTGCCTCCCAAAGAAATGTGCCAGGATAGACTCATCTTGAACACTGAAGAAAGGAGTTAGAAACAGTGATTCCGTTTATTTAAAATTCTTCATTGATCAAAGCCCATTTGTATGAATATATTCTGGTTTTTATTATGTTAATATAATCAATATTGTTCTGGTCTGAGAATCATTTGTCTGTGAAATGATGTGGCATATTTCTGTTCTAATTCATTTTCACTCATTTTATGGTTTAACAATAAGAGGATACTCAATTCTGGTAGTTTGTAGCTTAAATTATATCCAAAGGAGTTAAGTCGTTTCTAAATTCCCTTATCTCCAAATTACTGGGGAATATTTAACTGTGGTCCCATGTATAACTACATACACACACACACACGTTCACACACACACACACGTTCACACACACATGCACACACACAAATTACCACTTCATTAATAATCTACAAAGTTCTTTTTTTCCCTAGAGAAATATTATCTGACATTTCCATAAACTTACAAATAAATCTTTACAATGTTTGAGTTTTGTAGATATGGAAATATTTAAATGGGGGAATATATGCCACAGTAATCTTTACAGATACTCATAAATTTCTCCAAGTAGAAATGAAATATGGAGATATATTTTATTCATTCTTTGAGACTAGAAAGGATGGGGAAGTGATGGAAAATACAAATATATGTGCAAAGTAGGACATTAATGTCCCCAAAATGTAAATAAAGTATTTAGGGGGGAAAGGATTTAAAGAATAAGAATTTTTAAGTGTTGGTTGGTTGTTTATAAGTTTATTTTCCAAATCAACAAGGTGATTCAAGGCAAGACTAATGAAACTTTCCAATAAATAGATTCAGGAGGTAGTTGCAACAGCCCTTTAGAACTGGCCTCTCTTACCGGAAAATGATACTAGAAATAGTCAGTAGGCTCTTTTCTGGGGCTCCATCTATCATTGTACTCTTACTACTGTGGAAATTGTGAGTCAATACAACCAGGTCTGGTTTGAGAAGGATGACATTGACAAACAGAGGAGGTTCAGACACGCCATAAATATCACACAATACCTCACACAGCAGGCCAAGGCAAAGCCTGGTGAAACAATACATCATTCTGAGTACAGTACATAGGGAGGATGTTCAGAGAGGTTGCTGATTGTTGCTGCCCCAGCAAAACTTCTTTTTTTCGTTAATGATGGCATGCAAGTTGACATTATTCTTTCCAGCTTCTCGTTCGCTCATGTGCGTGGGCCCACGAGCACATGGTGCATTTAGAAGTTGTTTACTTCTATAATTCAGGATTTCTTCAGTTTGAGATTCCTATCAGATAACATTTTTTAAGTGGACTCCCGTAGGACTAGTTGTATTGTTCCTAAAATGTTTTTGATGCCCTTGAAGTAGTCATTACTTAGGTAAAGCATTCATTATCAGTGGTCTCCAAAGGGGAATGGGGAAGTGATAGCCAAAGGAGTCAGCAGAATGACCCATTAGGGCACGGGAACAAAATTTCAGAGCTTCTTTTTCAGCTGTTATTTAGCATAAAAGATTACCTGAGCTTCATTAGTGTTTAATATATGGATTGGAGCTGGCGAACTTATCTGGTCACTGTGTGAGCTGGTCACAAATTGTGACTTACCTTGAGGAAAGATAGGGGTCTCACATGTTGGAGGGTTTGATTGACCCAATGTTATTCTGGCTTGTTTGTTTATTAATTTTAAACATACTGTATTATGTGGAAACAATTTTAGTAGTCTTAAAACAAATCCATTGTTTGAAAAATAGTAGGAAAAATTCCAATAATAAAAAGATTAAAACATGGCAGCTATTGGTCTAGCAGAGAGCTCTTTGGCAACCACACCAGGAAGCAGAAACAACAGTTATCTGATTATATGTGTCAAGAAGCTGGCCAATTAATTTTTTAATTGTAAAGAAAATTTGTTGAAATTAAGTTTTACATCCACCTTTGATAACAAGAAACAGTGTGTGTTGAAGCTTGGTTAATGATAGTAATACATATGGCATACATATGTTGAGGTTGCTTCTTTCTCTAATTGGATATGACTCAAGCTATTTGGAGACCACTTAGTTAGAAATATCACTTGGAATTTGTATACATGATTCTGGGTGTTTCTAGTTGAATAGGCATATCAGGAGAGGTGGGAGATGTGTGAATTCAGGGTAACAGCAAGGAATCTGGCAAATATCAAATATTAGAAGCAGGTGGATTCTGTGGTTTAATTGTACAACTGACACTCTGGGTGTATGAACCTTGATACTGTGTGAGTTGCTAAGTGTCTGGGTATGTCCTTGTTAAAACCTGACCACTGTCTCTGTGCTCTACATGACGGAGAGGAGACATAGCATGATGTTCTGCTGCTCCATGCACTAGGTCAGGCATTTGAAAGTGATAAGTAACACAATGCTGCAAGCAGAAGAAACATCTCAATTTAAGTGTCAGGTGGTAAAAGGTGAACCATGAGTCTCTAGTATTAAAATAACTTATTCATAACAACTAACCCCTCTATGTAGGGGGAAAAAAGACTTTCATTTGAATTAGCTCAGATATTTTACTAGAGGTCATCTACCTAGAGACTCCAACTTAATTTACGCTTTAAATTAATTAGTTAAGCAAATATTTATCGAATGCCTACTAAGTGATTAGTTCTAATAATAGTAATCTAGTAATCACTCTTGTGAAACGTTTTCTATGCCAGCCTTGGGCTAAACCTCATAAGCATGTCATCGTGATTAATCCTTCAACAACTTTTAAAAGTTGATGTACTCCCAATTATAGACGTAAGAAAATCAAGGTACAAAAAGATAAAGTAGTTAGCCCAGTTCCAAGCACGAGTTTTTAGAACAACCTCAGATCTATCGACACAATGCCTTGATGGATGGAAAACTACAGAAAGAGTGAGTAAAGGGGACAGGAGGGAAAAAATGTGGAAAGTGGGAGAGTAACAGCCTCTCTCTGAACTACTTTCTTTCTTTTTCTTTTAATTGAAGTATAGTTGACACAATGTTACATTAGTTTCAGGTTACAACATAGTTGTTTTATGCTGAGCTACTTTCTCTCTTTTTTAAAAAAGATTTATTTATTTATTTCAGTGAGAGAGAGAGAGAGCGCATGCACAGTGGGGAGGACCAGAGGAAGAGGGAGAGAGAATCTCAAGCAGACTCTGCACTGAGCTCAGAGCCCAACGCAGGGCTTGAGCTCAAGACCCTGACATCAGACCTGAACTGAAACCAGGAGTCCGACACTGTGCCACCCAGGCGCCCCATACTGAGCTACTTTCTTTTGGGAACTGCCTGGTATTTGTCCACAGAGTCCTCCAGCTGTGTTATTTGAAACTTTCCACACGCTCTAGAGCAGTCTGGCACCACAGAGGGGAAAGAGAAGACTTCTATAACTGTAGCCCTGTCAGTGTTTCTGGATTGTATTATCAGTCTCCCAGCTCTTCTCATTTTGACCTTCATTTTATGGTCTCCCAGTATCTGGCCTTCTGCTCATTCCCCAATGGCAGCTCTTCCTATCCTTGAAAATCAGACTCTTATCCTTGAAAATCAGACTGTCTTTGACATCTCTTGCCAGATATTTCTCAGGCTATCTATAATCTTCTTGGGTCTTCGCTTATGGGTGATACAAGGTTGAGGTCCAAAAAACTCTCAGTGTCCTCCAGACTCCCATCATTTGTACTGTTCTTGTTTGAATACCCTCTCCAGGTCTTAGCTCTTTTTAAATAGAGGGTACCGGTGTTGTTATGTCTAACTTCAGCTTCTTGAGAAGTTTTTCTGTCTGCAGATCAGCTTGCTTTGCTGCCCTGCTTAAAAGTCTTCTTTCAGGCCAATCCAACAGCTCTGCTCAAAGACTTCCCTCTTGCATTCCTTAATCCAGTGTCCTTCCCCATGGCTGAGCCTCAATTAAAATAGGGCAGGCCTCTTTCAAAATTGTGACATTTGTCTGGACTCCTTCCCAAGTGCTCCTTCGTATTGCTTCTACTCTTGGATATCCAGGCTTTAAAATCATCATCATTAACATCACAGTCATCACCATGATCATTTTTATTATCATCATTTGTATTTTGGTTCCATATATTTGTTTTGTTTCAATAAACAACATAAAGGTGAAGTTCTCATTCTCTTCCTCAACCTCTCTGCTCCCTTTCTCCCTAGAGCCATCTAGTACCATGGATTCCAGTTGGTATTATATTCTTCTACAATATGTACCCATAAACAATTAATAACAAATAATGTTTATTAAGCACTTAGTATATAACTAGCAGTATTCCAAGTTCCTTCCTTGACTTTGAAACAATCCTATATGAAATAGGTACTAGTGTGATCTCTATTTAAACATCGAGACCTCAAGAGCTTAAATACCTTGCACAAGGTCGCACAGCTAATAAATGGTGGAGCTGAGATTCAAAGGCAGACAGGCATCTCACTGCAGAACCAAAGCGCTTCATTATATGCTGATGCTTTTAACCACTCTAGTGTGTTACAAGGTCTTTTGTGGTATTGCTTAGAGGACTTTTATTTTAATGCTCAAGAATGCATTTTAAAAATTTCTCTCAGTTTTTCTTTTCAACATTATGTTTTTGAGATATTAATCTAATCATTGGTGTTTACTGCTATGTAATATTCTGTCAGAACTATCCATCATAATTTACTATATTCTCTTTGATGGGCACCTCAAGTGTTTCTGATTTTTCATTACTAAAGCTGTGCTGCAGTGAACATTGTTGTGCATATCTCCTTGTTAATAGTCATGTTCCCCTCCAATTCAAATATAGCTAGTAAATAAATAAATAAATAAATAAATAAACAAATAAATAAATAGGGCTATTTCTCCAGTGTCTTTGTCAATTGACAGGATGAAGTGGTTAATTTAAATGGTTCCTACCAATATCTGACCGAGTAGTAGAAGGTGAATTCTTTGCTGGACTTTGCATTCTAGTAGACATATTAGAGGAGATAATCTAATGCTGTGAAGAATTTCAGAACTGAGGAAGAAGGGGTGCATTTGAAGGTTGTATATGAGAGAAGATAGCCCTAGTATCTTCATGACTCCTGTTATCCATCCACTAAGACTGACTTTTCTCTTCATATCATGGAAACGTAGATCTCCGTGAGAGTCTTTGTTTTGGCACCAGTATTCCAAAGTGGTTCAAATGCTACCTGAACCACTTTCAGTGCCCTTTTTTCCACCTTATAAATGGTAAATATATAGACAGAGTTTTTACTGGATTACAAAATCCTCTGGAATATAATAGCCTTGTGACTTTAAGATGTAGGAAAAGATATTTCCAAATCTTAAAAACTATGGGGTGAATATGTTTGCATATTTCCTCTGCAGTCCAGCAAGCCTTGCTCTTCAATAAGTTATGTTGCTTGCCCTTTGGACGGCAGCTGTGCTCCCACTGCACCACGAACACACATGTTGCTTGCCCTTTGCATGGAGATGGTCCAAGTGAAAACGTCAGAGGCTATCTGCCAGAAGCCCAAGAATATTTCATGTTGTGACAACTCCAGTATTTTATTCGTGAATTACCTTCATTAAAATAAAAATGTTTTCTGAATGAACTCATTGTGAATGAACTCAGTTGTCTATTATTTTATGTCTATGTGGCTTTCCATAGACATCTTGGGTACATGACACAGGCGTTGTCCTAGAATAGAAGACCCACTGGACCTGAACTTTAACAAGTGGAAAGATAGAATTTCCTATTATCAGCATAGAATCAAGGAAGAACACTGGGCGTTAAATTAGAACACCTAGTTCTAATTCTAATACTTACTCGTTTAGTGAAATTAGACAAGTTACTGTAAGTGGGAATTATAACATTACTGATCTCACCATATTGTGAGATGATTACAATAGTATCTTCCAAATTACTATAAGGTAGCCAAATTAATTTTAAAAATCTAACGTGTTTCTTAAGCACTTATTAGTACACCTGATGTACTATTGATCTATGTAGAAAAATCCTGTAAAATTTACTATAAATGAATATACTGATATCTCATTCCTAGAGTTTCTGTGGGGAGAAAAATGACTTGCTCTATGCAGAGTACTATGTGTCAGAAAAAAGCCTGGCCACATGGCAAGCTTTGTCTAATTGTGATTCTGTTTTTCAGGGATCACTCTACTCATGGCTACAAGTGAGAATAACAGGCACAATTACTTTAATATTTAAGTGCAGCACATCTCAATCTAGGAGTCCAGCCACTTCTCCCCAGGAGAAGCCAAGGAAAGCAGTTTAATGGAATGAGCATGCCTACCCTTTTCTTACCCCACATGTATAAAATAAATCTGCAGGAGGGTGGGATATCATTTCTTAAGGAAATATGGTTTGTATACAGTGGTAGCTGTTTTATCCCCAAGAAGAAAGGATTAAGTGATTTGTTCTCCTATCTCCCCACAAGGATGGGAGTGCCCAAGCTGCCTTCTCTGACCCCATATATAAGTCAAGGACTGAGGATAATCTATTAAAACTTGCTGAGACACTAAATTGATAGATCATCTGTTCTTTAGGCTTGAGCATGGAGGAAGAGACCAGAGAGATGAGAGAGGTGAAGCAGAAGATCCACAGGGAAGCCTGCATGTCCACATTCGGTATGACCAGGATATGTGAGTGGACTCTGACTGAAGGTGAGTGGGTGACTGAGTATTAAGCTTTTCTCAATCCCTTCCCATTTCACATGCCACCCATTGGGCAAAGGAAGCCCAGTGGTAAGAGGATGTGGGTGGATCACCTGGGCCAGGCCTGAGGCAAGGAGGAAGAAGCTAAGGCCCAGTCAGATACACAACATCAGGGAGTTATGCAGGCGAAACCCCCGGAAGTCCTACTTGAGGGTCCATAAATGCCTCCCATTAGGAAGTCAACATATGATGGAGAGAGGGAAATGAGGGTCACACAGTGGTCCCTTGACAAAAGAGAGAGGCCAGCTTACTATGAGCAGTCACCTGTAGAACATCTTCCTTCCTCTCCTTCATCCCTGCTGTAATCCCAGAAGAGCAATGATAGCAAAGAAGATGAGGAACAGTAGGAGAGAGAACACCCCATCGACTCCCTCCCACTCCCTTTCCAAGCCACAGACATACCTGTCTGCCTTGTCTTGGATGGTAGAGGGAGTGAACTGTGACTCAAAACTGACATTGAGGTTTTTGAACAGCACCAAAATCAGTCTGAAAATTTAGGAAATTG
Organism: Ursus maritimus; assembly: GCF_017311325.1. Lineage (NCBI taxonomy): Eukaryota > Metazoa > Chordata > Mammalia > Carnivora > Ursidae > Ursus > Ursus maritimus. Next base: position 8,221,502 of record NW_024426008.1, read on the forward strand.
GACTGAGATACCACTTGGGAGCCTGAAATCCAAAGGGAATGGAGGCTTGTCAAAGAACTTTTATTAAAAAACAAAGCAAAACAAAAAAACAAGAAAGAAACCTTTTCATGGTTATACCACAAGTTGATACACCTTGATGAAATCCATTAAATTAGTTATCAGTTACTTATTGTAAATGTTTCTATCCTTATGGGACTAAATGTCCTGAGAAGTCGTTCCTCCAGATAGATCTTGTGAGCTTTTTACTCAGTCCTGGCAGAAATGAAACTTGGCCTGCTTTCTGTATGGCTAATCTTAAATTGTTCATGCATTTGTTCATTTATTCAGTCTACATTTATTGAGCATTTAGTGGGCCAGACACTGAACTACTGAACCAGACTCTTGGGATAATTAAGCAGGCCAAATACTCAGTTCACATGATTTCACATGGAATAAAAAGACTTTTTTTTTTTTTTTCCCTGAAGCTTTTGAGTCACTGGCAGACACTGCACAAAATAAACTGTGGGCTTTACAACCAAAGAGCATTCTGAACCACCTGGTGTAAATAATGGTGACCATGCATCCTGGGTTTTCCAGGACAGCCTTGATTTCTTACAATTTCATTTTTCCCCCATAAAGTAAATTTATTCAATATGCAGCTAAGTGCAATTTATTTTTTATGACTTTGTAACACTTTTCATTTAAATTTATAAATAATGAAACATCCTTTGTTAGACCACATGCCCCAGGTTTTTATTTGAAAAATGTGGATGCTTTTTTTGTTCTGTAGATTTTTCAAAAAAAGCAAATTGAGATCTAGATGATGATGACGGAACTATGAAAGTTATTTCCTTCAGCTCAAATTATGATGACAAAAATGTGAAAGTTATTGTTTCTTGGAAACTCAGCTTTCCTGGCAGTAGTATCTCTTGGCATCAGACACTGTTCTTGAAGATAGAACAAGGGCAGCTAACGCAACAGGTTGCCTGATGCCAATTTTAATTCACAGCAATGTGAAGTCCACTGACTTCCTGTGCTTTCAAAGGTAATGAGTAGGTGCACCCGAGTCTCCACTCAGGTCATAATTCCTGCAGGATGAAAGGAAAGATAGCAGAGTGAGAGGGTTGAGAGATAGACAGAGAGAGAGAGAGACAGAGAGAGGGAGAGGGACGTAGAGAAGAGAGAACCAGGGTGAAATGGTTTGTAACCATCTCAGCTCTCATTTCAAAATAATGCCTCGCGTGGGCCATTCAAGATGCATGATGAGGATAATAATCAGCCGTTGTTTTTAGATTCCTTTTAGTTTTATTGTGGAATAATTTAATTAAAATACATTTTTATTACCATTTTATGGCCTCTGTCTTCTCTGTCTACTGCTGTAATTTCCTGGAAAGGAGACGTATGACATCCTGTGGGCATCCCCGGTAGCTTTTCAATCATTAATCCTTGTCTTCTGAGTTCCTTTCATTCTGCCAAAGGAATCCTGTTCTTATTTAGCATTCTTTTTTTTTTTTTTAAAGATTTTATTTATTTATGTGACAGAGAGACAGCCAGCGAGAAAGGGAACACAGCAGTGGAGTGGAAGAGGAAGAAGCAGGCTCCTAGCCGAGGAGCCCGATGTGGGACTCGATCCCGGAACGCCAGGATCACGCCCTGAGCCGAAGGCAGACGCTTAAAGACTGTGCTACCCAGGCGCCCCCTTATTTAGCATTCTTGTCTCTGAAAATGAGTGGTCTGATTATCTGATGTACTGCACAGTTATGGGGGAAAAATCCTTAAAATTTCTTTTATCTCCTCTTTGAACATGATAGGCTTAGAAAACAGAAGCCTGGAAGTAATATGTTTCTTTTAAAAACATGCCCTTCCACTTTCCCTGGTGTGGTAAGAAGAATAATGCCCCCCCTCAAACTGTCAGCATTCTAATCCCCAGAGCCTGTGAATATGTTGCTTTCTGCGGCAAAGGGGATTTTTCATATGTGATTAATTTAAAGACCTTGAGACAGGAGATAATCCTGGATGCCTCAGGTGGGTCGATTATAATCACATGGTCTTTAAAAGTGGCAGAAGTGAGGTTAGTGAAAGAGAACTGGAGATAGAGAGATTCTATGCAGCTGGCTTTGAAGATGGATGGAGGGGCCACAAGCCAAGGAGTGTGGGAAGGTGGAAAAGGCAGGGAAACAAATTGTTCCCTCAGAACCTCCAGAAGAAACACAGCCCTTCTGACACCTTGATTATAGCCCAGAGAAACTCATGTCAGACTTTTAAACTATAGAACAGTGAGAGGGGTGCCTGGGTGGCTCAGTTGGTTAGGTTAAGTGTCTGCCTTCGGCTCAGGTCATGATCCTGGGATCAAGCCCTGCATCAGGCTCTGTACACTGTGGAGAGTCTGCTTCTCCTCTTCTGTTCCTCCCCTCCCACTCCGATCTTGTTCTCTCTCTCTCTTGCTCTCGCTCTATGTCAGATAAATAAATAAATAAAATCTTAAAAAAAAAAAGAACTGTGAGATAATAAATCTGTATTGTCTTAAGCCATTGGTTACAGCAGTAATAGAAAGCTAATGCATCAAATACCCTTTCTGTGTATAGGTGGAATGCTAAACTTATTAGCTTTTAATTGCATTATTTAATGAAAGTCTTTCTAACCTCACAAGCCTTTGATCTCAATATTTTATATAATTGGAGATGAACTATTGGCAACAGATTTCTCATTTCTCTGCACTTCCTTTCTAATCAATGCTGTTTTTAGAAACCAATTTTCAGTGGCAACATCCTTATACTTGGACATTTCCATTCCTATTTTTTCTCAAGTCTAATTTTAATTACATTTGTCAGTAGATAGAAGGCCCAAGCCAGACAGGGCTTCATGAATTTTATAGCAATTGATGAAATAGGAGGAAACAGTCTCCTTCCTTTTACATTTAGGAGATTTCTCTTAATTTGAATGGTAGGAATGAAATCTACCAAGATCGCTTTCATGTTGCACTGTTATGGTGAATATTCTATGGCCAGTAATGTTCTCTAGAAAGGAAGCCACTTCTGCAAATGTTAGTGCCTAAGATAAGGAGAATCTTGGTATGATTCAACCTGCAATCCCTACTTGGAAGCTACAAATCAATGTGAACCCGAGATTCACTCATGTAGGTGTTAGTTTTTAAGCACTTTACCTGTCATGCATTTTTTTTTTTTAAAGTATAATCTCAATTCCTCTGTAACACACTGAAGTTGAAACAGCTCTCACAGAGGTTTCTTGGGCACTCACATGAAATGTATGGAAAAGCAAGAGAAGAATTTGTGGCTGCCTTTTTTTCTTTGTAGTTTTAATAGGGGCTTTGTAAAGGCTGTGCAGGCTTTGGATTAAGGCAGTGCTTCTGCTACGAGTTCAGTTGTGATAAACAGAGACAACAACACTCCAGGGAGGTCTTTGTACAGATCTAGCAAATGTCAAGCATTGGTTTTTTTAGGTTCCTTGTTAGCAGGGAACTAAATTCCACTGTGACTTTAGCTGTAAAATTTGTGGCAGTAGATTGATTTTTAAGAGCAATATTCACATAGCATTAAGTTCTCAAAGGATTGAATGGGGTGATAGTGTGATAGGGTGATTGTGTGTGTGCATGTGTGTGTGTGCATGCGTGCAGGCATGCATACATCTGGGGGGGTAGCGAGGGAGACAGAGAAAGAGCATGAATATGAGGAAAGAAGCCTCAGTGAGACACAAAATAATCTTTCCAGAGGAACCTGATATTAGTTCAAGGAAACACTTGCTAATTTGAAATCAAGGTAGACCAATTAAGAAGCCAACTAGTACAGTCATTAAAAACTTAAGATGGGAATGTCCTGCCATTCTGCTTTCTGCTTCCCTTCATTTCCCCAAAATTCTCATCCTCTAAGCCATTCTTCTCTCTCTCCAGAAAGAGGACCTTGACTTGGCAAAGAAATTAAAAGCCTTTACAAGACCATTTTATTATCTCCTCAGAAACAACAAAGCATCTTCCCAATTGCAAACAAATGTATGTTCTCATCTCTTCTGTCCTCCTTCCTACTCGTTACAATGGAGGTGTCCCTACTGCCTAACACTTTGAATTCTAAGCCCTCTGGCTTTCTCCAGAACTGCTCACACTTACATAGTAAGTCTTTCCCTCTTCACTGGATACTTTCCATCAACTTTTAACCATGCTTATCTCTTTTATTTTTTAAGAACAACAGAGAGAATCCCCTTTTCTCTTCCGACATTGTGTTCTCTTGTCTTCTCCTCTACAGCCACTTTCTTCAAATTGCTTCTCAGTTGACCTCAGTTTGGCATTTGACCCTTGACTCCACCAAAATTGCTCTCATTTATGTCATCTGTAATGTCCATTTCACTAAATTGAATGGTCACTCTCACTTTTTTTCTTCCTTACGTCTCAGCAGATTTGGACATATCCTCCTTCTCAAAACAGTCTTTGAATTCTATGATCCGATACTTTCTTTGCATTTCTCCTACTTACTTATTAATTCTCTTCTTATTTCTGTTTTAGGTTCAACCTCTGTACCTTATTGTTGGCTGATGGAGCTATAGTTCCATTTTTAGCCCTCTTCCTCTCTCCCCTCTTCCAGGCAATCCAACTCTTGCTCATACTTACAATTACTATCTTTAAGTTGATGAATCCCAAATATCATTTTCTTAGCCCAGACCGTTCCATTGTTTCACACCCAAATATCCATCTGCCTATTTGGCACTTTCTCTAAAGTATCTCAAAGTCACCCAAACCAAATATGTCCAAGAATATACCCACAATTGGTCTTTTTCAAGCAAATACTATCAGTAATGCTATCAGTGAATGATCTAATATCCATTCACATATCAAAGCCAGGAGGTAGGAATCATCTTTGATAAATCCCTCTGATTTACCCCTGCGTCTTGTCATTTTATTTTTTTAAAACTCACTTAAACATATCCACTACTCATCATCTATATCAGCTTCAATGTGGTCTAAGCTACCATAGTAACTACTTCCCTTCCAATGCATTTTCTGTGACATAGCTAGAGTCATCTATTCATAGCAAATCTGAATGTGTTACTTTCCGGGTTAAAACCCTTTGATGACCTCCCCACTGCTCTATGGATTAAAACAAAACAAAACAAAAAACAACGCTATTTCATATGCCCCGTGGTCATTTGTATTCTCTAGTGTCAGTGTGTACCATTTTCCCATCTTCTTTAATTGGCTCCAGGCCCCTTGTCCTTCTTCCAGTTTCATATACATGTCACAGGGCTTTTGTACATGTTTGTACACTCTTTTCTCATCTTTTTCCCTGTTGAACTCCTATATATCAAGGATCATCTCTACTAACTTCTCAACAACAACAAAATTTCTTCCCAGTATCAAACATACATTTGCATCTACCTTGTCCCTCCTCATTTTAATGGAGATGTCTCTATTATTTAAAACTTTGAATTGTACCCCCTCTGGCTTGCTCCAGAACTTTTTCAGCAAAATCACTTTTGCTTTCTCTATCCCTGTGGGGTGACACTGGCTTTCCTCCTGTTGCTAATCTGTGGGTTGCTTCATGATCTCCTATTAAGCTTCTTACCTCTGCCAACACATGTACAATGGTTTGCCTGTATTAAATTTCTTTTATTTGAAATACTTAAATTGATTTATATTTATATTTATATATATATATATATATTTATATTTATATTTTCCTGGTTAGACCTTGACTGATACAATTGGTCCCAGGAACCAAACTCTCAAGACCAAATTCTGAGCTTAGTTTGCTTCCTTCTTTTGGCTTGAACACAGTGCAAAACTTCTTTCAGGTGGAAAATGGGATACTATCATTAATCTATCTCATCAAGTGGCCTTGCAGTTACTTAAATTATAACCTGGTTTGTTTGCAATGATGTGCCAATTGAAAGCGAGGCTTTGGGAAAACAAGTAGCTATTGCATTTAACTACAAAAATGAGATGGTTGTTTTTGATTGTGCTGGACTGCTTACAAAAAGAAAATGATAAGCTTAGAGCTTTAAATTCTTAGCCGAAGGGACACGGCTAGAGAATCAGGGAGCTGCTATAACGTTCTTAGAGTTCTTTTAAATCAGAAGGAAAATCAAGGTTGAGGATCAGAACCATGTATAACTTGCAGAGTTACCATGCAAGTTGAAACTCACAGGCTCACCAGTCTATTATGTTAGCATTAAGGCATTAATTTTAAATGGTAGATCACTGAGAGTGTGGAGGGGATATTCGAGCAGATGCAGTTGAATTTGAGAAGATGAACACAACATATCCCCAAAGTTTCATTACCAGCAGATACAATTATATCTGATCAAGGTAGTCTTCCCTGACAAAAGAGCTTATTATTTATTCACCTGAAAAAGTTGCTTTGAAAGGAGATGTGTATTATCCTTACGGCTCACCAGAAGCGTATCTTATTGCTTCCAGATCTATTACCAGTTGGTGGAAGACAAAAAAAATTCGAAGCTGGTTTTCAGATGAGTCTATGAAATTTGCTGGAACCAGCCAAAAATCAGTGTTGCTGCATTATAAAATTACTGAGGTAGCCCCTTAAAGAGAGTTGTCAAGGAAAACTCTGTCAGTGGGATGAACTTCAGACAGTACATCTGGTTTGCTTGTAAACAGGTGTGTCCTGACATACGGATCTACACTTTCATATTAGCAATGGCTAATGATTGAGCTTGTTGTGCAGGAACTCAGAACAAACGTGATTAGATTATCAACAAGGAGGTTTGGGGAAAGATATGTAGAAAGACTCCATGTAATAGTGTGAGCATATTTATGTTCCATGTGAATACACCTCAAAGGAAATCCATGGAGAGGTATCTTGTAAAAAGCAGGTGGCTATGATGATAGTTTCTGTAGATGTCAGTCTTTCTCTTAACCACACTGATGCTTGCTCCACAAACTGGCCTCTAATGGTGGGAAAAGAAGCTTTGCATGGATGCAAAAATCTGCGGTTCCCCTCATTAAAGTTTATATGGCTACCTGATTCCTAAATACTTAATGAATCCATTACAAAGGCCAATCCTGAGCCCCTAACTTGGTACTATTACATCACCAGGGGTCAAGCTAGCCATCTGGTTACAGTTTGATTATTTTTCACTCTTTTTCCATCATAGGTTAAGGGCAGCAATCTGTACCTACTAGAAAATACCCCAATTGCTTTATAGTTGTTTTACATGCTTAAAATACTTTGCATGTACTACTATCATGAACTTAGTACCTTATTTATCATGATAGTATCCCACCTTCTTGTATCTTTGCTTTCAGAAGCAGGTAGCCTGATAGAATGGTGGACATCAGTGGGGATTCAGTGTCAGCACTAGGTAAGAGACAGTATTCTGTGAGATTAAGTTGTTCTCCTACAGCATATAGCATTTGCTTTGAACTAGTGACCAGTACATGACACTTTTTCTCTCATGGCTAGAATTTACAATCTTGGTACCAAAGTATAAGTAGGAGTAAACCCTGTCATTATTACACATAGTGGTACATTTACAGAATTTTGTTTTCCTATCTCTATCCCCATTCACAGGTCTTGGTTCCCAAAGGAGGATTATTTCCACCAGGGAACACAATACTTGCTCCATTGGATTGGAGCTCTTTTTGGATCCTCATGACATTGATACAATAGTCAGGGAAGGGTGATTGGTTCTGGCTGGGTGATTAACTCTGATTGTTAGGGGTAAATTGGATTGCTTCTACACAATGGGGCTAGGTAGAAACTTAGAGCCTCGTTCTTAGATTCTGGACATTAGTGGATTCCCTAGAGTGTCTCTTAGTAATTTCATGTCTAATAATAAATGTCAATGGGAAACAACAGTAGCCCAATAATAGCAGAAAGCTAAATATGCAGACATTTCAGGAACGTTTAGAATACCCTACCAGTTAAAGAATCCTGACCAAAGAGATGACTCAGGGCAAAGGTAACATTATGTTTGAGGAATATCAACTAGGAAAGATAGAACAACTTTGGGAAAGAGTTTGGCAGTTTTCTTAAACAGTTAAACATATTCCTGATATATGATCCACTTCTACATATTTACTCAAGAGAAAAGGAAATATATGCCCATATGAGAACATGTATATGAATATACATAGCAATTTTATTTGTAATAGCCCCAAATGGCAAATAATCCAAATGTCTGTTAACAGATAAATAGATAGTAAATTTTGGTATACCTATATATTTATATCTATTTATGTTTACCTACCTATATCTATATATCTATATGTGTATAGATATAAATACATATTATATAATATACGTTACTACTCAACAATAAAAAGGAATGGATATTGCTGCACACAACATGGGTGAGTACCAAAATAACTTTGTTGAGGGAAGGAAGCCATATAAAATACTGTATGATTCCATTTATACAAAATTCTAGAAAATGCAATTCATAGTGACAGATCAGTGGTTTCTTGGGACCGGGAGTGGGGGGTGGAGGTGAGGAATAGAGAGAAACAGAAGAGAGGAATTTCAAAGGGGGTGAGGAAACTTTTGGCAGTGATAATTTATTTCAATGGTATATTCCTATGTCAAAATATATCAAATTGGGGGCGCCTGGGTGGCGCAGTCGTTAAGCGTCTGCCTCCGGCTCAGCGCGTGATCCTGGCATTCTGGGATCGAGCCCCACATCAGGCCCCTCCGCTGGGAGCCTGCCTCTTCTTCTCCCACTCCGCCTGCTTGTGTTCCCTCTCTCGCTGGCTGTCTCTCTCTGTCAAATAAAATCTTAAAAAAAAAAAAAAATATATATATATATATATATCAATATATATATCAAATTGTATACTTTAAATATGTGCACTTTATTGTATATCAGTTATGCCTCCATAAAGCTGTTTTAAAATTTATCAGCTATGGCCTCCCGATCAGTTACAGACTATAACACCTATGCATATTTATTGTGTATCCATTATCCTGTTGTTCCTTTTGTTTAATTTTCCCTCCTATTTTCTTTCAAAGATGTCAGTAGTGATACTTTTAGAAAAATAGTTAATAGGTCATTGGACTAGTGATGGCATGAAGGAGAGGACTGCATATCACATGGAGATATTTACTTCAATATGGACATGGCGATGGATGGGCCTTTACATCTCCCCATTTGGGAAGTGGGTGAGAAACATGTTCATTTTAGGTAGGATGTTATTCTGTGGATTCTATGGATAATATTCTATGAAACAGGTTATGGTGTGGGAGCTAAATATGGGCAGAGGAGTGCAGTGAATCCTGAGAAGCAAAATAGGGGTGGACTGTGAAGGTCACAGACAGTTTCTGTCATATTCATCCACTGTACTTTTCCTGCACTGCTCTGTGCACAGTAAAGACATTTCCCATGTTTCCTTGTCTGCTGCCTTCTAGATGTATTTGTCCAATTGGAAGTACTAGGGGAAAACCAGAGGAAAAGGAAGAAGCCAGCATATTTCTTCTTTCTTCCCTCTATCTGGTGGCATCTCGAAGCAGGTGCATCTTCTCTAGGGTCCCAGCTCCTGCTAGGGTGTCCATCACTCTATCTTCTAGACCTAGGAGGGGAAGCTGCTACCATGGTCCTAGGGGTCCCAGTTCCAGCCAGACATCGTTGGCTTCTGGGTTCCTGTAACATCTCATAGTAATCTTCTGCTGTTGTTAATGTCTAGGTTGCCTCACTGCCTCCGTTGGCTTTTTGAGGTTCCCATCACCATGTGAATGATGCCCTCTATTAAATTCTCTTTGTTTGAAAAATAACTCCTTTGTTTGAGATACCTGTACCTGCTTGATACAAGAAGTGAAAAAGCTAGATAAACAAAGAGAACATCGGTTATTTCAATTTCAGCTCAGGCTGTTATCCCAAGTGGCGTTGAGTAAACTTGCTAATCCTCTTTAATGTGGCGTAAAGCTGAAGGTCCTTCTTGTCACAGGAGGCCCTCCCTAATATGGTTTCTTCCTGTCTCTTCAACTTATCTTCTGACAACTGCCCACCTCACCCCACAGTTCAGCTATCCAGAATCTCTCACCCTTCCCCAAGTGGGCGCGGTATTATTTCACTCCACACCTCTACCAGCTCTGAAAAGCCACGACTTTTGAATTCTGACTTACTTTCTCAAAACTGAGTTCAAATGTCTCTTGCAATGTGACACTTTCGCTGACATGTAGACAGAATGGATGTCTCTGCTCTTTGTGACCCAATCTGTATTCCACATATTTACATGCATATTTACATGCAGAACCCTCTCAGCTCCTTTTAGACAAGGAGTTAGTCAATTCTGTATCCTCACACGTGGAAGACTTATCAGATGTTTGCTGAGTGAATCATTGCAAAAAGAATGGGGGATGAGTGGTGTTTGTACTGGGTATTTCTTAAAGATCCTCCCACCATCTTCCTGGTAGCAAGGTAAATGTTGTCGGTCATCAGAAGTGACTTGACAACTGGAAATATTAAACAATAGCCTATGGCCGTAGCTTGCCTTCTGTATAAAGAAGTGGAGCTCATTTGGAAGACATCTGTACATCACTTAGGCCCTCCAACTAGATAAAGAAAAATCGAACAGTCTGCCAGCAGCTTGCTTGTTTCATCGTGGCTTGTTTTCCAGCCCATAGGATATTGGCCACAATCCCAATGAACAAATGTTGATGAGACTGAAGGAGGGCAGGCTGTGAAAATGGAATAAACAATGGCCCTGGAACATGTTGGAATAAAGCATATTTAATGTCTTTGGAACTCACATTAACAATCGTTCTAGATTATTGAGCAGACCTTCATTTTCTAGTTACTGGAGTATTGCAGTTGCCTTTGGGGGATTGGAGCTACTGTCCTGGCAAAACAGTTCAATCATGCTGGCCCCTTCAATGATAGTGACATAACCATCGTTGTGCTCTCCAGGAATTTTTCCTCCTTTCTCCAAATCTAATGCATCATGAGCGTTTCTCTTGGGTAAGAGGTAAAAATGATTTGTAGAAACCTGTGCAGGCTGGGGGCCCAGTTTTCTACTAGTTTAGTGATGATTTATGCTTCTTTATGATCCTGAAATGCTGCACTCAGAAGGTTTCCAATTTTGTGGTTCTGCTGGTTTCAAACCCACCAGCATTAAGCCTATTGCATTAGCAGGATGGATTTTCAACACCCTTGCCTCTCAGCCCTGGCAGGCCAAGGGAGGGTTGGAGGTTGGAGAGACTTGCGCTCACTCTTTTCTCCTCTCCTGGGCAAGCTGCTCCAAGTAAGACACAAGTAAAAAATGCATCCTGTCAGGTCTCTTGATATTCATCAGCATTTCTGAGATCCAATTGAAAAGTATGTTCTGGCTTTGCCAGGGGGAGAGCAGGCGAATGTCCGCTCATAACATTTCTAGTGTCTGGAAAGATCCAGTCTTGTGCCTGAGGCAAAGGGCATTAAAAAGAAGAGCTCTGCTATCACCGGCTTCAAATTGTTTTTGCCTGCAGCACCTAAGAAAAGTGTCTGTGTTGAAGAGAGAGGAGATAGGGAAAGAGGGCTGCCTTTTCTCTCCAGGTAGCTGAGAGAGGCAGGTGCTGGTACTATTGAGGAGACGAAACATTCACAACTAGTAGCAAGGGGTCATGAAGTGAGTTATTCTCACTGAGCTTTAAATATCAAATACTGCCCTCTTTTCTATTTTACTATTATTTTTTCACCCCGATCAAATAGTTAATTCTCAACATCAGTAATCCATATCTCAGGATAATTGTAGGGGGCTGAATTATACCATTGTTCCCCAAACTCTATTTCTTGAGGTGGGTGTTTCGGGGAATAAAAGGTTCAATTACAAATAAGTTTAAGAACAAAGACTTACTATATCCTTCTGTGTTTATTTTCTATGGTACTATAACAAACTGCCACAAATTTAGTGGCTTAAACAACACAAATTTATTCTCTTACAATTGTGGGGATCAGAAGTTCAAGATGGGTATCAACTGGGCCCAAATCAAGGTGTTGGCAAGGTTCTGTTTCCTCCTAGAGGCTCTGGAGTAGAATTCATCTCTTTGTCTTTTCCTGCTTGGATTGTGTCTTGGACCATCTTATCTCTGACCTCTACATCTGTTATCATATCATCACATCTTCTCTGAGCCTCACATTCCAGTCTCTCTGATATAAGGGCCCTTATGATGACAGTAGGCCCACCAGGATGATCCAGGACAGTCTCCTATCTCAGAACCCTTTATTTAATCACTTCTGCAAAGTCTCTATTGCCATGTCACATACTCATAGGTTTGGGATAGGGTGTGGGCATCTTGGGGGACCATTATTCTGTCTACCCCTCTCTCACTCATGGAAACTAACTATGCTTCATAGCACCTTACAGGTTCAGTAAAGTCTTGTAAGGAAATTATGTTTTCTTTTCCTTAACCAGGAGGTCCCAAACCTATTTCCATTTTCTCTTTATTTCCAAGAATACCTGCTCTTATAGGGAACACAGCTTAAGAAATGGAAGACTAAATAATTTCAGCTTTAAGCATTTAGTATCTGTGACCTTATTGCCACATTTCAACCCTTTCTTGGGTTAATGGGACAGGAATGGGCTCAGAATGGGCTCTGGTACTCTTTTCATAAGAGTGCCCTTGGGCAAACTATATAAAATTACAGAGCCTCAGTTTCTTCCTCTGTGAAATGGAGATAAGGATGAACTGCTTCGCCGATTGTTATGTGGATTTGAGGCAATGATATGTGAGAAATTTCCATATAAATTACAGAAAGTCAAATAATGTCAGTTTCAATATCCTAGGATAAATAAACTGCCATACAATAAAGTTGCAACCAATTTTCATAATAATTTTCTCCACCTACCTCCCTTATGCAGTTGATTAGTTATAATAATTTTCTTTTGAGGTATTCTAGAAGCTATGGATATTCTTGATTGTTTGTTTTAGTGATGGTACTTTTTAAATCTAGAAACCAGGAATCTGAGATATACAAATACTTACATGTGCTGTATCATCTTATCCTTGTGACTAATTTGGGGGATTATTGAAAAGTGTTTTTCTTTCCTGATTTCATTCTTTTTATGTTCATTCCTAGGCTTTCTCTTATTTTTATTGGTATCTACCCACAGACTACAAATGAGTATTGAATGAATTATTACTGAGCTATTAAATTATCTACTGTTTATGATAACCTTCACTCATGCTTATTTCTCTTTTGAGTTTGTGGTGGTAGTTTTGATTGTTCACACATGTTCCATCTCTTTTCCTTCCATACACGTGGTAAGTTAGTAGTTCCCCCTCCCCTGTGAACTTAGGCAGAATTTATGCAACTTGCTTTAGCCAATAAAATGTAAGTGGAGGAGACCTGTGTCACTCAGGTGGGCGCTTTAGAGCCAGTGTGCAGGTCAGCGTCTTCCTTCTGATTGTGTAAGAGCCTGTAACACTATGTGCAAGATGGTGCTCTCTCAGCCTGTGTCCCCAAAGGATTATGAAAAAGAGGTCTGTCTGTTGAACCCTTTTTGGACTTGGATGTGTGTGAAAGTCAACTTTCACTGGGTTACACCCTCTAGGATTTGGGGGTTCTCTTTATTGCAGTTTAACCTGGTTGAAACAATGTAGAATCCTTTAATGGATCCCCGTTACCTTTAAGCATATGAAAGCATATGTGTGAAAGTTCTTGGTAAACTATAAAAAGGACTGGAAAAGTTCCTTTTGTTACCATAGAGACAGCTCAGAGCTAAAGCAATAGGGAAATTTGCGAAGAAAATAGAAAGATCATGGGATTTGGATCAGATGACCTGGTCCTAGCCCCACCTTCATTCTTATTCACCTTTTATATAAATTTTATAGATTGAATAGCATAAAACATTATTGAATTTTTTAAAATATCATCCCTACCTAGGAAAGTGATTCGTAGTGCGTGGAAGAGTTCTCACAATTAATTACCATAGCCTTGTGAAGACATAGTAAAATTTGACTTATTCTCAGAAATTGTTTACTAAGTAAAGCAATGAAGTTATTTATTGAGTCTCTCTTTTTTTCCTCCCTGTAGATCTTTTGATTAAAACCTGTTTTGATTAAATAGAGCATCTCTTGGGATTGATTAATGTCCTAATGGCTGCTGCCTCCGTTACTTGGTTTAGGGGGTGCCAGTGAAGAGAGAAGAAGTAGCCTGGAAATGCCAGTATTTCCTGAAGAGAAAGCCACACTGGTAAGCCCTCAACGTGAGTGCAAATGGCAGACATTGTGGTCATTCCTACGAGCCTCTTTGTACTGAGGTGGGAAGCAGCAGTGATGTCTTGGTGGAGGCGGGAGGAGCATGAGGTTGCTGGGCATCTAGACTTTCAAGAGGCTGTGGTGACAGTGCTTGGGTGGGGGAGCAGATAAGCGCCAGAGCTCCAGAGTGAGCAAAGGGAAGGAAAAGTTGAATTCTCGAAGACGAGTTTCCTCCTCGGAACGTTTGCCTGGGGCCTTCCTAAGTGCCGCTGAGCTGTAGCCAGACACGGGAGACAACTGCTGATATTACAGCTTGCCTCCTCTTTAATCCTCCCTATCATCTCCTGTCCCTGTGTTCGTTAGCAGCTCCCAAGAGGCGCCCTGTCTGCTCACCTGTCATGGCCGCTTTTGGGAACTAAAAAGGATTTGGAGACAGTGGCAGCTTCTATCCTTTCTCTGCAAGGATGGCATTTTTCGTCCCTGTCCTATTGAGTTTTTTTTTTTTTTTTTTAATTGCATTAGGAAGCTCAGTACAGATAGTAGAAAGATGGGCTTTGGAGTCAGATGGTCGGTCAGATGGCCAGGGCTCTGGTCTCACCTCCATCAATTACTTATGATGGCAACATACTGAAGGGTTTTTTTTAAAGGTTTAAATACTGCTTCCCTCTAATCACATTATACATAATGTTCAGAATGGTTCTAATGGTGAATTCCTTATAAAGACATACTGGAAATTAGGTCTTGGATTTTTCTGCCAGTAACTCTTAACCTGCCAGAGAGCAGGTTTTGAATTTAATATTACACATTCTGGCTCACTGAGGAGGTTAATATCATGACAAAGTTCTAGCAATTATTTATAGGCATGTGGGGGGAGAATAGTGTGGGTCTCACAGTGGTCCACTCTCTATATTCCATCTGCTACAGGAGGTCCAAATGGGCCAAGCGGGTTTGGATAGTGTGGGTGAATTCCTTTGCAATTGGCACCCTGTCTCCTTGTTTTTTCTATGGGGACCACCATAGAGTGTCACAAGCATGGCATCTACTTATGAGGAGGAACTTAGGATATAAGCTTTGTTTTTGTTTTTGCTTTTTTCCTTCATCATGACGAGAAATAACAATCCAGGGGATGACTGCTCCAAATGTGGCACAGTTTAATGAAGCTAAATTTTGGCCACACCTCTGCTGAGTTACTGTGATAGATTAAGGATGGACATAAATCCTTTGACACTCCTTCCATTGAGAGGAGAGATCTATTTATCCTCTCCTTGAATCTGGGATGGTGTGTGACAGCTTTGACCGATGGCATATGGCAAAACGATATCATTCAAGTGTTAGATGTTTAAAAGAGGTCTGGCAGCTTCTATGCTTCTCTCTTGGAAGCCAGCTGCCAGGTAGGAAGGGAGACTATCTTGAAACAATCACTTTGTAAGAAGCCCTGGTCCCATGAATGAATCCCAGAGAACAAGATATCATGGAGAAAGACTGAGGGAAAGGAGAGGGAAAGAGAGCAGGAGAGGGAGGGAGGGGCGGGATGTCAAGGAATCCTGAAGTTTCCAAGGTACAGTACAGAGGCCATCTTGAAAGGGGATCCTTCAGTCCCAGGCACAAGCTAACGCCGTGGGGATCAGAGACCAACCACCCAACCAAGCTCATTCTGAATTTCTGACTCCTACAATTATAAGCAAATGAACTGGTTGCTTCAAGTGATTTGGGGTAATTTAAGTTTTGCAGTAGCTTGTGATGCAGTAATAGATAACCTGATAAATCAGCTTTATAATCCTAAGGCCGGTCATTTTTTTTTTTTTAATTTTAGGGTTTGTTTTTATCCTTAATTCCTTGGGAATGATTATCCCATTTGAATTAAGAGAATACTGGATTTCTTCACACGTTGTTCCAAGTAGTCAGAGGGTCATTGTGTCTCCAGGAACCTGAGGGAGCAGTGGGAAAACTAGGGCAGCTGCAGAGAGGAGAGAATATGGGGAGAATAAGGGGAGCCAGAGTAAAGGACACAGGGTCTGAGAAGTGTTCGATGCATCACAATCCTCTGTGCTGGGCCCTCTGACCACCACACCAAAGCTTCCTATTGCTGGAGGCATATGGGGTCTGATGAGCCGCATCCTTTCACAAAAACTGGCTTATACCTGTCTCCTTCCATAATGTGCTTGGCCAAGTGGTAGAGCAGAATCTGTACCTTATGCCATTTCTTCTTTGGAAAGTCCTTCCTACTCTTTAAAAACCCCAATCAGCTCTTACCTATCGTGTGAGACAGCTCTGGGAGAACTCCTCCAGGCTTACCTAGATGCTCTTCCTCCTTCATGCTCCCATGGCAACCTGAGCTCACCTTGTCGTTTAAAACGCCATATTGAATCATTTGCCAATGTTTGGTCATTTCCAGGAATGGCAGATTTCCCAAGGGCAGAAAACATTTCTTGTTGATGTCAGTGTCTATCAAGTGTAGAGAAAGGAATTGGAATTTGGATGCTCCAGGAGCACTTCATTGCAGAGAACTGAAAGGAATCATCTTGTGCAGAGGTCGTTTCTCTGGTGATTTCTAAACTATTGAGCACATTATGCTAAGCGAGACAAGTGAGACAGAGAAAGACAAGTACCATGTGGTATCACCTATATGTAGAATCTAAAAAAGTTAAACGTGTATAAAGCAGAGAGTAGAATGTTGGTTATCAGGGGATGGGGGGATAAGAGTGGTGGTGTTTAAAGGTATAAACTAGTAATGAGTAGTAAGTAAGCCACAGAGGTCTAGTGGACAGTATAATGACCTAGACAATAATACTATACTATAATTATGGAATGTGATAAGTATCACTACATTGGCAACCATATTACAGTATATAAATGTGGCAAAGTAACACACCGTACACCTTAAACTTACACGATGTGACACATCAGATTTATGTACAAACAAACAAACAAAAACTGTTGATGTTGAGACCATGGGAGACCTGCCTTTTGAGAGTCAGTAGGCTTTCTCTGCAATCAGTTCTTACTACAAAGAACTAATTGTCTTTCCCTCCTCCCCAGCCCCCTCTCTTTCTGGCAGTTTGTCTTTCCGTCTTTGTGGGGCTAGCATAGCACACACCATACCCTGAGCGGGAATGATTTAAAGGTAACTCAATCAGGAGCCTTTTCCTGTCTCCTTTCCCTCTCTTTCCTCTTGCTCACTTCTTTCGTCTCTTTTTGTAGGACCATATTCCCCATTTTATTCCTTTGTTTTCATAATGGCACACGATGAGGTAAGACTGGTCACTGCTTCTCTGCTTCTTCAATGGGGGTGGAGCTGTGCACAAATCCTCCGGCTCCAACTCAGTAGAGACTCTCTGGTCTCCATTTCCTCAACTATAAAAGAGGCAGAATAATTAAATAGCTCCCAGACCAGTTAATGGGAGAGAAGCAAACTGGAAGTGAAATGGTAGGTGTCAAAGCACTTTGCAAAGTGAACGGATATATAAACATTTGTTGCGTCGTGTGAGTTCAGCTGGTCTTTGCCTATCACTATCTAATTGTGTAATTGACCCCCTACTACTCACCTAGTGTTGTGTCTGACCACAAATCCTTGAAACAATTAAAGTCTGCATGTTAGATTTGTCTTCGAGGATTTCTGCGGCCTGCCACTGTGGCATTAATGGACAGAACCAGAGAAGCGGAAGCAGTGTTTGATGAATGTACTATAATTGCTCTTTGGTATGACATAGTAATAGGAAAATTCATATAATTGACAATGTAAAGGCCCCTACTGTTAGCAGCTGCTTTAAATTTAATGGAGCTGAGATTGTTAATAGTCTTTTCTTCACAGGGGTCTTTCCTTTGGCAGCCATAGCACAGAGCAAGCTTGTCCCATCCTCTGCACTTTCCCTCCAGGCCCACAACCCAGCTCACTGTGACGGAAGATGATAGGGGATAGGTCCATTTGCACTTTTTCGTCTTGTCTTAATTATCTGGTGGAACCATTGGTGTGTGATACACGGCATTCCCTCCCTGTGAGACTTCTCCTTATGCAGCCTGATGGAACTGAACCAGGGATATGCCACTTACTAGCTGCAAGTTTTGGACAAGTTCCTTAACCTCTCTGAGCTGTAGTCTCTTTTAGACAATATGAAAACCAAAACCTACATATTGTAAAGTGACTGGCACAAGGCATGGAAAGTGTTTATTAAAGTCAGCCTCCTGTTTTCTCTCCAGACACCATACCAGACCTCTCAAATTAGCTAAGTCTCTGTCCTCACTCTCTGGTTTGCCGCTTTTCTCACCAAAATGACACAGCAATCTGACTCTGCACGACAAAATTCCTTAGAGCTGTCTCCCCTTTCTCTCCAAGGGCCACTTTGTTTTGCCAACCAACCAACATGGATCTTCGGCTGTAAGAGAACTGCAGTAGTTTTAGCGTAGGGAGTCCAGTTGCTAGAAACTTGGGGTCATGACTGTGGATTAGGTTTATTGGCATCGGACTGATTCAGAGGTGCAAGTTAAAGCCAGAGTACGGCGTAAGTAATTCTACTTAGACATTGATGCATGTCTTTTAAATGAAAAACATCGGATTATAACATTGTGCGTGTGAGTGTGTATGTGTCTAGGACAAAAAAAAAGGAGGGTAGGTGGGAGGCAGACAGGGAGAGAGAAGAATTCTGCTGGGGCTCAGGAGCCTGTAGGAAGAAACATGTGTGCCTGTCACCAGCCTTCTCCAGGTAAACCAAAGCCACAGGTGCTGAGTCAGTTCTCTCTGCCATCACTGAGACCATTTTCCCGTGCAGTGATTTTGCAATTAGTATTAACTGGGGACTATGTCATTTATCCTGGGAACAGAAGGACATTAGGATGGGCCCAGATTGGACAAATAGAATATTTATAAACTGCTAGCTGTAATGATTCAGGAAGAACACTACAATTTCCTCACCTTTCCTAGAAGAACTCTCCTAAGGAAATAGGTACATTAATTTTATTAAATTCCCGGTTCTCTACTGTCTGAGCTCTCCCTTACTGACTCCTTAATGTGTGTGCTGCTGAAAGTAACCATCTTTTATAAGCACTATTGATTTTTTTCATGTCTCCCAGTCATCTTTAATCAGAATATTCTGTCACCTCAGAATCTTCCATTGGAAGATTTTATTTGACATAAAAGCTATTAATGGCTGGCGTTCAACACTCTACCCAGCTCTTGTGTTCTGATGAGCCCTCTGATGTGGTACGCTGCAACTTTCAGAAGCACGTTTCCACTCCACCATTGATACTTGCTTTTATGCTTTTCTTTTCACTTTTTTTTTTTTATAAGTTGTTATTATCTGGAAATGCAGTAACAGATGGCAACAAGGCATCACTCAACAAAGAAGAGAAGATCAGAATGCTACCATCCATTAAAGGACAAATGGAAGATGTATAGCTGTTTAGGTGTGTACCAGCATTTACACAACAGGGAAAACAGTTACAATCTCTGAGATATGTCATTTCCTTGAAGTTATGAGCACTCAGTGATACATACTTATATTTCTGATGAATTGATCTTTGCCGACAAGCGTCTTCACACATAAGTTTGCAAATATTTTGAGGAATCATGTATGTCTGCCAAATGTTTATGCTCTTGGTACAATTTAGGGATGTCCTATCTATGTCATTAATCCCACTAATGTTTGGATGCTCCTGTTTGGACAAAGACAATTCTCTGGAGATGGGAGCAGCCATGAGTTGTGATAAACCAATGTTCACATGTATACTGCTAATAGAAGACATCTGCATGGGGGACCACAGCATTCATTGCTATCAACTGCTTGCACTTCTCATCACTTGCTACCTGTATTAAGTTCATGCCTTCTAAGGACAGCTTCTTCAGGATTCTGGTTGGTTATATTCTGGGGGAAACTTACAAGAGCAAACTATAGTGTCTGCTGCTGCACCTTCTTAGGTAGAATGTGTCTGTCTGTGATGTGTTGGTAGATCAGACGCTCTACCAGCCCTTGGATAGTGGTGCTAGCTAAGAGCAAGTGGACCCAAAAGGCAAACCTGGAAAATGCCTTAATTCTGGTCAGTGGTGAATGGCTGCCACTCCTGGGGGGCAGGGTGGAGAAGGAGTTTAATAACGTCAACTTGCTACAAGTGGCCGCTGGGTTTTCTTGAGCAGTGGTACTCTTCTGAGGTCTCAGTTTTGTTCTCTTCTGCTGGTGGGTGGGATACTGCAAAGGGCAGGAGTTAGATTAGCATTATCGAGGGAGGTCATGCTATCTGAATCACAAATAGCCTCTAACTCTGCCACTGTGGCCGCTGTCTTTGTGAGTTCATAATGCGAGCACTGTGCTGGTCAAGGACAAAAGTTAGAGGACGTCCACCCACTGAGTCATCTTATCCATGAAGTGGTTTCATGTCTCTTCTGAAGTGGATGCTCTCTGCTCAACATTAATGTGTGATACAAAGATCGTCATACTTTGTGCTTACTCTCAAAGATCCCTTTACCTGACACTTCCCCAGACTTCCTGTTTCCAGTCTTTGATCTAGTTCTTTCCAAGACATTGACCAACCAGATAAGCCATTTCTGCCTACTTGTGAGTCTACAGATACTCTTCCCTTTGCCTACTATCTCTGCATTCCAAGTGCACCATCCCTTGCAATGTCTGAAGCTCTGCCCAATAGAAGGCTTTCCCCATGACATTCTTTCAGGGATTCCCCTGAAAGGTGACCTGGTACAACAATACTTCATTTTTTGCTTGCACTCACTTACTAAACTGACCCATCTGTGAATCAAGCTTGCATATTTCCTCTCCCATCAGTTAGTCACAGAAAATGCCCATGTGACCAAAGTGTGAATTGAGACAAAAGCACCAGCCAAACATGGGTTCTGAGCAAGCTGTTCATGCACCTTGTTTGTGCCCTCTGGACCATCTTGAGCCTGATTCTGGGTGTACCACACCCACTTTATTAATGATTGCTGCTAGGACTGCCCAGTGTGATGATTTGGTAGGTCTGAAAGTGTTCAATTTATGATGAGTAGTTCTGGCCATACAGTCATTTAATTCCCAAAGGAAGATGTGCAGTTTCTAAAAGGATCTAGTATTATACCAAGACCTGTTTTTTGAATGGAGTATAGTATTTTGCTACCTGTGGTATGACTTTGCTTCCAAATTATAAGAGTTTCTGCTGTGACCATCCTATAAGGCCTTGCCAAAGTCCTGTACAATGTCTTTCTCTACCATGGTCTGTCTAGTATCATGGAGTCTGCTGAGCCATAGAGATCAAATGTCAGCACTTCAGAACCAAAACCTGAAGTACTACAGAGAACTTTCTTTTTCTGGACCTTAACTGAAACTAATAGCCTTCAAATCAACATGGTGAATTGGTAGTTTCTGTATTCCTAAAGGAATATGCTGCCTATAAAACCCATCAAAGGTTGGGATTCATTCTTTGTGGTAGGGAACATTAGTATTTCCCCACTCTCTGGATTGCATGTGCTCTTTTCTTTTCTTTTCTTTTCTTTCCTTTCCTTTCCTTTTTCCTTTCTTTTCTTTTCTTTTTTCTTTTTCCTTCCTTCCTTCCTTCCTTCCTTCCTTCCTTCCTTCCTTCCTTCCTTCCTTCCTTCCTTCCTTCCTTCTCTTTCATTCTTCCTCCCCTTCCCTTCCCTTCCCTTCCCTTCCCTTCCCTCTTTCCTTTCCTTTCCTTTCCTTTCCTTTCCTTTCCTTTCCTTTCCTTTCCTTTCCTTTCCTTTCCTTTCTTTTCCTGAGAGAACAGTTCATGCATGGAAGCAGGGGAGGGGCAGAAGGAGAGGGAAAGAGAGAATCTCAAGCAGACTCCACACCCAGCACAGAGTTCAGTGTGGGGCTTGATCTCATGACCCCAAGATCATGACCTGAGCTGAAATCAAGGATCGGACACTTAACCAACTAACCTCCCAGGGACCCCTTGCATGTGCATTTCTAAGGCACCTATAGTATTTGCTACTTTTTGATCATCAATTTCAATTAATATGATATTAATTCCCCCCAAAATATCCAGACAGTTGAAGGTTAGCAACATATGCCACCTCAAAATATGCCACTTTGGCATAGGCTTATTTTGATTGAAGGCAATTGAAAAGAAGTAAATACAAGGAAAGCTCTTTGCCCTCCCCCAATTTACTTAAAGGCAGGATATAAATTTATAAAAGTGTCCCCCTTTCCATCTCTACCAGGAAGTATAGAAGTTAATCACCAGAGATACCCAGGTACTTATCAGCCCAGAGAGGATACCAAAGGAATCTATATAACAAACCTCACAACTAGCCCTTATGTAACATTAGTTTCCCCATATTTTTACCTTCCCACGGAATGCTGCCCCTAGAACTTAAAGTCCCTTGCCTTTGTCTTGTCATGTCTCTAAAAATATATTGCTGTTTTGTTAAGACGTTATACAAACCAGTGCTCTAAACACCCCTGTGAGTTACTCATCTCTGAGTTCTCCCAAGTGCTTGTGCAGTGCACATGGTAATAAAGTTCTGTTTGTTTTTCTGTTGTTAATCCATCTTTTGTCAGCCTAATTCATAGGGCCCCAGCCAATGAACCTCAGATAAGTAGAAGGAAAAGGGTTTTCCTTTCCTACATAATCCAGGCCCCTTCAATCTATTGTGTGCCAGAGATCATGAAAATTAGCATAACAATGGGATATGTATATCCCATGTGAATATAAACTGCTCTCATTTTCCTTTTTTTCATGGGTTTTGTTTGCTAGTACAATATCCACACACTGTACCTGTGTTAATCTTCTCTAATAAAGATACCACATTTGGTACAGTGGATCCAACCAGTTTTTGTAGCAGCTATTTTGGTGGATGAAATGGGAATATGGTGGAAAACATCATCTCTACTTGTTTTTAAGTCTTTGAGTGTAGCACTGATCTTGTTATTGTGCTGTGCTGTGATATTTGTGTTTACTCTAATTTCTGGGGTGGTTGGGGATAATTTCAGAGGTTACTACTTGACTTTTTTACTATAACCATTCATAATCTATAGGTCAAGGAACCAATCTTAAATTTCTGCCAACTGCTAAATATGTGTACTTGAATTATACATTTGGGGACCAGGGAAATGACAACCAAGGGGTCCATAGAGACAGTAGCCCCTATTGTGAACTCCATTTATTACCTTTATTAACCGAACCCCTTATTCCCTCAACTCTAATGGTGAGGTGACCAAGGTTGCACTCTGAATCTCCTGGTATCAGGTTAAACTTGGACCCTATATCTACCAGGCCTTGAAAGAGCTGGGGATTCCCCTTTTCCCAGTGTACTGTTATCCAAGTAAGTGACTATAGGTCCTCCTGAGGAAGGATGGAGGCATCACGGTTGTATATAATTGCTAAAGTTTGCTTCGGCAGCACATATGCAAAATTGGAAAGATACAGAGAAGATTAGCATGACCCCTGCACAAGGATAACACACACATTTGTGTATATAATTCTTGTGGTGCCATAGAGACCTTCATCATCTGGACTTGAATCCTCTCTCAGTCAATGGGTTCTGTGTCTGGGAGTTGACTCCAGTCTGGAACTGGGCAACATTCATGACTTTCCATTGGGGAAGGGGATTACCTCTGCCTTCTACTCATCTATTCCTGATTTTTTTGGAGATGGATAGATAGATTGATTGATTTGGTAGTACCATAGGCAGTTGTTTGCTTATTGATCTTGCCTCTAGAAATACCATATACTTCAAGTTATCTCTATAGACCATTTTAAGTCAGATCCCTCTTGGCTGCCATTCATACTTTGCTAACCATGCTATTCCAACATCCTATCATCCCCATTGTTTCTAGGAAATTCAGTTCTGTAACAGCTACTAATTCAGCTCATAGAAGACAGGCATTACTGAGTATTGCAGCGATGCTGGTGTATTCCTCCCCAGTTCATTCCTTATTGCTTTAATAAATGCAGTGCTCTCCAGGCCCTCTTAAGGAAAATGACCAGCTGGTAGGTTTTCCAGTTGTATATAATTGATCCATTCTAGCATGCTCAGCTCTATAACCTTTTCGAGTTCTTTCTTACAATTTTCCATGGCCTCTCTAATTTAATGCCGGCTCTTTTTTTTTTTTTCCTAAGCCCTTTAGAAGCATCACTTAGAGTTCTTGCCAAGGAGTTAAATCCTATATTACTAGAGAGTTCCCTCATATTGTAAATCCTCCTTTATCTAGCTTTATATCCCACCTTCTTGACTAGCACCTTCAAGATTCAATTCCAGACACGTTTTGTTGGTCCCTGCCAACACATGCTACCCATGTCCTGTAGCAACTTTGATGTATAGGCCCTCCTTGTCCCTAACAGGTCCACCACTTCTCCAGGCTGGCTATGCTGAGATTTGATCATATTTAAGGGCCTGGTGTACAGGTGGAGAGGAGAGGGCAGATTCTAAGGAGGTCATTCGTTGTTTTGTTTGGCACCTACCTCATTGGAGGCCTCTGCACAGTCTTAAACAAGGTGGGTGATCTCTCCTCCAAAAGATGTAGGCCACTCCTGCTGGCCAGGTGGGCTCAGCGAAATTAAGAATACAAAGTTCACAGGTTCATCTACCTGTATGTCCTCATCTCAAGTCTCAGAGTTCCACTCTTTCCCTCTCTGGGTCCTGTACTGTCATAGGAGATTTGCTGAAGCAAGAATTCTTCAAAGCTCTGCCAATATCACACTTAAGTTCTCTGTCTACAGTCGTTTCCACCCTCTGGCTTCAGGTGATGAGAATCTTTTTCAGTACTACCAAGGAGGCCTCTGACACTTACACTTTACTTTGAATTATTAAGAGGTCTGAACCTGTCATTTTCTTTCTTCACTAAATCAGTGGTACTTAGCGATGGCCACTCAACTTCACAGTCTTTGTAGTTGCTACTTCCCCATATCTCTCCAGTACCTGAGAAATTGTAGCAGTTAGTGCATCCCCTCCACCCGCATCCCATCCCATTCTCCTCAAGTGAAAGTCTTAGTAGTTGCATGCTACAGTATCCCAGAGACTATCGGTACATCACCTACCACCCATGATCCAGCTGGCAAGTTAGAGTCAACTACAAAACTCTATCCTTAGCATCTGCTTCTCAGATCTATTTCTAGTACAAACCAACTTAGGTTGAGTTTCTTAAAAGTGGAGCGTGAGATGGGGATTCTTATTCAAGTCACTCACTAGAGGAGTATTCTCAGGAGAAAAGGAGTGAACAGTGCCTGACAGAGCAAGACATAAAAGCTAATCATGAATGTGGTCTCAATCAAAGATGAGCTTTTGTCTGAACCCAAGGGGAAGCTTTGAAAGACATCCTGCAACAAGTAATCTCACCCTAAGATGAGGAACCAGGCTTTCATCTCCAACCAGTTTGTTGGGTGGGTACTGTGTAGCTTTAAAGTGAGGAAGCTCCTGTTTGGCCAGGGGTAACTCTCTAGATAAAGGGCCAGCCCTGAGTTGTTAACAGCAAGCACTTGTGGCGGCTAAAAGATGGGCACACTGGCAGATGAAAAGGATCCCTGCACCAACACCATCCCTCCAATAGATCAGCGGTATGTCTGAGATTCTGTACTCCAGAGCAGCTCTCGGTGATGCTGATATGACTGGTCCAAGGACCACACTTTGAGTGACAAGAAATAGATTGTTTTGTTTTCAGGTGTTTCCGCCTTCTCTTTTTTCCTTGCATCCCTTTTACTTCTCTTTCCTTCATTCTTCCTGTTTCCAATTATGCTGATTCTATGTCTGATCTCCAGACCAGTTTGTAGGACTGCATTCAGAGGGTGTGGGCATCTTCCAAGGTTTTTTCATAAGAAAGGGAATAAAAACCTCAATTTATTGGTCTGCCTTTCTATTGATACAGCCAGTTACCTACACTAAAGTTGAATTTTAGCAGGATGCTTCCTTCACATGAATGAACAGTTTTTTATATTTTTTAAAACATTATTTATTTATTTTTGGTTTTTTTGAGTATAATTGATACACAATATAATCTTAGTTCAGATGTACAGCTTAGTGATTTGACAAGTTTTTGCATTATGCTGTGTTCACCTCAGGTATAGCTATAGGTCTTTTGGACAGGTTTATTTACTTATTTATTTATTAAAGATTTATTCATCCATTTAAGAGAGAGAAAGTGTGCATGTGCACGCAAGTAGGGGGAGAGGCTGAGAGGGAGGGAGAGACTCTCAAGCAGACTCCCTGCCAATCTGGAAGCCCCACCTGGGGCTCGATCTCAAGACCCGTGAGATCCTGACCTGAGTGGAAATTAGGAGTCTGACGCTTAACCTTAATGGACTGACCCACCTAGGGGCCACAGGTCTTTTTAAATATTACAGTCTTAGGAGCTGATTCAAGAACAAGGCAGGTCTTCTCTTTTGTGAGAAGACCAATAATAGCAAAGCTACCTTAAAGTAGGAACCACAACCAATCTTTTGATTTCAGTGTAGCACTGGAAGAAACATTTACAAGCCTAATTACTATGCATTCTCCCGATTGGATGGGGGCTCCCAAATGTGGGGCGAACCATGCTGGTGGAAGCCTGCAGCGTGGGTGGTGAAAGAATTCCCCCGAGGCAGAACAAAGGAGATAGAAGTATACTGAATACACAGCAAGGGAGCAGCAGGCAGGACAGCGGAGGAGAGACTCTCTGCCCTGAGGCAGTGGGTGGGGGGCTGTAGTTAGAGGGGGAAGGTAGGAAGTATGGGAAAGTACAGAATTTAACCTTTTTGGTACCTGTGTCTGGGTGTAAGTAACCCCTTGGTCAGTTAGGGTTTAGGGATATTTTGACGTGGGTCGCCCAATGGGCCTGTTTGAACTCAGCCAGCGGTTCACTGTGGGCTCTTCCACCTGACTCACGTTTCCATTGTTCAAGTTGATTGCCTGAAAGCAGCCTTTACAATTACATCCAACTTATCTGGAAATGCTGATCCCGAAGAGTTAAGGAATGTATTCAAGGTCACACAAGAAGTGAGTGGCACTGTTTGGATGAGATAACATCCTCATTCTTGGGCTTCCTGTTATTTCGTGCTACAATTAATTTGCAATTGGATCTCTGCACCTTGAAAACAGTTTTTGAAGTAGGGCTACGAACCATCTTTTTTTTTTTTTTTTTTAAGATTTTATTTATTTGAGAGAGAGAGAAAGAGAGCATGAGAGGGGGGAAGGTCAGGGGGAGAAGCAAACTCCCTGCTGAGCAGGGAACCCAATGCAGGACTTCAGGATCATGACCTGAGCCCAGGGCAGTTGCTTAACCAACTGAGCCACCAAGGCCCCCCCCAGCCATCACTTTTATACTCATGCTTTATTCTCAGAGCACAGTGGAGTAGAGCATCAACATGAAAATGGAAACACTATGTCAAAGCCAAGGATCGGGGTTCTAGGTGGTCTAGAGCAGACCGAAAAGTCTGACTTAGTTTAGGATGCCAATACTCACTTTAGAGAAAATCTCCCATTATCATAGCATCATCCTCCTTACTGTGGAAAATTTTTAATAAGACCGTGATACCTGCTTTAGATTGGAGAAGATGACTTCTTTTATTGCTCTCTGCTTTTTCTTAAGTGTTGTCATTTTTCATAGCATGGAGGTGACTGGGAAAGAGAATGTGTTCAGTACAGTACAGACTATCCCTATTGGCATTAAAATTAGGACATTATCATCATAATCATTAATATTATCCTCCTTCTCTTCCCCCTTCTCATCAAAATTATTAACTCTCATTGAGCGCCATGTACCAGGAAATATGTTAGGAGCTTTACATGCATTATCTCATTTAATCCTCAAAACATTTGCATGAAGCTAATACGCTTAGACTCACTTTATAGATGAGAAAACTAATGTAGAGAGAATTTTAGCATTTTCCCCACAGTCACACTGCAAGTTTATAATAGCACCTGGATTTGAATTGAAGTTGGTTTATATCAGAATTTGGTATTGTAAACACAGTGACCTATGTTGCCTAGTTAGATCAGAAGGCAAACCAGTTTCAAAGGGAAGGTACATGTCATCAATTTATGATGTGGAAATGGTGGGGTTCAGAGCTGGTGGCCAAGAAAGCATTCTTAAGACGTTTTCAGCGCAAAAAGGTGGTTTTATTAAAGTCTGGGGACAGGACCCGTGGGCAGAAAGAACTGCAGTGTGGTCGTGAGGAGTGGCCCATTACATACTTTCAAGTTGAGAGGGGATTAGGGACAGCACAAACCTCCAAGGTATTTGGGAAACAAGGTTTCCAGTACCCTGAGGGGGCTATCTGTTGTTAGGAAAAGGTCATTTATTACTGTTTAGCAAAAACTCAGTCATGAGACTCTTCAGATATGTATCAGGGGAACATATGCTTGGAGGATGATTGCTAACATATGTCTTGGGGGGTAGTGATAAAGGAATTTTCCGAAGGGATTTCTATATGTTTACAGTAGATTCACAGATCCTAGGGAACTCACAGTTCCCTAAGATTGCCTTTTGCCCTTACCAAAGTGTCCACATCGAGACATCTGAGCTCCCAGAGGAAGGTCACTCTGTCTGTTTCAGGGATTTGTGGATGGGCTGGAAGTAGTAAGGAAAGTTAATTTTTCTTTTGCCCTTGTTTCCCACATCAGTTTAGTTTAGAAGTATATTGCTTTTATGTCAATGAATTCAGGGTAACACTTAGGCCAACAAGAATCCTAGAGATGGACAAGATAAGAAGCTCCATGTTGCAGAAGGATGTAGTCTTGTAACCACAAGAGTAAAAGCACAGAATAAGACTATAGTTTGAAAAAATGGAACATGAGAGATTTTTTTTGTTGCTTCTCTGACAGCAGGCACCACTCTTCATAATAATTTTACTGAGAAATGTTTATGCAATAAAGTAATGTTATCAGGCATAAAATAACATGTGGTTTAGATGTTTCCTTAGAAGCCTGAGAAGTGTGGGAGGAATTTCTGCTGTGATGGAGAATCAGGTCAAAATGGGACAGACTTATGTTAATGGTACAAAGGGATTTTCCTGAGCCTGCATGCTCTAGAACTTTGTGGGTACAAGAAAATTATATCTTTTTCTAATTTGTTTATAGATTTCATAAATAAATGAAATGTATTGTGTATTCATACTGCCTTATTTTCTCTGACATGATTGCTGCATTGGGGGTGGGGGGGAACTCACAGGGAAAAGGGTAGGTGAGTCAACATTATAGAACCTCCATGTATGATGAAGGTGAGTAAAAAATAATTCCCCCTATAGCCTTCTAAATTCTTGGCTGGGACCCCCTGTAACAAGAAACAGATGAACAAGGACACCTGGGTGGCTCAGTAGGTTAATCGTCTGCCTTTGGCTCAGGTCATGATCCAGGGTCCTGGGTTTGAGTCCCGTATGAGGCTCCTTGCTCAGGGAGCCTGCTTCTCCCTCTGCCCCTCCCCTGCTGGTGCTCTCTCTCTCTCTCTCTCTCTCTCTTCCTCTAACAAATAAATACATAAATAATATTTTTAAAGAAGAAACAAATGAACGAGAGAAAAACAAGCGAAAGTTTATTAACATGTATATCTTGTGTATATGTGAAAGATATCCAGGGAAAAATGAGTAACTTAGAATTCAAGTTTAAATACTTCAGAGAAAGACAAAAGAAATGTGTGTGGGGAGTCCAGTTGGGAAGGTGAGCAGGAAAAGCCTGGTAAACAAGGATAAGATTTGTTATGCAGATTTAAGTCTGTGCCTTTTCCATTGATAAGATTCTCTTGTAATTTAAAGTCATCCTTGTCTTTTTAGTTAAGAGCAGGAGACGCCCTTTAGAAATGGAGATTCCCTTTATAAATGTAAATTTCCCTTACAAAAGGGTAACTTCTACTCTGTTTTCAGAGTTTTTTCTGGGTCTGCTGTTTCTTAAAATAATCAGCTCAAAAATAATCCTTATGCCAGAGAAGCATATTTCTGGGTGGAATATTCTGCCACCTTCATTTACATTATTAATAATAGCATATACACCAAACTACTTATGTTGATTTCTTAGGAGATGGGAGGATTAGAATAATTTTTTTTACATATAGCTTTTTATTATTTGAGTTCTTAAAATTATCAAAAAAGGAATTTTTAGGCATGAATTATTTTGACTACATTAATAATCAGATTATATCCATATGTTTCTATATATCTTAGTTTATACCAATTGGTATAGTCTACCAATTTAAATATAACCGATTTGTGTGATATAATATATTTAACACCTAGACTATGGTGAACAAGTTTAATACTGTATTAACAGAGGATGCTTCTGGATTCTCACAAGCCCTAAAATGAATCTGGATAACTTGAGCAAAAAACAAGGATTGGAGTGATACTGTGTAGGTTTTAGAATTCACAGGAATTCTGTAGAACCTGGCTCAGAAACAAAAAGTAAGAACAGTTTTCTGTGTGTAAGTAGCAAGAAGTTTTCAGAGGGTTCCCCAAGCTCTGTTCAAATAAATGAACTTCAATCAATTTCAAGTCTTTTTATCATAGGGCTCAGAATTCAAATTCAAGGGTGGGGTGGGAATCCTTTAATTGGCATGAATCATATACTCCCAACTTGGTTAAAGTAGGGTTCAGAATTTTAAAAAACCTATTATAGTTTTAATTATTAAAATAGTATAGTACTCATGCATGAATAGACTAGCAGATAAATGGAGCAGATGAAAATGTCCAGAAATAGAACAAATACATAATAGTGTATGATAGAGGTGGCTTCACATCAATAGAATAAATATGTATCTTTTATTTTATTTTAGTTTAGTTTTTATTGAAATTCCAGTTCACATACAGTATAATATTAGTTTCAAGTGTATAATATAGTGATTCAGCACTTTCATATGACACCTGGTGCTCATCACAAGTGCACACCTGTTTCACTCATCCCCCCCCCCCCCACCTTTCTGGTAACCATCAGTTTGTTCTCTATAGTTAAGAGTATAATACCTTGGTTTGGCTCTCTCTTTCCCCCCATGATCATTTGTTTTGTTTCTTAAATTCCACATATAACTGAAATCATATGGTATTTGTCTTTCTCTGACTTACTTGGCTTAGCATACTCTCTAGCTTCATCCACATCCTTACAAATGGCAAGATTTCATCCTTTTTTGGTGGCCAAGTAATACTCCGTTCTATATAAGTATGTATGTATATATATATACACACACACACATACATACACACACCATATCTTCTTTATCCATTCATCAGTTGATGGACATTTGGGCTCTTTCCAAAATTTGGCTATTGTTGATAAAACTGCTATAAACATCAGGGTGCATATATCCCTTAGAATTAGTTTTTTTGTATCCTTTGGGTAAATACCAAGTAGTGTAATTGCTGGATTGTAGGATAGTTCTATTCTTAACTATTTAGAAAACTCCATACTGTTTTCCACAATGACTATACCAGTTTGCATTCTCACCAACAGTTTAAGAGGGTTCCCCTTTGCATCCTTGCCAACATCTGTTGTTTTAGGTGTTATTTAATTTCACAATTTTGCGTGAGGTGATATCTCATTGTAGTTCTGATTTGTATTTCCCTGATGATGAATGATATTGAGCATCTTCTTATGTGTCTGTTGGCCATCTGTATGTCTTCTTTGGAAAAATATCTACTCGTGTCTTCTGCCCATTTTTTTAAACAGGATTATTATTTTTTTGGGGGGTTGTTGAGTTTGATAAGTTCTTTATAGATTTTGGATACTAACCCTTTATCAGATATATCATTTACAAACATCTTCTCCCATTCTTCAGGTTGCCCTTTAGTTTTGTTTCCCTCACTGTGTAGAAGCTTGTTATTTTGATGAAGTCCCAGTTTATTTTTGCTTTGATTTCCCTTGCCTCAGGAGACATATCTAGAAAGAAGTTGTTATGCCCAATGTCAAAGAGGTTACTGCCAATTCTCTTCTAGGATTTTTATGGTTTCAAGTCTCACATTTAGGTCTTTAATCCATTTTGAATTTATTTTTGTGTATGGTGAAACACAGTGGTCCAGCTTCATTCTTTTGCATGTGGCTGTCCAGTTTTCCCACCATTTGTTGAAGAGACTGCCTTTTTCCCATTGCATATTTTTCCCTGCTTTGTCAAAGATTAGTTGACCATATAGTTGTGGCTTCATTTCTGGGTTTTCTATTCTGTTCTCTTGATCTATGTGTCTGTTTTTCTGCCAGTACCATATTGTTTTGATTACTAAAGCTTTGTAATGCAACTTGAAGTCTGAAATTGTGATGCCTCCAGTTTTGCTTTTCTTTTTCAGGATTGCTTTGGCTACTTGTGGTCTTTTGTGGTTCCATACAAATTTTAAGATTGTTTGTTCTAGCTCTGTGAAAAATGCTGTTGGTATTTTGATAAGGATTGAATTAAATGTGTAGATTGCTTTGGATAATAGAGACATTTTAACAATAGGTGTTCTTCCAATCCATGAGCATGTAATGTTTTTCCATGTCTTTGTGTCATCTTCGGTTTCTTTCATCAGCGTTTTATAGTTTTCAGAGTACAGGTCTTTTACTTCTTTGGTTAGGTTTATTCCTAGATATCATGTTGTTTTTGACGCAATTGTAAATGGGATTGATTCCTTAATTTCTCTTTTTGCTGCTTCATTATCGATGTATAGACATGCTACAGATTTCTTTACATTGATTTTGTATCTTGCAACTTTACTGAATCTGTGTATCAGTTCTAGCAGTTTTTTGGTAGAGTCTTTTGGGTTTTCTATGTAGAGTATCATGTCATCTGAAACCAATGAAAGTTTGACTTCCTCCTTGCCAATTTGGAGATTTAGATGCTATTTATTTCTTTTTGTTGTCTGATTGCTGTAGCTAGCACTTCTAGTACTATGTTAAATAGCAGCGATGAGAGTGATCATCCCTGTCTTGCTCCTGAGTCTAGAGGAAAGGCTCTCAGTGTTTCACCTTTGAGGATGATATTATCTGTGGGTTTTTTGTATATAGCCTTTATTATGTTGAGGTATATTCCCTCTAAGCCTACTCTGTTGAGGACTTTAATCATGAATGATGTTGTACTTTGTCAAATTCTTTTTCTGAAATTATCATATAGTTCTTATTCTTTCTTTTATTAGTGTGGTGTATCATGTTGGTTGATTTGCAAATATTGAACCACACTTGCAACCCAGGAATAAATCCCACTTGACCATGGCGAATGAGTCTTTTAATGTATTGTTGGATTCAGTTGGTTGGTGTTTTATTGAGTTTTTTTGCATCCATGTTCATCAGGGATATTGGCCTGTAGTTCTTTTTTTTAGTGGAGTATTTATCTGGTTTAGGTGTCAGGGTAATGCTGGCCTCATAAAAGGAATTTAGATTATATGTCAACAAATGAGACAACCTAGAGAAAATGGAGAAATTCCTACAAACATATAAACTACCAAAACTGAAGCAGGAAGAAAGAAAATTTGAACAGACCAACAACCAGCAAAGAAATTGAATCAGTAATCAAAAAACTCCCAACAAACGAAAGTCCAGGGCCAGATGGTTTTGCAGGCAAATTCTACCAAATGTTTAAAGAAGAATTAATACCTATTCTTCTCAACCATGTATCTTTTATTTTTTATTTATTTTAAACATGAATCTTTTAAATAAATGGTTTTAGGACAACTGGATAGGTTTTTTCAAAAAAGATAGGTGAACTCATATTTTGTACTATACACTTGGATAAACTTCAAATCAATAGAAGATTTAATTTAAAAAATCATACCTAAAAAGTTCGCACATTAAAGTACTAGAAGAATACATGGAATAATTCCTTCAGAACCTTGGAGAGAGGAGAGCCTTTCTAGTTATCTGTGAAACCATAAAATAAATGATTAATTTATTCCACACAGAGTATCTTCTGAACAGAAGAATATAGCATAAACTAAGCCAAAAGATAAATTACAACCTGAAAAAATTTGCAAATCTTCTTACAGGCAAAGGCTAATCCCCCTTTATATATAAAGAGTACCTAATAAGCCAGTAGAAATATTTGTAAAGGACATAAACAGTTCATAGAAAAAGAAAAAGAAATACCAATGGCTCTTAAAAACATGAAAAGATGTTAAAACCTACTCACAATAAGGAGTAACAAGGAGATTGACAAAATTCGAAAGTTCGACAGCACATTCTTTTGCCAAAATGAGGAGAAACTGACAATCTCATACTTTGCCAATGGGAATGCAAAATGGCACAATCCCTAAGGAGAACAATTTTAGAAATATTATTAGAAATTGTAAATACATATTCCCTTGACCCAACAATTACATCTTTGGGAATTATTCTTACATTTAATTTTGTCTTGGCAACAGCTTTTCAGAGGACCCAGACGAACACATACCCTTTGTGTGGGAAAAGTGGAAAAGTAAGAATATATATCCATATTTGCTTGTATTTGTAGAAGAATAGAGAAGACCAGAAGTTAAGGGAAGCAAAAGTAATGGGGTGGTTGTAATGGGTTGTGTGGAAAAAGAGGAGGGAGCAAGACTTTTAGAAACCTGTGAATGTATTATCTACGTAAAAAATAAATTTAAAAATCTCCTGGAAAAAAAATAATAAAGCAAAATAAGGGCCACCCTGTGTTTAACAGCCTCGGCATAGTGTACACAATGAGGGAGGGGTAAATGGCCTAAAGTTCTCAGAGTACTTTCACCTAGAGAAGATCCAAAAAATCAATAGCTGACTTCAGTAAGATCACTGCGAGTCTCAGGACTTGAAATTTGATATTATAATATTTAAATATTGTAAGATTATGAAGCAAGAAGAAAAGCTGTAGAGAGGAACCCATTTCAATCTAAACCGAAGTGCCTGAATGTGATTGAGATTATAAGCCTTTGAAAGATCCTGTAGAGTGTATCTATGTAATTCTTCTCCAGCAATCTTTTGCAAAAGCCAAATACTCTCAGGTCATTAATTTAATTATTTGTCATGTTCCTGCAGCTGGTCAGAGTATTCTAGCCTCAATGGCTAAACACTGGGTCCATTACTAGAAGTAGAGACATAAAAGAGATACACTCTGACTTCAAACGGGAAAATACGAAACACTTGCCAGTTGCTATAAAGCAGAGGTATATGTGCTTCCCTAGCAGATGAATAAAGAAGCAGCACAGGAAAAAAGAGGGCAGGACAGCTTAATTCGTCTTGAACGTGTTGAGGGATGCTTCATGAAGATGACATTTGAAGTAGACCCTGAAAATCCAATTTTTATATGTGTGTTTGTTTTTCTGAATTAAGGAAGGGGGGTATGGACATTCCAGATAGAGGGAACTTTTGAAATAGATGTTTGTTGATGTGGAAAATCTTGGTGGATTGCAGGGGTACTGGACCAAGCACACAAGTATGTAGGTGAAAGGAATGGCAACAAATGATTCTAGAAAGTAAAAGCCATTCTATGCATTTTGAATGTTGTATTAGAAAAAAAAAAAGGGTAGGCATGATGGTTCTAGAGAGGAGGATGTGTTGGACTATGGAGGAGGAATATAGACTATAATGGGAAAGGACC
Organism: Ursus maritimus; assembly: GCF_017311325.1. Taxonomy (NCBI): domain Eukaryota; kingdom Metazoa; phylum Chordata; class Mammalia; order Carnivora; family Ursidae; genus Ursus; species Ursus maritimus. The sequence continues at coordinate 8,257,026 of NW_024426008.1, forward strand.
AGAGTTAAAGAGGACAGATCCAAGGTTATCCCAATAATCCAAATGAGAGATGACAGAGGCTACAGTGAGGCAGGGGGCACTTCCTGGCTTAATCAGTAATATATGGAGATGCCTGGATATGAGGATAAAGGGGGAAAAGTAGACAAAGCACACTGATGGATTTCTAGTTCTGTTCAGTCATGATGATATTATTAAATAAAATAGAAAAAAAAAGGAGATAGATTGGGAGAGAAACAAATGATAAAGGTTGATAAAGGTTAACATACTGGTTAAAAATTTATAGGCTCTGAAGGTTTTTTTTTTTTTTTCCTGGTTCTCACCTATTAGTGTATGGACCAGTTGTTTCTCTAAATATTACCATGTCAATAATAATAAGCATTAATAAGAATACCCAGAAAGCCAGTGATAAACACACATAGCCCTTGTCCTCTACAATGCCCTGCTCAGACAGATGTCCTGGCCTGGGAGATAGAAGTGTGTACTTTAAAGACCAATGTCTGGGTGGCATAAGATGGGAATCTAATAAATGAAAAAAACCTAACATGATCTAAGATATGGCATCCATTTGCTAGACCTGGCAAGCTGACTTTATTACAGACTGTCAGGGTAGACAGTGACAGATCATTTTGTAGGACCCAGAGAGAGCCAGATCTATCTGCCTAGAAAAACAAATAAATCCCAGTTCAGAACTGAGGTTAAAAAAGATTTACAAGACACTGTGATGCATATGCCCCTTTCTGGGTGGGTTGTGGTGGCTGGCCACGGGAGGTTAGCCTCATTGGTTCACATATCCTGCCATCTGGGGACACGGCAAGCTCCTGGGCTCGTATTACAGGACATTTTCCCATTTCCCTTTCTATGGTCTAGTTTGGGCAGAAAAATGGACGACAGGCTGGGGAGGATAAAAAATAAACAAGAGAGGGAAAAGAGTTCTCTCTCTGAGCAATCTTATAAAACAAAGCATAAATCTTTAACTGCCTGACCTTTCAGCTCACATGATTCTTGGTGCAGAAGGGATAAATCAGGGCTCATCTGGAGGCTCTGGGGAGGGTGGCTTTGTGCCTTCCAACAAGAAGCAACCTATTTGTGGAAAGCACATAGATGTGTCATTGTTTTTAATAGAAGCTCAATTGATTTCCTAGAAATTGAAATGTTCCCTCGGTTGGGAAATGAAATTTCTAGTTGGCCGTTCCACCTTTGGCCGCCCCTTGCTGGAGAGTCTTATTGCACATTGCTAGAATTAGCAGAGAAAGGTCAAGTGAAAGGTCTTGGGGTCACACTTCCTCATAACGGGAGACCATCTCCTAAATGCAAATAAAACTGGCAAAGGTTGAGGGCTGTGCAGACGCAACTCCTACAATATAGTGAAAAGTGTTTTTGTTAACCCCTCATTTGCCGATCACTGTTCTCCCTGCCCTCTGTTGCTCTCTTGCCATCATAGCCCATAAATATTCCATGAGAGCCAAGGAGGGTTCCCGGGTTCAGCAGCACAGCAGGTAGTTTCTACTTGCGGGCTTGACACTTAACTGCAGCCAGTCCCTTTATCCCAGCAGCCAAAGGAATGAATATTTGAAAAAAAATATTTGTTTCTTAAATGCACAGGGAAAGGGGTGTACTCTTTCTGAGTAAGCTGACAGTGTTATCAAATAACCGAAGCTCCCCCAATTAAGAAAAGCTTTTTTCCCCCTTTTTTCCTTTTTCTGTGGGATGGTAGTAGTGGTGACCAGAAATGAGGAAATAGTAAATTAACAGTTTGGAAATCAAAGTTCATTGGTAAAGTCCACTCTTAGAGTTCATAGAACCAAGGATGTGTTTTGATCATTTTTTACCTCCCTCTCTCTCTCTCTCTTTTTTAATCATTAAGGCTGTTCAAGTGTGAAAAAAGCAGATATGCCAGGAGCCTATACTTCCTGAGGTGTTTGTTAAGGAAAAAAAATCAAGGAAATAACCACTTAACTGCATTGAAGAGGTAAGGCATTCTGAATCCCTACCAGATCCCTTCTGCGGGCCTGGCAGGTCTGGCAGCCACCTAGTGACGTGAGCCTCCCAC